>NC_140957.1:136639050-137134050 GCF_014529385.1 Adiantum capillus-veneris
AAAAAATCATGGAGCAAGCATGAAGTATGCGTCTACATGTAGGCCTACCGCTTGCGCTTTGGGCAAAAGCTGTAAGTACGTCTGTGTACTTAATCAACTGGTCACCCTCAACGGTATGGATGGGGGAGTTCCAGAAGAGGCATGGACAGGTAAACTAGTGAATTAGGCATTTCTCAAAGTGTTTGGGTGTGAGGCTTTCATGCACATAGATAGAAGCCTAAGGTCAAAGCTAGATGCAAAGTCCAAAAAGTGTTTCTTCATTGGCTATGGAGAAGGTGACTTTGGGCACAATAGTAAGCTGGGATTCAAAGCTGTAGAAAGTGGTCTCACTTTCTACCACGGAAGCAGAGTATGTAGCAATGACAGAGGCAAGCAAAGAAATTCTGTGGCTTCACATATTCTTAGAAGAGCTTGGATTCAGACAAGACAATTGTGTCTTGTACAATGATAGCCAAAGCCTATCCATCTTGCAAAGAACTCAGCTTTTCATTCAAGTAAAAAACACATTGAAGTGAGATATCACTTCATACGCACTCTTTTGGAAGAGCGATAACCAAAGCTAGGAAAGGTGCATACAAGTGAAAATTCTGTAGACATGTTTACAAAGGTGGTCAACAAGGAGAAGTTGAGCTTTTGCTCATCTTCAATTGGCATTCAAGGATAAGAAGCCAGGAAGGAAAGTAGTCATAGGTTTGGTTTGGAGATCAGTCTCCAAGTGGGAGATTGTTAAGTATGGATCTTGATTGACCCCTTGTATTTTTCTGTATTAGAAATGCACATTTGCAAGCCCCCCATTATGAGGAGAAGTCATCGTCATCGTGCGTGAAAAAACATCACTCGCCAAAAAACAAAATCACTCACTAGAAACCAAAACTTTCATGGCCAGTCTCGAACATACATCGAGACTGGCTTCACCGGAATATTCCTTTTTGCTGGAATATTATGGCCGAACAACCCTCAAAAAGTGGTCAAAAAACGGCCCGTCATTTGGCCGGTTGGTCCCTAGCCGGTAGTCAATGACCGGTGGACGGTGGTCAGAAGTCAATGGCCGGTTGCTGGTGGCCAAAGTCATGGCCATTGGGTCCGATTTCAAAGGAGGAATTGTCTTCTCAAGGGAGGCCACACATGGGTGGATTGGAGGGTCCGATTTGGACTTATCTACACAAGGGCGGCTACACATGGCTGCCTCTCATGAGAGAGGGTAGCCCTTTTGGCCTATAAAAGGAGGCCATTTCTACACACATTTCATAGTGCGAAGTTGATACAACAAGGTGGGTGTGAGGTGGTGAGAGTGAAGCAAGGCGAGAGCTCTATTAAGGGTATAATCCCTTTGTAACCTACTTCTTGTTTGAAGTACTAAAGCCATTAAGTGGCTGCTTACCCGTGTGGATGTAGCCCACATTGGGTGAACCACGTATATCGTGTGTACTCTCTCTCTCTCTCTACTCTATAATCTCTTATGTGTGAAAATTATCTCTCTCCATTAAGTAATCTACTCAATTATCTACTTAGCTACGTTGTATTTCCTAAATTGTAAAGAGTTAAAACAAGAAAGCCGATTTATGGACTCATTCTTTCCAAAGACCGTTGCAACCTCCATGAACATGGAAGAGATGATGAGTGCAAAAGGAATGAATTTGCATAATAAAAATCACCAAGAAGACAGTTAGCTTGTAGGTGAAATTCTAAAGGTCTCCAACATGAAAGCTGAAGCACAAACTTCTATGATCTTACCAAAATGTTCTATTAAGAAGAAGCAGAAATGCATACATACTTGTAGGCAACTCAAAACATTCCACCAAGAAGCCTATGATCTGGTCTTACAATGTACAATTCATCTCACCTGGTGACCAAGGCCAAGTGGAAAAAAAACACCACTCAGAATAAAGGTCTATTATTGTGTATGCTTTACAAAAATTCTAGCACTGTCAAAATGTAGTCAACTGTGCTTTTATCACAAATTCTAGCACTGTTAAATGAGTCAACTTAGTTAACAGAAGCTATTAAATATTGATGCATATCGAGGATGAATACGAAGAAGCAGTAAAGATTGGAGTTACACATTTTCCAAGTTTTCCCAAAATGATCACATATTGTAAATTACCGATTTATTTCAAGCCATTGTAATATTTTTAATGTGTTACGGGCTCAATGGGAGTTCCAACCTGTAAAGAATAGGTCAGTTACTGTGCCTAGGTTGCAGATTCAATAAGTGGTGGAGCCCTAAAGGCCTTGGACGCCCAAACATTGCATATTTTTACCCTAGGTATATAAGGCAGTGTGTAAAAGAAATTATGGGTTCTCAAGCTCATTTGTTGAGAGCACTCTTTGGTGAGAGCTCTTGAGGTGTGTGGCTATGGAGTCCTTGAGCTTCTCCTTGCTCATGAGACTTGATTTAACACTAATGAATGATTCATTCTCTTTCACTATGCCTCTCTCGTGCTTCTTATGATTGCCTATGATGCTTAGATTAGCTAGATCTTAACTAATTAGTGGTTAATTTCTTTCTAATCTTGTGTGATTGCCCTCTTTTGCTTGTGTGGTTTGATTGGAGCGTGGTGCTTGATAGATCTATGTGTGTATGCTTGCGATTAGTGTGTTGCATGATAGGATTAGTGTTGTGTGCATCTTGCAATCGTTAGTGTGTGTGATTGGGTTGATTGGAGGTGAAGAGAAGTAGATGTGGAGATTGCCCTTCATTGTGGCTTAGCTCCTCCATAGGCCAAGAAGCTCACCTCGTAGAGTTAACCATTGGTGTTGCCATGATTAGCTCCCTAACTGTGTGAGTGTTTCCATGCCCTAGCTTTGTAGCTCATCCCTCCGGATTGATAATTTTGTTGGTCATTGGAGCTATTGCAACGATGGGACCCCCAACATTTGGCGCCGTTTCCGGGGACGATGGCCTACGCTAGTGTAATTGTGGCATAATCGAATGCGTCCCCTCACTAATTTCACTTGTGTGTTTATGTTTTTGTGGATTTTGGATGTGTGTGCATGAAGCAATGTATTCATAATTTCCTAATGTGTCACCGTATCTTGCCGATTGTGTGTTTACAAACTCTAATTTCACACTAACCCCTTGCTAATTTGACTAATTTTTGCTAACTTACTAATTTGCTATGAAGGATTGGAGCATTCGACCATTCAATTGATCTTCAATGGAAAGGTAATTAAGGTGGTATTCTCAACCTCCATAGAATCTAAGGATGTGTAGAATTGTGTAGAAATCCCACCATGATGCAATGTAATGCTATGTTATGTTGATGCAATGCAATTTTGATGTTATGGATTGAAAATTTTGCGATTAACTTTCACGCCATCGTAATGCCGAAATTTTTAAGATTTGGTGGCGTATGATTTAACAAGTTTCAATTGCTAATTGGTGATTGTGGATTGCTAATTGGGTGCCTAATTGAGCTAATTCCATGCTTGGATGGTCAATTTCAAGTGTATGTGCACTAAAATCAAGTGTGTGTGCATTCTAATTGAGTGTGTGTATGTTAAATTTAGGTGTCTGTGCACTATTTTGCCCATGTTTGTGCACTAAAAAATCAATGTGTGCGTTATTATTTTTCAGCTGTGATGATTGATTTGTGGTGTGCTCATGCCCAAATAATGATTTGTGAAGTCACATTGCAAATCTGACAACTTTAACCCTTTTGTATGCGCACCTAAAGATTGGTAAAAACTGCCAATTTTTTAGTGTGTGTGTGCCTAAAAAAGTGTTTAATTTGCATGATAGATTCATATTTTGATTTCATAATTGATGTGTATAATGATTAATTTCTACGTTTTTTAGCAACAGTGATTTACACACTCTAATTGTGTCAATTTTTGACCTGATTTTGTCGGTAATTTTGCTGGTTTAATTGCCTAGTTTTGATTTTATTGATGAAATTAATTGGCAACTGCATTGATGTGATTTTTGCAATTTTAATTGGCTGCACTATTCCCCTATGTGGAGAATTTGTATAATTTTTTGGGTATTTTTGGTATTTTTTGCTAATTTTTGCATTGATTTTTGGTTAATTCTATAAACATTTGATATTTTGCGATCTTTACGAGCTATTTTGTGTGTGCGTATTTAAGGCATCATTTTTTTTGCATTTGTGCCCTCCGTGGTCGAGTTTTGAGCATTTTGCTAGTTCCGGGGGTTGGGTTTGACGATTGTGTCGTAAATTATATTTTTGTAAAAAAACTGCTATTTTCGGTGTGCTTTTGCGTATCGAAAATGTTCGGTTGTGAATATCATTGATTTTCTAAGATTCCTAAAATTTTTTGGACTTTTCTGGCAAATTCTGGGGTTTTCTGGCAATTTTTGGAGTTTTGGCTAATTTTCGGCCTATTTGGAAATTTGAAAAAAAAATAGTAGAAAGGTCGGTTTGAGTTGCGAGGTTCGTGCCTTGCGGCACATAAAATACTTCTCTTCTTCTTCTTCCTGCTCCGTGTGAACCTACTCCACGCGCATACTCTCTCACCTTCTCTCTCTTCTCTAACTTCCTCTCTCTCTAACTTACTCTCTTTCTCTCTCTGCCTTTCGGCGCAGTGCGTGAACCCAATGTTAGAATAAAAACCGGTGTCCAATGTATTTTAACCAGCTGAAATCATAAAATCCCGGTTAGAATTTGAGCTTTCCTTGAAGAAAACCAGAAAATTTGCACAAACTTTTGTGTAAATACCGGTAAAAGCTTCAAATTTTGACCTAAAAATCTATAGAATTTCAAGTTTGCCCTTATTTTCTTCGGTTAGAAAAAAATGTATGTTTCTAGGCCTGCCTCCCTCTTGACTCACTCTCTCTCTAACTTTCTCTCTCCTTGTTCCCTGTTGCCGCCGTGTGACGTCTCTCTCTCTCTCTCTCTCTCTCTCTCTCTCTCTCTCTCTCTCTCTCTCTCTCTCTCTCTCTCTCTCTCTCTCTCTCTCTCTCTCTCTCTCCCCCGCGTGTGAACGCCATCTCACACACACACACCCACACTCTTATTCTCTCTGTCCCTCTCATTCTCTCTCCTCGCTTGTCGTTTAGTGCCAGCCTGCCCCGCGTGCTCGCCTTCAACCTCGGGAGTCGGGACCTACTGATCACACACGCGCGCACTGCTCAGGTCCCCCTCTCTTGCTCTGACTCCCTGCAGTGCCTAGCGCTGCTCGCCTTCAAACCGCTGCGCGCTCTCTGTCAACAAGCGAGGTCAACGTCCTCCAAATAATTAGGTATTTATTTATTTTATTTTCAAAAATCATAAAAAACAATAAATAATAACATAAAATCACAAAATTCCAATAAAAATTCACAAAAAGAATAAAAAGAAGAAAAAAAAAGATAATAAAAACTAGACAAATCAAATAAATCACAAAAAGGAATTAAAAGCTCAAAAAATCCAAAAACAATAAAAATAAAAAGAGGATTAGAAAAGCAAAAACTCATAAAAAATCCAAAAATTAAATTAAAAAATCAAAAGAAACATATAAAAATTTACAAAAAAATAGAAAAACATATAAAACTCAAAAAAAATTAAAAAGAGTTTAAAAAATCACAAAAAAATATATCAAAAGATTCACAAAAAATAGAAAAACATAGAAAATTCACAAAAAATGAAAACCTCATTAAAAAAAAAATAGCACAGATAAATCAAAAAAATTGTAGAAAATTCATAAAAAGTCACAAAAAATCATAAGCTAATAAAAAAAAAATAAAAAAAATTTAAATTCACGCAAAAATTGTAAAAAGTCAATAATTTGTCAAAAAAATCATAAGAAAACTATAACAAATAAAAAATTCAAAAGTTCACAAATAATTTAGAAAAATAAAAAGAAACTTGTCGGAAGTGCCAGAAAAAGATAGAACAAACCCGAAAAAATAAAAAAGACCCGAAAATAGCAAAAGCAACATCGGAGAGTGTATCGCACATCGAAAATGCAGAAAAGAGAACCGCACACTGAGCAAACACCGCAAAGCGAGAAGTTACACCAAGAAAAAGCGAGCAAAAATCGAGAACAGTGGCCAATAGAACAGTGGCCAGAATTGCAACAGATCAACCAATAGAAGTAAGTCTAATTTGGGAACCAAGCCAAAGACGGTACAAAGGTCTAGATGGAGCAGTCTACAGCTTGATGCTCAGTGTTTTAAAAGAAAATGCCAACAACTTGGTAAACATAGAAGCAAAAACTTCTCAACTAGAGCTTGACATGACAGAGCCAAGGAAATACCACTAGTCATGGCGTATTGCTTAGATTGTGGACGAAAAGGTGGACATTTTTTTGAAGATTGTCCAAGAAATCCAAACAACAGGGACACATCAACCGCCAAGCAAAGTACAAAGAAAATTGGAAATGCGAATCTCGATATCGATAAGTGCAACTAACTCGTCACTTTTGATGCATGATTCTCCATTACCATTACAAGCACCAGTAAAAGCATTGCAAGTTCAAAATGAGCATAAAGATGCACAAGCACCTGGAAAGCTTAAAATTGATTCTTTGAACAACAAATTCTTGCATGAATTTGGTCAAGGTGTCGAGATATCACCAAAGGTTGAAAAGAATGTTAGGTTTGAAAATGATTTTGCATCCACTACCACAAGTGTGCAATCATTCACGAGTCTAAGGGACACATCAAACAGAATGTTGTTAGCATTGTATGGTACACATAATTCATATGCACACTATGTAGACCAAAAAGGAAAACTGTACAAAAAGGATCAACCAGTGTTTAAACGGCCCACATACCAGCTCATAGAAGTGCATCCAGTGATAGATTAGAAAGGATGGTTCATTTCAGAGGAAAGAATCTATTATAGCCCATCCTCTCTAGAGCTGAAGGATATTACCCGAGTGAACCCAAAATTTGTTCAGAGCCATTCCCTCCTCCATCCAAACTCAAGCTTCGATGTTGTGACCAAACAAACATATACTTTGACCAAAACAATCATAGATATAGACAAGAGTCTAGCATCTATGATGCCTTGGGTCCTAAAACCACAGAAGCTCATATCGTAGGAGACCCATGGGATAGAAAAAATCAGGACAAAGATCTTCAATATAACCTCCAATGAGAATATCTGTAGTTCTCAGCAGTACAAAAGGAGCAAGTGTCAGATGCAACGCTCTACTGGATAAAGAATCAAATTGCAAAATGGTTGCAGACAACATCCAGAGCATTCTAGAGATTACTCCATGCAAGCATGATAGCAAAACAATGCTAGGTATGCATACATGTCAAGAAGAAATGGTTGCTACCCTTAGCATCCAAAATCATGAAGAGCAGGTAAAGTTTCAGGTGAAGCCTTCAAAGGAAATGCTTGCAGATGTTATCCTTGGACATCATTGGTTAGACCAACACAAGGCTTACAAAGAAGATACAATGCTAATACTCTCTTTTCAAAGAGGTAACAAGCAACAGTTAATGCTTACAGGTACCGTTAATGCTAGATTCAAAGTTGCAAAAGTCACAGGAATCAAAGACAAATCTTGTAGACAAAGGTAAAGCTAAAGTGGAGCCTCTACCAATTAGCAAAGAAGGTGTGATATCGTAGGCCTCTACATCAAAGAACCCTCATGGATCAGCTTCTTCAAGCAAGTCAGGCTTTCAAAACTTAAAGTGAATTGCTGACCCAACTGAAACCTCTCAGGAGACACCCAAAAAAGCAAAGATATATCAACCAAAGTACTCAAGAAAGCAAAAGATAGTCAAGCAAGTTTTTTCAGAGCGGTTTAGTTAAAGTCAATGATCCAGTTTGGATTAAAGACAAGAATTCAACACAGAAAGACAAACACATGGGATGGATAGCATCACAATGGAGCTTAAAGGAACATGAGTACTATGGAGGTAACATATAGATATGGGTACCAAAACCGTAGGTTAGAGCATATGAAGTAATGTCAAGTTCCTCCCAACAAAGAAGGCCCACAAGATATCAATCTCGATAATATTCTAGGATACCTAAGAAGAAGGTATACAACAGAACAGCATTGAAAGATGCTAAAGTCTACCACAACTCACAAGAGGCTACAGAACAAAGATGGATCTCAAAGAATTTTCCTCTTGGACAAGAATTCTACAAAGGATATACAGGTGAAGACTTCTAGGCATCCCCATGGGGTTTAAGGTTACATAGCCTCAAAGATAGGATTGGGTGGTCAACAGGTTCAAATGAAAAAAATTCAGATGGCAGGGATATCAGTAGTCTTTGCCCTCTGGGACTTTTTGTGCTTCACCATTACATTCTTCCCTCTCTCATATACTTCTTGTCTTAGCTTGCTGACAGCCTGCAAAATATCAGATGAACAGGATCTTCTCATTGGCGAGGTCTTTCCTTTGGGGTGGAGACCGTGAGCACCCAAGAATTGCCAAAGTTTCATGGGACATTTGTACTCTACCTAAGGACAAAGGAGGTTTGGGTTTGCTTAACCTTAACATGGTCTCTACTAGGTTGGCAGGTAAGTGAATATTAAGATCCATCACACCAGAAGATTATTGGGCTTTCCTATTGAAGAGAAACATTACCAAGCTCAAATTCAGTTGCTATAAATCCTGGAAGGATTTACAGATTAAGGATCTTATCCTTGCTCCTTCAAATTTCGTTCCTTATGCTTCTAAGCTAATATGCAGATTTTGGACAGCTTGGCAAGCATTGAAAGAAAAGTGGTCCCCATCCAAGAAAACTAGTTCTAATATTCATTTTTTTTAATGGATTCACCTTGGTTTGGATTTTTTGTAGCTAAAGCAAAGCTTCCTTTTGCTATATAAGGGCTCACAAATGTTATAAAGCAGGAATCGGGGCGCGAAGGATCTGTTTGTTTGACAACTTTTGTTGCAAAGAACCAGACAACATTCAAAGAGAATTTGGCCTCTCACAGTAGGAGGCTGAATGGTGCTATCAGAGGGTGCAAATTGTGTTATCAAAGCACTACCTACCAACAAGGAGAAGTCCGCTAGTATACTATAAAAATTGGATTTAAAAATTTACAAGGGATTCAAGAGCAAAGGCTATGTGGAAGAACAACCAAAGAAGAAACTTAATGCAAAATGGAAAGTTTGTTGGAGTGCAAAACAATGGTCTTACAGGTTTAAATGTATGTGGAGTTTTCCAATAGCTCGTAAACACAGTGTTTTGCTTTGGCTAATCACTCATCAAGGTGTATGGAGTGGGGACAAGGCTAGAAAATTTGGAATCAAGGATGGTAATTGCAAAAGGTGCAAGAATGAAATAGAGGATATCTCCCATCTATACATGTGTGGTTCACGTTTTGAAAAAGGTGCTTCTCTATTTCAACCCCCAAAGCCTAGAAGTCAAAGACTTGCTACTGCGTACTGCTAGAAGGTGGGATACTACCCACTGAGATATGTGGAGAGGTGCAATTTTATGGCATCTATGGATAACCAGACTTCAATTTATGTTAAACTCCCCCCTTTTGTACACTGGACCACTTTATGGTCGGATCTGGTTAAAATCTTTGTATCACTCTGTAAGGAAATTAAAGTACGTTGAATCTCATCTCGTTAGCTATGCCATTCAAAGAAATCTCCACTTGGTCGCATTGGAGGAAGAAGGTCCCTATGTACTACAATCCCATTAGATTGAAAATGAGAGATGCCCTCATTGATCTGATGTAATTGGTCTTACTGAAAGGGTTAACCCACCCCTTACCTGTGGGTCCCATGTACTTCAATTACTGTTTTTCTTCTTTAATTTAAAATTCTACCTCCTTCAGAAAACAAAATATATTGGTTTTCAATGTTCAATATCATAAGCTATTTTAAGTGGCCCTTCAAATTAAGTGGCCAGTCCCATACAGTACATCGAAACACACACTTTTTTACATGGTGGATGAGCACGTTGGAGTTTTTTTAAAAGAGTAAGGATGAAGAGGGTGGGATTCTTGCATTTCTCTTGTGTGCTCTTGTACAGTATAGTCTTTCTTGTGTGTGCATAGCTATGGCCATTTTTTAGAGAGAGAGAGAGAGAGAGAGAGAGAGAGAGAGAGAGAGAGAGAGAGAGAGAGAGAGAGAGAGAGCATGGTCTTTGTGTGTGTTTCTTGAGAGAATTCTTGCAGCCTTTGTGGCTATGGAGCACTCCAATGCGTATACTTTGAATGCTTCGGAACTCGGACCATTGTATTTTAGTGAGCTTGGAAGGCAATATCTCAGCGTGCAGGTTGAAATTAATTTTATCAATAGCATGCAAAAATTTGAGTATACATGTCAAAAGCATGCAACCACTATCCATACCTATTTTTCTACCACATGTAGATTGCACTCACATCGATTCTCTTACATTTTCATGTATGGAAGCCAAGGGAAGTGTATGAGATAATCGATTTGACACCGCATATTATGTGCAATGTGCTAGAGTTGAACATAGTTGTCAAAGCATCACTCTTGCTCCTTCCTTTGCTACTTTAATTTCTACTCCTTCTCTTGTTGCTTTAAATTCTCTATGAGACTCGCCATTTCACCATTGAGCTACTTGGAATTATCATTGGCATCCTCATGGACTTCATCTCTAGTAGAGTTCAACCTATGACGCTACTCAAATAATACATTTTTGGGAAAATTATCAAAATACCCGTCTAATATATGGAAATTCTCAAAATACCCTTCAAATTTTAAAATTTCCCCAAATACCTCCAATACTTTGTCATAAATTCTCAAAATGCCCTTCATATTTTCCAAAATGCCCCTGTTTGTGAAATTAAATTTCTTTAAAGATTAAAACATTTGTAGCTTTTCATAAGAAGACTCATTGCTTATGAATATAAGATGCTAAATCGAGAAATTTGAGTTGATTACGTAGGCTCTAGAGATGAATTGCTTCATTATCTTTAGACATAATTGCCTTTTTTCCGAGGTAGTTTGTGACAAATTACATGCTAAGAACACAAAAACGGATCTCAATTGTCAAAAAAAAAGAAAGATTAAAAAATCTTGAACAATCCAACGAAAATGGATACAAGGGTATTTTGGGAATTTCCACAAATTAGAGGGGTATTTTGGTGAATTTTCCTAAACTTTTTATGGACTTACAAGTTCTCCTAGTACCAAAATTCTCCAATTTTGATACTTTAGCTCATTCATATGCTCGTCCTGATAGTACCAATTTCACCCACTTTTGGTACTATGAGATCTATTTACATGCCATGCAGCACCATAATGGCAAAGGTGGAACTTTCTAGTACCAAAGGTAGATAATTCTGGTACTCTAAATAGACCTAGGTATTATTCCATCCTACTTTAGCACAGACTATCAAATTGAATATTCATATGGAAATTTCACTGTGTCAAAAATACCCAGTTGAGTACTTTTGGTACTGTAAGGAATTGTTGCTATGCCAAATAGCACAAAGCTTCAAAAATGGTACTTTTCTTCTCAAATTATTGCTTCTTTCCAAATCTCCTCTATTTTCTACACTATGTTTACCTTGAGAGTCTTTTCTACTTGAATAATTAAGTTGTCTAGTGACCCTAATTTGCTTACTTCTGTCTCTAATGGAGCAATGTTCACAAGGGGGGTGGTCCCTTTGGTCTCATCCATGGAGTGCAAAACTATAATACATCAATACCTTTCATGGCCAGCTCTAAGATGTCCTCTTGAATGGCTAGTTGCTTATTTCTTGGGTTTTTTGTAAATTTGCGTGGAGCGAGGCTATGTGCTTGTGGTAAGCTTCTTCATTTTTCATGAAACTAAATGAGAGTTCCTGCCTCTATATATGTTCTAGCTTGAGTTTTGTTTTAGAGACTTAGATCTTCTTCTCCATAGCTTGATAGGCTTCATCTAGTCCTTGCAAGGAGGGTACTATTGGATTGGTTCTCAACTGACTAAGTTGAGCTTTCTTCCTCGTCTTTGCATTGGCCCATTGGATGTTTGTAACCTTGAGCTAAACTTGTAGACATTGAGCAATGTGCACTAGTGTTTTTAAGTGTGATGATCATTTCTTTTAGCCTATTTTCTTGCTTTTCATTGGCCGTGGAGAGGTTCTCCATGATTGAAGTCAGAATCTAGTTTTGACATGTTGCAAAAATTGAGATTATTATCTACAGACCCCCTTGACCCTAGTCAAATGGTCATATGAGCTTATAGGAGTGTTCTATGGGTTTAAGCTATGGTCCCAATTAAGTTTGGTTCCCTTTGGTGTAGCGGACCGATTGCTATGGTCATTTTTGCGTGTTTCTATCTCGAGGATACCCAATTGACCTGGGGTTTTTTGAACTGGTCATTTGACAATCCCATGATAAAACAAGTTTATTAGTGAGTTAGAAACTTACCCTACATGTCTTGTGTAAAATTGTGCATTATGAAGTCCACTAGAAGTTCGTAAACATGTGTAAAGGTGACAATTGAAAATGAGACTGTTTTTGGCCTACCTAGTATCTACATACCTAACCGCGTATCCCAAATTCTCTCATATCTCCCGATTAGTCCTAGAATGTATTGGATTATAACTTCTTTTCAAAAATCTCCTCATTTGAATCACATTTGCCTAGTTCTGGAAATTTTGCAAAATTAGGCATCATGGGCCTAATTTGGAGGGCTTCCCATCACCGTCATTAGTATTGCACAAGATTTGACGTGCTTTTTTATCATGTCTTTTTAATCACCAGCATATCTTTTTTTCCTCAATCTAAGCATGTTTGTTATTTATTTATTAGTTTTTACCTTTTTTTGAAAAATTAGAAGAAAATTACAAAACCAAATTAAAATAAAAAAATTGTGCTAATAATTAACACAGCATACTTAAACACCACACTTGGATATATTTCTGTGGATTGCTCCATTTTGGCTGCTTTTTTGAACAAAAAACACACAAGACAAACAAAAATCCCAAAGTTTTTTATTTTTTAATGATATTTATACTATGTACACATGCATAGGGGTTATTATATCACATGTTTCCCAATCTTTATATCTGGAAGGACATATTAAGAAAATTTTGTTAAAAAATCACACATTAACAAATAAATACTTAACTAACTCTTCAAAATTTACCCTTTCAATAGCAATTTTTACGCAGTTGGGTCCACATTCAGAATGCCTCTCCCTCCTAGTTGGAGTCCTTCAGGAGACGACACTGTGTGGTCAAGGTAGTGTTGCGTATGAGTTAAAAAACCATATCTATATGTAGCCCAAATTGGCTCTACCATGCTTGTAATGTCAATGCAGTTGAAAACATTATGTTGTGCAAGAGGAGGGTCTTGAGTGGTTTGCTCAAGGGCTTCCAATGTTGAGGTTTCCTACATGTTGTCTCTCTAGAACAAAAGATTCTAGAGCAATTCATCATGCTCTCTGATAGTCAATTTTGAATAGTCATTGTGGTCGTATGGGTGATCATTGTTTTGAAAAGTCGTTGTGGTCGTATGGATGATCATTTTCTTGAGAAATTGGTTGTTTCTTTTACTGTTAAATATCCAATGTTGAAGCTTTGGTGCCCATGGATGACTTAATTGGTGTCCTAAATTTTGGCCAATTATTTGGCTTCCAGACCCATCAGGTTACAAGTGTTTTTACTCTCTACTTATTCTTTTTTATTTTATGATGGAATCTTTGGTTTGGGTGTACCTTTTTGTGGTTGAGGTTAAGTGCAATGGAGTAAGTGGCACTGGTTTGTGGGACGGTCACATTGCTGCATTTCTCTTCAATACCTTGATGCAAGCTTCTTCTTGAGCTTCATCAATGATGTTTTGGTGCTTGATCTTTCCTTCTTTGCTGTATGAATTCATTCTGGCAATTCATTGGTTCGTGGCACATTATATTTATGTAATTGTCAACCACTTATCCAATTCTCCATGACTTGTCTATCTAAAGTGACTAATTTGATAGCCCCACTAGGAACACTTCCAATCACAAATGGACCGCATCCTTTCTTCTTGAATTTGGGAATATGTTGTTTCAAGCAATACACCAGTATATATGCCAATGAGAAGACAAAGCACTTGAACGATAACATGGCGAAGCTTAATAGAAAATTAGAGTAGAAAAAAAGAGAGCAAGAGCATCGGCTATTCAATTACATTCAACTACAATACATGCAACTGTATTACTTTAATATGAAAAAATTTGGCTTGAATGATGATGGGAATTGATTCCAATGCTCAAGTGACAGAACGTAGTCTACTGCAGCATATTATCAAGCCAAAGGAGTTGTAGAGCTATTGGATGATCCATTCAATGCTGACATTACCAAATTTTGTATCAAAAGTATTTCAGTGAATTGAAGGACATTGTGTTGCCTCAAGAGATGATGGATGTGTGTGACGATGCAAGAATAAGTTTCAAGGCTTACGAAGCCTTGTACAAAATTTTCACGCTAGGGCACATGGCAAAGGGACCATTTAGGTTGCTGCCAACACCTTAAAGTGTCAGTGTTGCAAAAAAATGTGTCAATAATGATTGTGCAAGCTGGTTAAGTGGATTTCAATATGTGGAGGATATCATGCCATTAAAAGACAACAAATCCTTCTCCACTACAATGAGTTTAACAATGTGTAAGTTGACTTGTTAAAGATCTAGGACTCAATGATCTGATTCTATGGGTTGATAAATGAAGAGTGTGATGGTAAAGTTATATTTGTTATGAAGCTTAATGAGTGTCAAATTGTCAAAGGTCAGTGGCTCAAAAGGATAAGCGTTACACTAATATGCAAGACCGTGGTGGGCGTCGACGTTGAGCTAAATGCTAACAAGAAGGAAAAAAGGTAATTAGGTATTCAGTTAGAGAAGAATATTTGGTGGCTGAGTGTTTTTCCTCTCGCGTATGAGACACATGAGTCCTGGAAATAGTATTTCAATCACATGCCAATAGTTGACGTCATTCGGCAACAACAAGAAGACAAAGATTACAAGTTTTAGGTTTGGGTACGTTCCAAGTTGCGTGTCATTTGGCAAGAGACTTGAAAATTCTCAAGTGTATATCAGGGTGCATGCAAGGTGCAATGACCCTCTTTCCATGCATTTATTTGTTGCCATAGCAAAGTTTCGATGGGAACTGAAGGCAAGGGTGCAAAGTTTTACTCAACTTTGCAAAAGGTGTGTCCACTACAAAAAAAATAAGTAAAGCACTACAACAATTGTTTCAAGGTATCCTTAGTTGTGACCAAAGTGTACACCCTAATCGAGACATGAATAATCAAAATTGGGATCCTATTCTACCAATTTTATTGATAAATATGCATGTGTGCACCCTTCATGTCCGTCTACAAATTCTTGACAAGTTTCTAATGCTCCATAAAAGAAGGAAAGAGTGTATAAGAGAACGTGAGGCTATTCTATTGAGTGCTGGTCTCCATGGTGGTGCAGTTGAGCTATCAAACGACAAGAATGCATCTAGAAGTACACATGATCTCCATAATAAAGTATGTATGGGTGGCTAGGCATTTTCTTTCAAGCTATTCTCACTCCCAAAGTCCCACTGAGTTTCAATTGTGGAAAAAGGTGTGTGACATTACCACCTATAGAGGTAAGGAAACAGCCCTTGTAATTAAGCGTGCTTATGTGTGATAGTCTGTTGATGATTCTTTTCATCTCCTTGAAAAGGCAAAGCTAACCTCTAATGAGATCTCCACCTTGAAGTTTGCAATCAATTGTTTCACAACGCAAATGGTTGATGCCTAGCGGGGAACACACATTACATGGTGGGTTGAACACTTAGTCTCTAGAGTCAAAATGCATCTCTGTTTGAACTAAAGCCTTTTTTTTGCAGCACATTCTTTTTGCGTATGGTGCATTTTTCTCAACACCTATGGTTCATTGTTCATCTGGAGTATCCAAGGAATGGAGCACCCACACTATCAAGCCAAAACAGTATCCTTAAAAAGTACACGTCATGGAGGTAGAAGGAAAAGAAGCAGTGCCCTACATGAGATGTTCAATTGGTTTTGTAGAGCTTTAGCAGGGAGAGAGAGGAAGAAGATTAGAGTACAAAAAAAGTCTAAAATGTAGAACAGAGAAAGTGGTTAACGTGAGGCAATCCCAATTATATCATGCTTCGAGTGGAAAAGGTCATTTTGGACGATTTGTCTATCAGATAATTATGGAATGGTGCATGATATTGCCACTGCACGTGAATGTGGTTGTCAGCAAGACATCGATATACAAGAAAGATAATAGGACAGTGCGCACATTGTTGGTGTTCGTAATGAGAAAAGAGCACACCTGGACTTCAGAGGCAGTTGGCAAACCATTAGACGATGCTTGGTTCGATGGGCTGGAAGAGAGTGATTGGACAAAGGAGACTGATGGGACACCTATGCGAGGTACACTTTGGCACCCCTATATCAAAGTAAAAATTCTTTGTTGTCTTTGACTATTGTTTGTTGTCCAGGAGGTATGGAACGTGGACATTGGTTTCTTTGGTAGCTGCTTCCCAGTATACAAATGAGAACAATGATGTCGTGCAATACAAAGGTGACTTTGCAACAATGTCTTTGACGGAAAACCTGATGGGTCGAATGATGACAATATATGAGAGAAATGAGGAGTTCTACAACAAACTGCACCCAGTTCTTGAAATGCAAGTACAACGGCTAAGAAAAATTAAAGAGCGAGATAGAAAGCTTGCTGAGGAGGTGGATCGTGCATTACAGGAAGCATCATTGATTGAGCCACATCCAAAATTTATGGAATTCGATCCTCCTAGCACTCAACTGAAATAACCATGTCAAATTTTGACTCGCATAGTGTATTGATAATCTTTGTAGTCACTATGAACAATTGCTTCTTGTAGTCTTTCGTAAATAAATGTTTGTGTTGTTATAACACGTTTTAGTGGGCTTTGCAATCACTGTGTTTCTACTTTGTTTGTAGTTGTGCTTACAATCACAAATTTGTAGCTTTGCAGTCAAGATTGATCCTCTCTCGTCTAGTCTCTCTCTAACTATCTCTCCCTCTGTCCATCATTGTCGCAAGTCATTGCCGGGAATTGATATTTGAGAATTTTTTTTTAAAAAAATTTGCAGATGAAGTATGAAAGGTATTCTTGAAAATCGTACCTGTTGTAACATGTTGATTGAGGTGTGATTGTCTTTCTTGATTTTTCAAGTACTCTCTTTCTCGTACGTCCTTTCTCTCTGTCCATCTACTTAGTTCCTGCTCAAGAATAGATGCATACAACCTAGCCAATGTGTGACCAACCATGATTGTGTGATAATTCCCAAGAATCATGGGATCTCCTGACTTGAAGATAGGCACAATCATGGACATACACCAAAGTCTCATGAAAACCCTCATACATGGCTAGATTAAACGTCATAGCAAGAAGCTCGGCAAGCATAACTCTGGCATGGATGAAATGCTTTGGTACTAGACCATCATGATCATGTGCTCTCTTTGTCTTCATCTTGTGAATGGATTTCCTTACCCTCTCACCAGTAAAGAAAGTACACGTCTCCGATGGGCATGTCTCTAGCGGGTACGACAAAGGTGACTACCCTGATGCTGTGTAGAGAGATGTGGCATATTCCCCCATGTCTCTGTGGAGGTGATGGGTGGTGGTGGCGAAACCATCCTTGAAAAAATCTCATATGTCATCATCCAGAATAGCGAAGGGGGACTGTCCTCTAGGTGATGCACACACTGACGTACTAGGATGGAATAACATATAGCAATGTAGAGGTATCTGTTTGTTTCTGTCCTCAGTCTCACCTCCTCCTGAGCCTCGTCCTCTATGCTTTGATCGAGTCTCCTCTCTGTAAGTAGTCTCCCATTTGTATTCGCTCACATGTGGCATGGACTACCCAGGCGCTTGATGTGTCTCAGAGTAGAAGATGATGTCTCTCCCATTGAAACTATCCTCAAAGGCACCTAGATCAAGGCGTAGAGATCCATTACAATTCCAGGTGGCAACTTTGAGTGTGGTCCCATAGGTCTCCCGTCGTCATGTGGAGCATCTCTCGTTAATAACCACTCGTCCATCCTAGTAGAAGGCCACTTTCCCTTTCTTTTGAGCTATCCTAATTTCAGGCATAACTTCTTTCATATGGGCAAGTTGTGAAAGTGTAAGGTCATCCCCAAGAAATATCCCCGTTTTCTTTAGTGTGGGACATCCCATCAAGGAGTCCTTCGCTTCTATGGAGGGGTAACGCATGATTAATGCTCTTTCCTTTGAAGTCTCTTCACTTCCTTCTCTCTTCTTTCCCACTCTCCATGCCTTTGTGTGAGTAGCCTCACCACCCATTATGAAGAGAAGTTCATTGACTTTCTCTTCCACATCATCCCGGTCTTTTAAACCAGTTACTCGTACATGCAAAGCTCTAGTCTTCCTCCTCTGCTCTACTTCTAATCTCATATTGATGATTGTAGGAGTGGCGATAGATGTTGTTTCTTTCTTTTTCCCTTTCTTGGTGACTTCTATTCATTTCTCGGCCTGATCCACCTTCGTCTGTGTCTTCGTGATCACATCCACCCACGAGGATGTTGTTGTCAGATTTTGCTTCTCTTCTTGCTTGATCATCCGTGTCTGCTTCTTGATAACTTTGAGTTCCTCTATCATTGAGGGCTGGATTTCTCCTTCTTTAGGTCCACCGCTTGCTCTATCGGCAAGTTCGCGCTTGAGGGCTGTAACCTCCTCTTTAAGTGCTTGAGAGTCCGCCTTGAGTCTTCGCTTTCCACTGCTTCTTTCCATCTTCTGCGTGCTACAATGGATGCTACATACGCTCCTTCCTGGGGTAGATTGCTACCTGTGTCTCTGGCTTCTCCTTGCCTTGTGTACCCTTTTGGCTGCCCCTTGCGTGCCCTGGAAGCAACTGCTTTACGCGAACTGTTTTTTTTTTCCCTTGACTTTCGCTTACTGCAGATTAAACCTTAATTTAATTACAAAGTCCCCAGCATGGCACGTCATTCTTGGCCGGCTGCTGGAAGACCAGCGCGTGGATCAGAGAGAGACAGTGGGCTCCGCAAGGTCAGCAGACCAGCGTGGGCTGGGAGCAGAGATGGGCTGCGCACAAGGTCAGCAAAGAAGAGAGATGGCAGCGTGTGAGCAGATTTGGGGGGAGAGAGAGAGAGAGAGAGAGAGAGAGAGAGAGAGAGACGGTATGTTGTTGCATCACCGTCAGCTGTATAGAGAATTTGCAGGGACGTTGGCGGAGGGTAAGCATGCACGAGAGAGAAAGACCTGCGCTGCCTTATTTGAGGGTGCGTTGCATCGCATTCCTTCCTGCCTCTACTGCGCATGAAATAATTGCCTGCACTGCACCCTCCATGGTTTCCGTGCGCGAAAGCAAGAATCCTCTACTGTTACTTTTACTTTTACTGTCTGCACTAAAAGGATCCCCCTTCAATTCCCAATGCTATGAGGCGGCACACCCTCAGCACTAAAGGGCACGGGAGCTTTAAGGAAGCTCAGGCGGTGGGATCAAGGGTGCGGAAGTGGGGCGCGGTGATTGATGGCTTCGGGGTGCTACACGTGGCAGAAAAAAGTAAACTTGGACGGGTTTTGGTAAACGGGGGCGTCGGGAGGTAAACTCGGACGGGAGGGTGATGTGGACAGGAAACGTGGCGCGAATGGGCTGAGGTGGAGTCCCAGGTGACAAATGGTGGTGGGGGTGGGCTGAGGTGGGCGGCCTGCACTTCATGATACCTTGTACGTCGCATGCATGCGGATGGAAGCCCGAGGATGGGGGGTGAGTGACTGCGTTTAGGGCATTCAAGCAGAGGGAGTTTTGCTACTAGCTGATGCGAGAGGGCCTGGGGGAGGGCCTGCATTGCATTAGACGAACCATCTGGGGCCTCTAGACCAATCTACACAGACGAAGATTAGAGCCAAGTGGAGATTGTGGTGCAAGTACAGATTGGGACGGTAGGCGGGATCACCAGGTATGTGTGTGTGTGTGTGTGTTGTGTGTGTGTGTGTGTGACACCGCCCCAAAACCACCTCCAAGAAAATATGTTTTTATCATCTGTTGCTTGTCATGTTGCATCACACACACACACACTCTCTCTATGAGCCCACGGACAACAACAATTTTGTAGAGAACCGGGCAGCAGGTTTGTGTGTGTGTGTGGAAGAGAGAGAGAGAGAGAGAGAGAGAGAGAGAGAGACAGAGAGAGAGTTGTGTCCCGATGCCTTCTGCTTCATGCATATTTTTGCCAACATGAGTCGTCCTGCTTGTCCGTTATGGTGCTTGCAAGCATGTTGCCATGCTATGATGAATGGCTGCTGGTGTTTCTTACAATAAAACTTTCATTGTATGGTGATCACCACAGGAAAAACTATGGCGCCAAGAAGGCCACATCAAGAGGTGCAGGCAAAGAAGCTAGTTGGAAAGAAGCATGGGTCAGATCTCGGGAGGGGCACGGGGGAGGCTTCGCATGTAAAAGTTCCTCGTTGTAGCCCTCGGCTAAGGGAGAAGGAGTTAAAGCAAACGAAGAATCAGCCTTCTCCATGCTCAGGCAATATGGCCCAAGTGGAGACACCAAAATCAGCGAATCTGCGCCTAAGAAAGAAGTTGGAAGGCATGTTTGAAGAGCTTGATCAGAATGAAAACGAAGTGGATGAGAAGAAGGCTGGAAGAGCTAAGGCAAACAAAAAGAACCTTGATAAAGAAAAAGTTGGTGAAGGCAAGAGGGATCAGCCGTGTGTCGAGACGGTGGGCAACGGAGCGCAAAACAATATGGATTCTTTGAAGGGAGAAGGAGATAGAGGCATTGGTGCATCCTCAGCCATGGTTGAACCCTTGCCATATGTTGAGGTCTTCTTGCCTGATGGAAGGCTTGCACGGCAATGTCGGGCGAGCAATCATTGCCCTCAGCAGTTCCACTTTGAGTCGGTTCGATTGCGGATGGAGAGGCATCTAGCTAAAGACAGAGCATGGGCTTGATGTGGTCATTCCCCTTCGCAAGGGAGGTAGGCGTTCCAATGCTGAATTGGGCTCAAGAGCAAAATCGCCAAATGCAAGAGACAGTGCACAATGGCACAAGCAAGCGAAGATGCGCTTCGAGGATAGAGATAGGAAGTTTGCATTAAATCTGAAAAACACGGAGCGCCTTCATCGTCTTCGAGCAACTGAGAAGTGGGATAAGCTCAGGCCTGAGTTTAGAAGAGTCTCAAAGGTAGATTTTGTTGAGAAGATTGTCAAAGAGCGCATGGCAACCTACCTCGGGTCCTCAAAAGAGCGCATGGATCGCATCCAGCAGCAAATCGACGAAGGCTATGAAAAGAATGTGAGTACCATGGCCACTCCTTCGAGTTTACATATTATTGCATCATGCTTTATTATTACATTTGGTGTTGCATGTTTGCTTTGTTAGTCATAGTTCACTTGAAGGTGGATTGTTTGCCCGAATGCGGTCCTAGTTTATTGAGACGGGTTTAGGTCCACATTGAGATTTCTTCCGTTAAATGGATGATTTAGGCATAATGACCTTGGAGATTATCCTTGCAAACCATTTACCATTAATGAGTTGAGGCATATGGCATGTTTGCTTGCCTAGTCCCAGCTTATCTTAAGGTGCATTGTTTGCTAGAAGTTGTCCTAGTTTATTGAAAAACTCATGGTGACTCTACCAAGTTTACATATTATTGCAGCATGGCTTATTACTACATTTGTTGTGGCATGTTTGCTTGCATGGTCCACTTTGTTGTGGCATCCTAGTTCAAGGTGGATTTTCTGCCCAAAAGAGGCCTAGTTTACTGAGAGTAGTTTAGATTCATATTGCACTAGATCCCATTTGAATGGCTAATTTAGGCCCGATGAAGTCTATGACTACTTGTGTTAAGGCACGTTTGCTTTCTTGGTCCGAGTTTACAAGGCAATGCATTAATTACTTGTGGTTGAGGCATGTTTTCTTTCTTCGTCCTAGTTTACAAGGCAGTGCATTGTTTGCTGGTAGTTGTCCTAGTTTACCGGTGGCTTTCAGAGGGATTTTAAGCTAATTCTCGACATCTTGATTGAAATCATTTTATGTAAAATTGCTTGTTTCTTACAGGCTTCTTGTGGTTTTATTTGGTGCTGGTTTTTTGGCTACATTCATTTGAACATGCTGGGTTCAATGGGGGACTAACTTGTGGTTTTATTTGGTGATTGAATGCAGAGGCGGCTCAAGGTTTTACCTCCTTGGTTAAATGTCATGATGGATGACATTGAGGACAGCCAGCCATGGACAACTTCAAGGGCAAGGAGCTAGAGGAAGAAGAGGAGGATGCGGATGATTTTTAGTCGGACCGAGAAGATGAAGAGGCTGGACATTATGAGTGGATGGAGGATGAAGACATCAAGGAGGATATAGATGTCCAAGAAGACAAAGAGGAATGCAGGGAGGAGGAGGGGGGAGCAAGCAACGCGAAAGAGGACTCCGCTGACTCGACTTCCCTTGGGCTTGGAGATACACCGCCCTCACTGCCTCTTGAGATTGTGGACACAAAGGAGGTGCCTGCTGCAAATACAGATACATTTAGCCGGTTTTCATCCATGACGCTCAACGTTGATCTTGTGCACGAGGAGGTAGTGGGACATCTTCCTAATTGCAGAAGTGGCATGCATTATTTGGTTGTTATTCTTGGCAGGTTTAGGGTGTCAAATTTGTTCGAATGATTTGGCATAAAATCTTCTTTTAACCATGTAGGGAATTGTGAAACAACATAGACCAAAGCTGCAAATTTGCTCATCAATGAAGACCCGGGTTGTTGTTGATGTCTCATCCCCACCTGGTGCAGTGGCAACCACATATGTGTCTCTGAATTTTGCCATACAAAATGGCCAATTAAGAGTTATGGAAGAAGGGGGAGGTAGGGTTGTCACGACACGAGGAAACATCGTAGCTGCCAGGTGGGTACAAGTCATGAGCCAGTTCTTACTGTTTGTTTGCTTGCTGGTTTTTTGGGCCTCTTCTTCTTCTATAAAACTTGCACGCTAAGCCTTGATTGTTATCGCATGTTAGGCTTGGCTCTATTGCATGCATTACTTTCACCTCCGACCGGTTCAAGTTATCAGTTAATGTAGATCAGCGATTAGTAACTGACATATTGTGTGGCGAGGCCAGTAGTAGGACTATTGACTTGTTTGGCCAGTACGTTCTCTCTTGCCCTGATCATTGTAAATGGCTATACGCACATATAGGATTGCCTGTGTTTTAATTTGGAAACTGAAATCTTTGCACAGGTGGATGGAGCACACCTTGCCTCCGACCATCCTAAGGAAAGTACACTTTCTCGATTCGCTTTGGTTTACGATGGAGGGACGTATTCTGTCCAATTTTCTTCAGCGAAAATTTAGCGGTGTTGACATGTCAGAGCTGGTCTTTTGCTTTTGGCCAATCACTTGCAGGTATTTCAGGGTGACATAATGCTTTGTATGGTGAATTCTGAACTACTTCTCATTCATAACACTAACAATGTGTGCTTGAAGGCATCACTGGCTCTTTTTGCTCTCTACCTGAATAGGGGAGCAAGGCTCCTCCGATTGCCTGGCAAGAAGCACTATCTGATTCATTTTGATTCCCTCAAGGGTTTGACAAACCCTTTCGAGTGCCTAGAGAAAGTGCAAAGGTTGGTTTTCATCATGTGATTGTTGTGCCCAACAGATGTGATTAAATTCAGCTAACCTGGTTTTTTGTATGGCTGTGCCTTAGTGGCCTTCGAAGCCTGGCAGAATTTGTACATGACAACGATATTCGACGTGCTTTGGCTGATTCCAAGGAAGAGATTGAGCTCAAAGTTGTGGATGTGCCTCAGCAGACAAATGCGATCGATTGCGGATTTTATGTCATGAGGATCATGAGGTGAGATCATGCTACATTGTGCAATAGTGTCGACAGGTTGTTAGGGAGGGTCATTGCATGGACTAACATACGGCACTGTTCAGCAGGGAACTGATTGCAGGTGGATTGGAAGATAGGCCTGGGCGACATTGGCTTACAAAGGATTGGTTCGAGGACGTGGACGTATGCACTCTGAGGGTGCAGCTGCATGATTGGTGCTTACGTTGTTTGGCGGAGGTCTAGAGACGCATGAGAAATAGCACGCTCGGGGGCTGGTGTTTTGGGAGCATATCCAGCATATGAACTCAATTGACACTATACTTATACAACGGTGTACTTTATGGATTTTGAACCCTCCGTTTTGAGCGGATCTAAGTGAATGTTTTTTTGTGTGGATGGATTACCTAGCTACGCATTTATGCGCAATGTAGCACACCCTTTGGATGTTTTAATTAAGTCTACGTAATGATCAGCCTTACGTTTCAATCTCATTGTCAATTGATCGGTCGTAGTGATGTTATTTTGTCAATTTACAATTGCTCATTATGGGTTGTGGTATGTGTTGGTACCATTCATGAATGTGGTTAAGTTGAATCAGCTGAAATGACCGGCTTAGGTGTTGTGGTGAGATGTTATTGGTGGTTGTTAGTATTGCTAAGGTGTTTGGAGCATGCATATATTCTATTTTTATATCTCTTTAAGGGTGGTTGTTGGCTCGAATTGCGTTGTGGGTGTTGAGAAGCTCCATGAGTGGTGAGAGCGTGACATTGTCATAGCCTTTATTGTAGTCCAAGTGGGGTGTTTGTTGAGTTTACACATATGGATTTCCTTTGCTTCAGATTTAGCAAGCAGGTTGAACACATTTTAAGCTCATCGTAGCTAAGTTTTTTGTACATTTGTTGGAATCTCTTTCTTGTCAGAATGTCAGCGATTGAAACTCTCCCTCTCTCTTTGTAATGTTTTGATAATCTGATTGGTCATAGAGAATAGCAACTCTTAACTTCCAAATTTTATCTTTGGTAGATTTATGTATCCTCAGAAAAGCAAAGGTGCTTGTATTAAAAATGACAAACTGACAACCCTTTGTTGGCATACCATGTAGGCACATTGTGGTTGCAAACTTAAAGGATGATACATAGTATTTGTGTGCATTGGCAGAGTATTTATTTTGTTCAATGGATTAAATTGTCACCTGACCAATCAAACAAATGCATGGCCAGATTATACATACGAATATTGATTATACATACGAATAGTGCAAACAAGGAGTGAAGTTCGTCGCCAAGATGTTAGTGCTACAAGCCCATGATGCAGCACAAAGTTCATCTCGGCATTGGTGAGTGAAAAATGCATCATATAAATGCAAAGGCATTATTCACTACATGGTTATGACACAAAGCCTAACAGAAAAACATCTCAAACCTTGCACCTTGAATGGTCAAAATACGGTGAAAGTATACGAAGGAGCCACTCTTTGCAAGGGTCTATGCTGCCCAACATAAGTCACTGCAGTAAGCATTCACTTTCTCCAGCCTCTTAAGCATGAACCGGCTTCAAACATGCCATAATGCTCACCAAATCTAGTGGGAAACCAGCCGCAGTGCCCAAGAATGGTCAAACAAAACATCAGCCTTCCATCCCCAGTAACGTAAATAGTCGGTGACCGTAAATGTCTTGATCTCTGGTGTGGCACACACCTCATATATGGGCGGCAAAAAAACTCACTCGCATGTATGGCAAGAATCCAAAAAACATCAAAAAATCAAAAAGGAAATCAACCCTCTAACCCAGAAACTGTAAATTGTTGGATGCCACAAATGCCATTGATGCTTCGGATACCAAAAAATGTAAATACTCAGATACCAAAAACGCTAAATGTTTGCAAGTGAAATCAACTGAGAAATCAGATCAGCCTCAATGCCATCCAATTAGGGCAGCCCTAGTGCTCAGAGATCGTACACAATCGGATAAGAAAAATTGGCTGGCAAAACAAGACATACATTTAGCAACAACCCATCCATGACTCTCACAAAAGGTTAGTTTCAATGCCATCCACTTAGAGCAGTCGTAGTCCATAGAGATCGTACACAATTTACAGGAGAAATGCATCAAGTTGGTAGCTGAAATGAGCTCATGACACATTGGCAGAATAACTTTTCGAAACCCAGCTGTAACGCTCACGCACGATCAGGCAAGATGCCATCCAAAAAGATCGGCCTAATAGCCTAAACAAGGTAAATAGTCATCAACCAAACATATTGGAAGTCTGCAGATGGAATCAGCTCACAGCTTGCTCCCAAAACAACCCACCCAATTAGTCCAAAGATAGTTGCCAATGGGCTCACAAGTGCCTGCCGAACGCTCACAAACTAGTAATCAAATCAGCCCAGCAGATTGCATAAGGGAGAAAAAAGCTACATGTCTCTCATGTAGAGAGAACCATTCGTTGCTGGGACGCAAGGACTACCTCGAGTATTGACCCATCAAGCAAGCAGATTGTGAAGCTTCTCTCTTCTGTGGGAACCTCGCCAGCTTTGCAACAGACAATCATCCCTTTTTGGATGCTCTCACCAAAGAGGGTGACATGACGATTAAGCAAGCTCGACTCTGCTCCACCTGGGGCATGTTTGAGCAATAACAGAAGGAGGGCATGGCATTTATGGCATGAAATGCTCTCCAATGAATCGAGCATGAGAGTTTTGCTGCAACAATGAGTACAATGTATTCGAGGCTTTCTTTGAAAGCGGACTCGACTCCGTCCACGCTGATGCTTGTGTCGCAAAACACCTGTAGTTGGACCTTTAGATGGTGGCAGGTCGGCCTCGAGAACCTGTTCCTTGCTGGCTCCACTTGCTTCTACGGGCATCCCATGCCCGAGTCGAGTTAGAGTAACGTGAGCTTGGACTTGCTTGATCGAGCCCTTTGTTGGTAGCTCAATCTTCTTTGGGATGATCAAGGCGGCGAGACTATTTCGTGAAAGATTTAGTTGCATTAGTATGGCTAGCTTCAAAGAGCTATCACATTGCACCAACTGCTCTTCTAGACTCTGCAACATGCTTCTCATGTCATAGATGCAGCTACCAATCTCATTGTCTATGTTGTTGACAATTGTCTCAGCTACATCGAAATTGTCATGCTCTAGTGCTATATTATCTTCCCCTACTCCAACTATGGGTTGTAGGTCCACATGGCTCAAAGCTTGAACGCTATCTACGATGGGGAGGACTTCGTGAAGATGAGGAAAGTGCCTCTCAATTATCAGTCGAAGGCCATATAGATGCTTACATTCTGATCCCCAATCCGCACAATCGCAGTAGTTGGATTGCATGCTCACATGATACCAGTTTGAGGCGGAAGTAGTGCTAAGGACTTTGAATCGCATGTGTCCTTCCTCTATCACTTCGAGGGTGCTTGGATCTTCTTCAAATCATTTAAGAATCAATTCACCTACTGCTAGCTTGGCTGTATGTTGCTTGCTTGATCCAAAACGACTAAAACGCCCGGAATCAGCTGAACGGTTGTCAAATTGAAACAACATGAGCTCAACATTTGGCAACAGCAAAGGCATACTCTCAAGCGAAAGAGAACCGCTCTTACCAATCTCCTGCTTTTGCTTGAAGAATTCGAGAAGTGTTCCCCCAATATATGTCCCATGCACTGAATCGCCCACCAATGCATTCAACAAGACCAACAGAGACCTGTTTATCTGTGCATTTAGCAAGGTATACTTGACATATTGCCATAATCGCTCAACCAAGTTTGTAGTATCCACATTCCCATGCTGAAATAGACGACCGAATCTTGGCCAACGGCTTCGCCACATGCATGTGCTGCCACACCAGCCAGTGGATACATACCGTCGAATATTTTCATGTGCCTGATACACCTGCAATAGCTCATCGCACCTTACATCAAATATATCCTCACTTGTTGCATGCATCAAATTCGACATGCGATTGTACACATCATCGCGCTTGTCCTTAGGGACCTATGCACAACAACGCCATGTGAGTACGACAGTCAATTTGTAGACATGAGCTGACACAAAGAACACATCAAAGAAATGACCAGCTACCTGGGGCAATAGGTTCTCAACCCATGCCTTCTTGACATGAAACCAGCATAGCAAAACTTTGCATGCGACTTGTTGCCGCCTTCCATCCTCGTCTTCTCTCCAGCAAAAAGAATCTCGATCCACAACCTTGAGGATGGCCTCGAGCTCTTGCTGGCTCTTATCAATGACAATGGTTGCGGGCCGAACGTCACCTAACCTTGAAAAGATCATCTTGAACGTGAGCTCTAGGGCCAACTTTTCCTGGATGGTACCCACATCATTGATGCATAACATCAGCCAGATTGGAATCCCTATGCCATTTTGGTTTCGCAAGACTGCACCATAGAGCGGTAGACCATAAATGTTTATCTTGAAAGTGCTATCCACGACCCATGAGTTCCGACGAGAGAAACGAAGAGCGACTTGTAGCATCCACTCGTCTTGAATGAGGAGGATGAATGGCCGCTTGTTCTCATCAGGGTTTTGGGGACTGTAAGGCTGCACAAAGATTACCTGTCCATACGAGAAGTATACTTGAGGATGCATGCTCACCCATCCAGCTTAAGAAGTTGAGAATGTAGTATTACCTTCTTCAATTCTTGCAAACGTAGAGCCTCGGCAAGCATTGCACCCCATTCAGTACCTACAGAGTTACCTACAGTAAAAAAAAATGTTGGATCAAATGCTATCAAAACTCAGCAGAGAAAAGGCTTCTTAGAAATTCCAATGGCAAGCTAAGTACCACGAGTGCGCATTTGATGAAATAGCATTTGCACCTCTTTTGATATCATAAAAAATTTGTAGATTACACGATCCAGCTCAGATGCATTTGCCATGTGAAACCTTTCCTTGGAGATCGACATTTTGGCGACATGGCGGCACATCCCAACATCAAACAAATCATCCATACAGCATGCAACTACAGTTGAATGCACCAGCAAGTGGTAAAGGTTAGCACGTGAGCCAGGTATGTGCCCGGTGTGATCGCCATGGATTGTGATAGTCACCCTATCACCATCATGACAGTGTTGAACCACCAGCCTAAATAGGCACCCACACCTCTTTGACTTTCGTTGTCGCCACTTATCCGCACCTCTCCGATCTATGCTTCCACCTCGATGGCAAATGTATTCTTGTAGCCATTTATATTCTCTATGCCTCTTTGAAGATCTGACTAGGACCAGCCGTGTGTGATGCTTTATCATGATTCTTGTCAACCGTTGCTCGACTTGAGATGTTGTTGTCTCGATTGAAGAGGTTGGGCAATTTGCGGTTCTACTACTAATAGGCATCGCAGCTACATCACAATCAATAATCTTCTCTTTTAGTAAGCATCCACATGCAGTGATTGAGTCTTTTATGTAATCAAGAGGCAACCCATGTTGTCTCTTGTCTGTACACCATTCCTTCTGGACGGCCTTGAGAGTGGCAGCCACTCCAAGATGATTGTCATGTGTCAAAGGGCAATGGGCTGCATGAACAATATGTGCCCAATCTTCCATAAAGGCAACCTTTAGGCCAGTAGATTTCAAGTGCAGGTAGCCTATTTCTAGCCCTATACCTGGACAAAGCATCAAGGAGTCTTTCATCCTATTCCACTTCTTTAAATCAAACAATCCCCAAACATCGATCGCTTGAAGCATTGCTAGTGACATGGTCTCTGTCCCTCCCAAATATTTGGCCATTAAGGAGTATGTCATCTCGTCGAAGGAGAAAAATGTTTTTGATGTGTATGAAGACGGATCTAAGGCAACCCAAGAGCATTGCGAATGCCAACATGCGACTGAGATGGGACTAGCTCCATTGTTCTGTGGCCAGTAACCCATGCCATTATCCTCGTTGATTGGCCAGTCATCTGACGATTCTCCTTTAGTCATTGTTTCACCATTGAAATATCCACTCAATGGCCGGTCTTCGATTACATCGATGGGAGGCATCTAATACACAACATCTCTGTCTCTTTGTCTCTCTCTCTCTCTCTCTCTCTCTCTCTCTCTCTCTCTCTCTCTCTCTCTCTCTCTCTCTCTCTCTCTCTCTCTCTCTCTCTCTCACACACACACACACACACACACACACACACACACACACACACTCACACACACTACCTGGTTCAAATCCATGCTGCCTTTGAGCTTCCAATCTCCTACAGAGTCTTCATCTGATTACTGTCTCAGATACCAGCCTTCCCTTCTCCTGCTCTCATCTCACCTCCGATTATCTCTGATTACCCTGCATTCCCGCGAGGGAAAATTTGAAAACGGGATGCCCGCGTGAAAGTAATGCCATGTTGGCCCACCATTTGCCACCTGGGACTCCACCTCAGCCCATTCGCGCCACGTTTCTTGTCCACGTCACCCTCCTGTACGAGTTTATCTCCCGGCGCCCCCATTTACCAAAACCCGTCCAAGTTTACTTTTTTTTGCCACGTGTAGCGCCCCGATGCCATCAATCACCGCGCCCCACTTTCGCGCCCTTGATCCCACTGCCTGAGCTTCCTTAAAGCTCCCATGCCCCTTAGTGCTGAGGGCGGCACACCCTGGAGACTATCTAACACGGGCATTGAGGGGGTGGGATCTACGGTGGGATGAAGGAGAGCCGTAGATCGCACCATAGATCCCATGCCCCCATGCCCGTGTCATATAGTCCTGAGGGCGGCCCATCTGGCCCCTCTCTCTCCTCTCATCTTAAAATCACAAACTCTCCCACTCTCTCTCCAGACTTCATTGCAACTCCGAGAATCCGGTGGCAATCTCTCTTCTTCTTCTTCTTCTTCTCTCTCTCTCTCTCTCTCTCTCTCTCTCTCTCTCTCTCTCTCTCTCTCTCTCTCTCTCTCTCTCTCTCTCTCTCTCTCTCTCTCTCTCTCTCTCTCTCTCTCTCTCCGTGTGTGTGTGCGCGCGCAGGACACACTGTCGGAATTAAAGGAACCAAAGCAAGCACCTGCCGCCATGTGGCAAGGAGGGGGGGGGCGCAGGACACACTGTCAGAATTGAAGGAACCAGAGCAAGCACCTGCCTCCATGTGGCAAGGAGGGGGGGGCGCAGGACACACTGTCGGAATTGAAGGAACCAGAGCAAGCACCTGCCGCCATGTGGCAAGGAGGGGGGGGCGGAATCCATCCCCCCATTAGAGAGAGAGAGAGAGAGAGAGAGAGAGAGAGAGAGAGAGAGAGAGAGAGAGAGAGAGAGAGAGAGAGAGAGAGAGAGAGAGAGAGAGAGAGAGAGAGAGAGAGAGAGAGAGATGAAAATGCCCTAGGAAACAATTGGAATAGGGAGTAAACAAGTGCTCAAGGTAGCTGACTCTGAAGGTGGATGGACATTTACTGCCTATTTACTGCCTCCCTCAACACAAAAACACACAGAAAATGGAAGAATGTGCAAGATGGGCAAAAGGATCATCTGCATGGTTGAACAGAATCTGAGGTAGAAAGAATCTGCAAATTTTGCAACTAACACTCTTATACACCCAACCCAGCATTGCCAACGCTCTCCCTTCAAGAACCACAACATAGTTTTTTCAAGTACACATCAAGGAGAGAGTAACTTGTAAGGCAAGAACCATTCAATGTTATTGTTCCATCTTGTTTTGAAACACGTGAAAAAACAATAGCCTAATGTTCACCTCATTGGCATCCCATTAGACTTGGCATTTATGTTGTCGCATTCAAGCTCTACTTAGTATGGCTTCATGTGGAGGAGAAACAGCTTTTGTACATATACAAGGCTCATCATAAAAATCATGTTGATCAAGTTGAATATATATCTTGCAATGCCTTTAGTGCCACATGCTCATAAATGGTGTATTAAAGCAACTCAAGTGTTGCTGTTACAAAGCTTCATGGAGGCTCAATCAAGACTTCCAGCCTTGGCTTTTGCAGTATGCCCTCTTCACGTCAAGTCATATTCACAATTCATACAAAGCATGTCCGGCCACCCACCATGATCGAATCGTCATTCCGGACGTTTGCATGCAAGCTTTCGAAACATCACAAAGCCCATCTTTAGAGAAGGGTTTGGACATCATCCTTTTATCATACAACCTTCATAGGCAAGCTGTTGGCATAGACCTTTGCACAATTCAATATCTCATCCTTGAAGGGCACTTCAAGGCTTTGTGTGCCTTGCATTGCAGTCCACTTGGCAAGAAATTATTTGAAGAATCCAAATTGTATGTAGTAGAAGGCTTGACCAAACGACAAGATCCATCATTTGTAGCTCCACAGTTTGCTTCACTATCTTGAAAGACCATTTGTTGCAGCCTCGCTCCTGCCAGCTTGGATGCAAACTCCGTGTCACCTACCTTAGAGATTTACACAACAAAATGCATATCATATCAATATCTTGTGAAAAGCTTTTATATGTTTGAAATGAGCACTATCATGTGCAAAACAAATCTGTGAAATGTGAAACCACACTAGAATAAAAGCCAAAACTCCACAACAACATGAAGATAAGTGCAAGGGAAAAAAAAATGTAACTATCGGCACCATCTATTTGTGCAAGTAGTTGCAATCCTAAACCAAAAAACAAGCTTTTTTTGGGGCCATGAAAACTTGTAATAACGACATCCCAGGTCATCATCAGAAACAAAGAAAGACCCTCTAGATTCCAATCAAACAAGTTGAAGCGATGCCTGTTATGCCATATGGTATAAAAGACAACTTAGTCATACAACTTTCACACCTTGAATTTGGATGATAGTAAAAAAGAGACCACCTATTTGAGGTAAACGTGGCCAATCGCACCATCTTTTGAATTCAGAACACATCCATGACTAGCTGTTAATTTGTTATTCCCACCTCTATTTTCTAGCTAGGTCCTGCACTCAAGCTAGGCTACCGGAGGTGTACCATCAACATGCCCTAATGCACAAGACCTATCCTGACGTAGAAAGCATAATGTGCAGCATAAACATCATATACAAAATCTACCGTCGTAAAAGACAACATAATCCCATATGATACATCCATTGTCCAGTGTCACTTTCTTTAAGAGCCTACCGACCTCAACCCAGAGAGCTGGAAAAAGATGCCATGTCCAAAAGTCGTACCTATGTGTGTCTAACAAAATTGTTCTCTTTTTCTGTAATGATTGATTTACTCATCAATATAAAATGGTTACCAGACAAAGCCCTTTCAGAAGACATGCACAAAGGGACGCATAGGCCCCAGCATTTATAAGGAGATGAAAACCAAGGGAAGGATTCAAAGAGCATGCAACCATGACAGGACCCGTTCTTCGGCAAAGACATGATGAATCCTAATATAAGTCTCCTATAAATGCACCTTCACATCCAGGATATCTCAAAGATGGGTTGGCACATAAAAGAAATATACCCTAAAACCCTAACTTCTGAAGACGGTACAAATTAACATTTGTTCATTGTGGTTTGAGTGATCTAAAATTTTTGTCGCGCTTTTTGTGCTAGTTAGCAGTTTCAAGTTAGCACATCTTCAAAAAGTTGGGCGTTCGGTAAATTTTTTACAAATAATATCAAAATTTGTGGGAGGTTGTACATTTGGATTCCTTGTTTCAAGTGCTTTCTATTGATATATCATATGTCATAGATCTTGGAGATGTAGCTCAAGTTATTGTACTAGTTAGCATATGTCAAAATTGTGCTAGTTAGCATTGTCCGGGACATGAAAAAGCATGACAGGTTAACATGCTTTCACCCTTGTGAATTTTGTTGAAATGTTGAATCTAAGAGTGTTATCTAAGCATAAGTGAAAGCCTTCCGACTTTGATAGCTTTCACACATGAGAGATGCAATATTGCTCAAAGATAAGACTTTGGATCTGAAAGTGCTAGGAGCATATATTCCAATGTCGCCAATGAAGGCTACCACTCCAGAGCATGAAAGATCCACTAAGATTTAGCTTGCTATCTCTAGAGTTTAAGGTGTCATATAAATGTTCGGAAGGTCCAAACTGAGTTCCTACAGTAACAACTTCCATGCATGAAAGAAAAATTGGGAATTTAGATTGCCTTTGTTGTGACAGGCTCACTATTATGTACTTTGTTGTTACTTGATGCAGGATCCCAAGCCCTCGTTTGGAGCAATTTTTTATTTGGTGGGTAGATTGAGGTGTGACTCATGAACAATAGACGAACATTGAGTATGAGCAGTAGAAGTTGGAAGGCATGACTATGGCCAAAAAGAAAGTTCACTAGGAAAAAGAAAATTTTGTTTTTGAAGGCTTAAATCATCGTGTATGGGGTTGACTTTTGGGTGCTAGCTGTTAGTTTGAAGGGATTGCTTTTTGGGGGGAACTTTACAGAGCCTTTCAAAGAGAGGCCGAGGGCCACGTAATGATATAGAGTTGTGAACATGCCCACTCTTGGCTAAATTCTCATAGCATAGCATATCTTGTGCAATGAGGCATACGAAAGAAATACTGCAAATGCTCTCTGAGAGAAACTACTCCTCTCCTGTGGTGTGACGTTTTTCCTTTCTTGGTTTGTTGATTCTCTGAGTGGTGAGTTTGCAAACAATTCCAATCTATGCTATGCATTGACTTGATGTAGAGAAGAACTCTTGTGTGGCCAACTAATTACACGTGATAATGCCACTGCTCTACCAGAAAGAGAGACACTGAAGATGGATGGACCACATTGCTCGTGTTGGAAGTCTATTTACTACCTCCCACAACACAAAAACACACAGAAAATGGCAGAATGTGTAAGATGGGCAAAATGATTATCTGGTGATGGTTGAACAAAATTTGAGGTAGAAAGCATCTACAAAATTTGCAACTAACACTCTTATACACTGGATCTAGCATTGCCAAGGGTCTCCCCTCAAGAACCACAAGACAGTTTTTTGAAGTACACATCAAGGAGCATCAAACGGAGAGTAATTTTGTAACGCAAGAATCATTCAATATTATTGTTCCATCTTGTTTTGAAACACATGAAAAAATAATAGCCTAATGTTCACCTCATTGGCATCCCATTAGACTTGGCATTTATGTTGTCGTATCCAAGCTCTACTTAGTATGGCTTCATGTGGAGGAGAAACAACTTTTGTACATATATAGGGCTCATCAGAATTGCATCATTTTAATGGTCTAGTAACTTGTGTGTAGCGGCAAATTCCCTCAACTAACTCGAAAGGTGCTTTTTCGATGGAGGTATGTATAGTATTATTGTAGGCATACTCCACCAACGGTAAGTACTTCTCCCATTGGGAATTTTGATCTACTTCTGTGACATAAGCTTTTAGTAGATCAAGAATGGTTAGGTTAGCTATTTCACTTTGGCACTTCAAGCCCTAGTTGCTACTCCTCTTAACCCTTTAGAAAAGCACTCAAGCTCCTGTACCCGTGGCTCGAATATCATTAATTGCAAGGAATAGAAGAGAGGGTCTTTCACCACCAAAAGAGCACCTCGGCTCCTGTCAAGCTTCTAATAGCTCAATTGTGATTAAGCCGTAGGCAAGCCCCGTAGGACTCCATTATTAAGACCATAGCTCTCGACGGTGATGCCCCGTTATCTGCATGAAGCAGGAGCACTACAAGGTTGAAAAATCCCTATTCTACTTACTCAATTGCAATTAATAATACCAACCATTTATAGTCAGCTTGACGACCTCTCTTCTTGAGCAAGAAAAGAGAAACCAATAGCTTTGCTACCAATGTAACTTTTAATGGTCTAGTAACTTGTGTGTAGCGGAAAATAACATAGACATAGTGAGCATTTCATTAAGAATAGATTCCTAATGAGCTAGCAAGAGTGCTTGGTTGGAGAGAACAACAAAAGCATAACACCTAGTTAGATAGGCATGAACAATACTTCAAAAAGTGAAAGAAATTAAGCTATTGACAACAGTTGAGGACCAGATTTACATGGAGCCAGTCCCCCCTCCAAAAGACTTTGTATTATAGATTTCCCCCATCAAGGGAAACATTTTACAATACAATACTTTGTGTTCCTTCGATAACTTGCTGGTGCAGTGAAGATGGAAGCTTCAAGCACCAAGTTTACACTTTAAAAAGCACAACATCAATTCTCTCACGGTCTGAGACCCAAGACCTCACACACCTTCGAAGATGGTGGGATCTAGCGGGATATGAGAGTAGATCTAGAGGAAGAAGAAGTATTCTTACGAGAAATAGGTATTTCTCTTCACATAATCACTCTTCATACCTTAGCTTAGCTTAGTAATTAGCATGGCAGAGGAGATGAGCATGCATTGAAGCTTGGCTCTTGGTTGGATTTGCATCACAAGCCAAGAGTTGTTGGTGTGGGCCTCCCTTCTCAAAAGCTTGGAGAAGATGATGAGCTTTCCATTAAATCTTGGAGAAGGAGAGAGAGTTCTTTGCTCCACACATGAGTTGTGTGAGTGTGTGTGTGATAATCCCTTGCAAAATTCAGCCCCCTCTCTCTCTTGGTCGACCCCTCTTGCTATTTCCTCTTGTTGGCCCCTCATTGGCTCATGCCAATCTTAGCCAAGGTCAAATGGAGAGCCTTGTGACAAGTCTCCCTCTTTCCCCTTTAGTGAGAGCTTTGCTAATTCAAATGTAATGCAATAGGAATTAAGCAAGCCATTGGGCTGTTTAATTCCCATTGGACTCCTTGGCAGTTTGTCCAATAATCTTCTAGGAGACTTAATTTTAATTGGTTCTTTTATCAAGTGTTTTTAAATGAATTAAACTAAATTTACTCTAGCCTATTTCTCATTGGTCCACCTATATGGCCATCCAATAGGATGTGAATGCACTTTGGGGGCAACTGGGCTACGAACCTCACATGTGTCTACTATGCCCTTTGTGTAAATGGAAGCCTTGAGTGAGTGTGTGTGTGTGCTCCTCTCTCTTCCCTTACCTTTAGCCCTCCCATCTAGGGATATGTGAAGACTTTATGGTCTTCACAAAAGCATCCAGTTCTGTTAAGCTTAACCATTTGGACTTTACCTTTGAATTTTGGAACCTTAGAAATTTTGAAAGTCTTAATGGGCTAAACCCTAAGGTCTTTGAAGCACCATTCATGCACATTGCTCTTTTGCAGATGGACATCCTTTGGATCCCTATTTTCCCTCCTTTGGATCCCTACTGTGACCAGTCTGCTAGCATTAACAATATTCTAGCTTTTTCTCCCCTGATACTTCCCCATAATAAATGATCAGTTTAACATGAGAAAACCATTTACGACAATTAGATACTAGTTACTATGACAAGAAAAATCATGTCGATCAGGTTGAATATATATCTTGCAATGCCTTAGTGTCGCATGCTCATAAATGGTGTATTAAAGCAACTCAATTGTTGGTGTTAACAAGCTTCATTGAGGCTCAATCAAGACTTACAGCCTTGGCTTCTGTAGTATGCCCTCTTCACGTCAAGTCATATTCACAATTCATGCAAAGCATGTCCCATCAAGCCATGATTGCATTGTCATTCTGGACGTTTGCATGCAAGCTTTCGGAACAGCACAAAGCCCATCTTTAGAGAAGGGGTTGGACATCATCCTTTTATCATACAAACTTCATGGGCAAGTTGTTGGCATAGACCTTTGCACAATTCAATATCTCATCCTTGAAGGGCACTTCAAGGATTTGTGTGCCTTGTAGTCCACTTGGCCGAAAATCATGTGAAGAATCCAAATTGTATGCAGTAGAAGGCTTGAACAAACGACAAGATCCATCATTTGTAGCTCCAAAGTTTGCTTCACTATCTTGAAAGACCATTTGTTGTAGCCTTGCTCTTGCCAGCTTGGATGCCAACTCCGTGTCACCTACCTAAGAGATTTACACAACAAAATGCATATCATATCAATCTCTTGTGAAAAGCTAAATATGTTTGAAGTGAGTACTATCATCTAAAAAAGAAATTTGTGAGATGTAAAACCACACTAGAATAGAAGCCAAAACTCCACAACAACATGACATTAGAAGATAAGCGCAAGGGCAGAAAAATGTAACTATCGGCACCATCTATTTGTGCAAGTAGTTGCAATCCTAAACCAAAAAACAAGCTATTTTTAGGGCATGAAAACTTGTAATAATGACAGCCCAGGTCATCATCAAAAACAAAGAAAGACCCTCTAGATTCGAATCAAACAAGTTGAAGAGATGCATGTTATGCCATATGCTATAAAAGACAACTTAGTCATACAGCTTTCACACCTTGAATTTGGATGAAAGTAAAATACAGACCAACTATTTGAGGTAAATGTGGCCAACGTTGAATGACTAGCTGTTAATTTGCTATTCCCACCTCTATTTTCTAGCTAGGTCATGTGCTCAAGCTAGGCCATCGGAGGTGTACCATCAACATGCCCTAATGCACAAGACCTATCCTGACGTAGAAAGCATAATTTGCAGCATCATCATCATATAGAAAATCTACCGTCGTAAAAGACAACATTTCCCCATATGATACATCCCTTGTACAATGTCACTTTCTTTAAGAGCCAGCCGACCCTAAACCATGGAGCTAGAAAAAGATGCCATGTCCAAAAGCTGTACCTATGTGTCTCTAGCAAAGTTAGTTTTTTTTTGTAATTATTAATGTACTCATCAATATAAAATGGTTACCAGAGAAAGCCCTTTCATAAGACATGCACAAAGGGACGCATAGGCCCCAACATTTAAAGGAGATAAAAACCAAAGGTAGGGTGCAAAGAGCATGCAACCGTGACAGGACCCGTTCTTCGGTAAAGACATGACGAATCCTAATATAAGTCTCCTATAAATCCACCTTCACATCCATGATATCTCTAAGATGGGTTGGCACATAAAAGAAATATACACTAAAACCCTAACTTTTGAAGATGGTACAAATTAACATTTGATCATTGTGGTTTGAGTGATCTAAAATCTTGAACTTGTTTAAATTGTGGATTCTGTTGAACTATTGATGCTAAGAGTGTTATCTAAGCATAAGTGAAAGCCTTCTAACTTTGATAGCTTTCACACATGAGAGATGCAATATTGCTCAAAGATAAAACTTTGCATCTGAAAGTGCTATTGAACATATAATCCAATGTAGCCAATGAAGGCTACCACTCTAGAGCATGAGAGATCCACTAAGAATTTGTTGGCTATCTCTAGAGTTTAAGGTGTCATTTAAACGTTTGGAAGGTCCAAACTAAGTTCCTACAGTAACAACTTCCATACATGAAAGAAAATTTGGGAACTTAGATTGCCTTTGTTGTGTACAGGCTCACTATTATGTCCTTTGTTGTTACTTGATGCACGATCTCAAGCCCTCATTTCGAGAAACCATTCATCTGGTGGGTACGTTGAGGTGTATCTCATGAACAACAGACAAACATTGAGCATGAGCAATAGAGGTTGGAAGGCATGACTATGGCTAGAAAGAAAATTCTCTAGGAAAAAGAAAATTTCGTTTTTGAAGGCTAAAATTATCCTGTATGGGTTGACTTTTGGGTGTTGGCTGTTAGTTTGAAGGGATTGCTTTTTTTGGGGAGCTTTACAAAGCCTTTCAAAGAGAGGCCGAGGGCCACTTAATGATAAAGAGTTGTGAACATGCCCACTCTTGGCTGGATTCTCAGAACATGGCATATCTTTTACAGTCTGGCATAAAAAGGAAATACTACAAATACTCTCGGAGAGAAACTACACCTCTCCTGTGGAGTGACGTTTTTCCTTTCTTGGTTTGTTGATTCTCTGAGTGGTGAGTTTGTAGACAATGCCAAGTTGTGCAATGCATTGACTTGATGTAGAGAAGAACTATTGTGTGGCCAAGTAATTACACGTGATAATGCCACTGCTCTACCAGAAAGAGAGACATTGAAGGTGGATGGACCACAATGCTCATGCCGGAAGCTTATTTACTGCCTCCCACAACACAAAAACACACAGAAAATGGAAGAATGTGTAAGATGGGCAAAAGGATCATCTACGGATGGTTGAACAAAATGTGAGGTAGAAAGCATCTACAAAATTTGCAGCTAACACTCTTTTACACCAAATCTAGCATTGCCAAGGGTCTCCCTTCAATAACCACAACACAGTTTTTTGAAGTACACATTAAGGACCACCAACCGGAGAGTAATTTTGTAAGGCAAGAACCATTCAATATTATTGTTCCATGTTGTTTTGAAACACGTGAAAAAATAATAGCCTAATGTGTTAAGTATGGAGCCTGATTTACCCTTGTAATTTTCTGTGGTAAAAGCGCACATTTGTAAGGCCCCCATTATGAGGAGAAGCCATCGTGCGTGAAGGAAAATCACTCACTGGAAACCAAAATTTTCACGAACAAGAATCAGGGGCAACTTTAGGGGCCTCGGGGGCGGAGGCCCCCGAGACTTTTTTTTTTCCCTTGCCGGAATATTATGGCCGGACGGCGGCCGGAAAGTGGTCGGAAAACAACCGGTCGGTTGGCCGGTGGTCGGAAGTCAATGGCCGGTGGCCGGTGGCCGAATTCAAAAGCGGACTTGTCTTCTCAAGGGCGGCCACACATGGACGGATTGGAGGGTCCGATTTGGACTTATTCGCACAAGGGCGGCTACACATGGCTGCCTCTCATAAAAGAGGGCAGCCCTTTTGGCCTATAAAAGGAGGCCATTTCTACACACATTTCAGAGTGTGAAGTTGATGCAACAAGGTGAGGGTGAGGTGGTGAGAGTGAAGCAAGGCGGGAGCTCCATTAAGAGTATAATCCCTTTGTAAACTACTTCTTGTTTTGAAGTACTAAAGCCATTGAGTGGTTGCTTTCCTGTGGACGTAGCCCACATTGGGTGAACCACATATATCGTGTGTACTCTCTCTCTCTCTCTCTCTCTCTCTCTCTCTCTCTCTACTCTACTCTATAATCTCGTGTATGTAAATCTATCTCTCTCCATTAAGTAATCTACTCAATTATCTATTTAGCTACGTCTTATTTCCTAACATAATGTTCACCTCGTTGGTATCCCATTAGACTTGGCATTTATGTTGTCGCATCCAAGCTCTACTTAGTATGGCCTCATGGGGAGGAGAAACAACTTTTGTACATATACAAGGCTCATGGAAAAAATCATGTCGATCAAGTTGAATACATATCTTGCAATGCCCCATGCTCATAAATGGTGTATTAAAGGAACTCAAGTGTTGGTGTTACAAAGCTTCATGGAGGCTCAATCAAGGCTTCCATTCTTGGCTTCTGCAGTATGCCCTCTTCACGTCAAGTCATATTCACAATTCATGCAAAGCATGTCCCACCCACCATGTTCGCATCGTCATTTCGGACATTTGCATGCAAGCTTTCGAAACAACACAATGCCCACCATTAGAGAAGGGGTTGGATATCATCCTTTTATCATATAACCGTCATGGGCAAGCTGTTGGCATAGACCTCTGCACAGTTCAATATCTCATCCTTGAAGGGCAATTCAAGGCATTGTGTGCCTTGCAGTCCAGTTGACACGAGATTATGTGAAAAATCCAAATTGTATGTAGTAGAAGGCTTGACCAAACGACAAGATCCATCATTTGTAGCTCCACATTTTGCTTCACTATCTTGAAAGACCATCTGTTGCAGCCTGGATCTTGCCAGCTTGGATGCCAACTCCGTGTCACCTACCTAAGAGATTTACACAACAAAATGCATATCATATCAATCTCTTGTGAAAAGATTTTATATGTTTGAAGTGATCAGTATCATGTGCAAAAGAAATTTGTGAGATGTACAACCACACTAGAATAGAAGCCAAAACTCCACAACAACATGACATTAGAAGAGAAGCGCAAGGGCATAAAAATGTGACTATCGGCACCATCTATTTGCGCAAGTAGTTGCAATCCTAAACCAAAAAATAAGCTTTTTTAGGGGGCATGAAAACTTGTAATAACGACAGCACAGGTCATCATCAGAAACAAAGAAAGACCCTCTAGATTCCAATCAAACAAGTTAAAGAGATGCATGTTATGCCATATGCTATAAAAGACAACTTAGTCATACAGCTTTCACACCTTGAATCTGGATGATAATAAAATACAAACCAATTATTTGAGGTAAATGTGGCCAATCGCACCACCTTTTGAATTGAGAACACATCCATGACTAGCTGTTAATTTGCTATCCCACCTCTAGTTTCTAGCTAGGTCGTCAGAGGTATACCATCAACATGCCCTAATGCACAAGACCTATCCTGACGTAGAAAGCATAATGTGCAGCATCATCATCATATAGAGAATCTACCGTCGTAAAAGACAACTTTCCCCCATATGACACATCCATTGTACAATGTCACTTTCTTTAAGAACCCGCCGACCCTAACCCATAGAGCTGGAAAAAGATGCCATGTCCAAAAGCCGTACCTATGTGTCTCTAACAAAGTTGTCCTCTTTTTCTGTAATGATTAATTTACTCATCAATATAAAATGGTTACCAGACAAAGCCCTTTCATAAGACATGCACAAAGGGATGCATAGGCCCCAACATTTATAAGGAGATGGAAACCAAAGGAAGGGTGCAACGAGCATGCAACCATGACAGGACCCGTTCTTAGGCAAAGACATGACGAATCCTAATATAAGTCTCCTATAAATGCACCTTCACATCCAGGATATCTCAAAGATGGGTTGGCACATAAAAGAAACATATGCTAAACCCTAACTTTTGAAGACGATACAAATTTGTTTAAATTGTGGATTTTGTTGAACTGTTGAATCTAAGAGTGTTATCTAAGCATAAGTGAAAGCCTTCCAACTTTGATAGCTTTCACACACGAGAGATGCAATATTGCTCAAAGATAAAACTTTGGATCTAAAAGTGCTATCGAACATATATTCCAATGTAGCCAATGAAGGCTACCACTCTAGAGCATGAGAGATCCACTAAGAAATAGATGGTTATCTCTAGAGTTTAAGGTGTGATCTAAACGTTCGAAAGGTCCAAACTAAGTTCCTACAGTAACAACTTCCATACATGAAAGAAAATTTGGGAACTTAGATTGCCTTTGTTGTGGACCACGGCTGAATTCTCATAACATAGCATATCTTGTGCAGGCATAAGAAAGAAATACTGCAAATGCTCTCAGAGAAACTACGCCTTTCAGACGTTTTCCCTTTCTTGTTTTGTTGATTCTCTGAGTGGTGAGTTTGCAAACAATCCCAAGATTTGCTATGCATTGACTTGATGTAGAGAAGAGCTATTGTATGGCCAAGTAATTACACGTGATAATGCCACTGGTCTACCAGAAAGAGAGACACTGAAGGTGGATGGAGCACAATGCCCGTGCCGGAAGCCTACTTACTACCACCCACAACACAAAAACACACAGAAATAGAAGAATGTGTAAGATGGGCAAAAGGATCATCTGCAGTTGGTTCAACAAAATCTAAGGTAGAAAGCATCTACAAAATTTGCAACTAACACTCTTGTACACCCAATCTAGCATTGCCAAGGCTTTCCCTTCAAGAACCACAACACAATTTTTTCAAGTACACATCAAGGAGCACCAAACGGAGAGTAATTTCGTAAGGCAAGAACCATTCAATATTATTGTTCCATCTTGTTTTGAAACACGTGAAAAAATAATAGCCTAATGTTCACCTCATTGGCATCCCATTAGACTTGGCATTATGTTGTCGTATCCAAGCTCTACTTAGTATGGCTTAATGTGGAGGAGAAACAGCTTTTGTACATATACAAGGCTCATCAAAAAAATCATGTCGATCAAGTTGAATATATATCTTGCAATGCCTTAGTGCCACATGCTCATAAATGGTGTATTAAAGCAACTAAAGTGTTGGTGTTACAAAGCTTCATGGAGGCTCAATCAAGACTTCCAACCTTGGCTTCTGCAGTATGCCCTCTTCACGTCAAGAATATTCACAATTCATGCAAAGCATGTCCCACTCACCATGATCGCATCGTCATTCCGGACGTTTGCATGCAAGCTTTCGAAACAGCACAAAGACCATCTTTAGAGAAGGGGTTGGACATCATCCTTTTATCATACAACCTTCATGGGCAAGCTGTTGGCATAGACCTCTGCACAATTCAATATCTCATCCTTGAAGGGCACTTCAAGGCTTTGTGTGCCTTGCAGTCCACTTGGCAGGAAATTATGTGAAGAATCCAAATTGTATGCAGTGGAAGGCTTGACCAAACGACAAGATCCATCATTTGTAGCTCCACAATTTGCTTCACTATCTTGAAAGACCATCTGTTGCAGCCTGGCTCGAGCCAGCTTGGATGCCAACTCTGTGTCACCTACCTAAGAGATTTACACAACAAAATGCATATCATATCAATCTCTTGTGAAAAGCTTTTATATGTTTGAAGTGAACACTACATGTGCAAAAGAAATCTGTGAGATGTAAAACCACACTAGGATAGAAGCCAAAACTCCACAACAATATGACATTAGAAGATAAGTGCAAGGGCAAAAAAATGTAACCATCGGCACCATCTATTTGTGCAAGTAGTTGCAATCCTAAACCAAAAAACAAGCTTTTTTTTGGGGCGTGAAAACTTGTAATAACGACAGCCCAGGTCATCATCAGAAACAAAGAAAGACCCTCTAGATTCCAATCAAACAAGTTGAAGCGATGCCTGTTATTCCATATTTTTTAAAAGACGACTTAGTCATACAACTTTCACACCTTGAATCTGGATGATAGTAAATTAGAGACCAACTATTTGAGGTAAATGTGGCCAATCACACCACTGTTTGAATTCAGAACACATCCATGACTAGTTGTTATTACCACCTCTATTTTCTAGCTAGGTCCTATGCTCAAGCTAGGCCGCTGGAGGTGTACCATCAACATGCCCTAATGCAAAAGACCTATCCTGACGTAGAAAGCATATTCTGCAGCACCAACATCATATAGAAAATCTACTGTCGAAAAAGACAACATTTCCCCATATGATACATCCATTGTCCAGTGTCACTTTCTTTAAGAGCCTGCCGACCCTAACCCAGAAGGTGGAAAAAGATGCCATGTCCAAAAGCCGTACCTATGTGTCTCTAAAAAAGTTGCTCTCTTTTTCTGTAATGATTGATTTACTCATCAATATAAAATGGTTACCAGAGAAATCCCTTTCATAAGGCATGCACAAAGGGACGCATAGGCCCGAGCATTTATAAGGAGATGAAAACCAAAGGAAGGGTGCAACGAGCATGCAACCGTGACAGGACCCGTTCTTCGGCAAAGACATGACGAATCCTAATATAAGTCTCCTATAAATGCACCTTCACATCCAGGATATCTCAAAGATGGGTTGACACATAAAAGAAATATATGCTAAAACCCTAACTTTTGAAGACGGTTCAAATTAACATCTGTTCATTGTGGTTTGAGTGATCTAAAATTTTGAACTCGTTTAATTGTGGATTTTGTTGAACTGTTGAATCTCAGAGTGTTATCTAAGCATAAGTGAAAGCCTTCCGACTTTGATAGCTTTCACACATGAGAGATGCAATAATACTCAAAGATAAAACTTTGGATCTAAAAGTGCTATCGAGCATATATTCCAATGTAGCCACTGAAGGCTACCACTCTAGAGCATGAGAGATCCACTAAGAGTTAGTATGTTATCTCTAGAGTTTTAGGTGTCATCCAAACGTTCGGAAGGTCCAAACTAAGTTCCTACAGTAACAACTTCCATACATGAAAGGAAAATTGGGAACTTAGATTGCCTTTGTTGTGAGAGGCTCACTTTGTTGTTACTTGATGCAGGATCCCAAGCCCTCGTTTCGAGCAATCATTTATTTGGTGGGTAAGTTGAGGTGTAACTTGTGAACAAAGACGAACATGGAGCATGAGCAGTAGAGGTTGGAAGGCATGACTATGGCCAGAAAGAAAGTTCACTAGGAAAAAGAAAACTTTGTTTCTGAAGGCTAAAATCATCGTGTATGCGGTTGACTACTGGGTGCTAGCTGTTAGTTAGAAGGAATTGCTTTTTTGTGGGGAACTTTACAGAGCCTTTCAAAGAAAGGCCGAGGGCCACTTAATGATATAGAGTTGTGAACATGCTCACTCTTGGCTGAATTCTCATAACATAGCCTATCTTGTGCACTCTGGCATAAGAAAGACATGCTGCAAATGCTCTCCCAGAGAAACTTCACCTCTCTTGTGGTGTGACGTTTTTCCTTTCTTGTTTTGTTGATTCTCTGAGTGGTAGTGCTTGCAGACAATGCCAAGCCGTGCTATGCATTGACTTGATGTAGAGAAGAACTATTGTGTGGCCAAGTAATTACACGTGATAATGTCACTGCTCTACCAGAAAGAGAGACAAAAGTATGGTAACACCTTGTTGATCGATGCTTGGTATAGTGGAATTTCCTTAACCGGCATCAAATAATCCCAAGCGTATATAGAGTTCAAACAAGAAAGCTGATTTATGGACCCATTCTGTCCAAAGACTGTTGCAACCTCCATGAACATGGAAGAGATGATGAGAGCAAAAAGCCCCTAGACTAGGTGAAGTCAATGAAATAAAGTAAATCTAAAATCTGAGTGAATCTAATCGACCATCACAATCCAACTGTAGCGCGGATAATGTGTCGTGCTCTCTACAATGTGGGTGCCCCTCAGTGCAACGTGCGTGACAATCTCACTCAAACGAATGGAAACTCTCTCAAGCAGAATGAAACACAGAAACAATGGATAACGACAGAGACACAGCAGTGGACCAGAACATGTGGACTCGACTAGCTCAAAGAACCATGTACAGACTCTGGCGTGGCAGCACACTCAGCTCCAGCCCAGGACTCACAGGTACAAATGGGGTGCCGAGGCTCAGATGTGCAAGGGATGGTGAAGCAGTGCTCTGTGTAAGACTCGCTGCTTTCACGATGCTGGACCCAAAGTGAAGAAGATGATGATCCTGACCCCACAGCTACTACTCACATGAACCATCATAAAGAGCCACCAACGGCTCATAAATGTCCAGTCAGCTAAGTCTATCTCCAAACTGAGTGGTGGTGGTGACCTTGCCACGATGTCCACTAGACCACCGTCGATACCCTGCCACGTGTCACTCCCCAGCCCAGAGGGTCCGTCCAGTGTGAACCAGACCAACTGTAACCAACTGTCCAACTGTCTGTCCTGTGAAGTGACACTGTAGCCCGGCTACAGGTTGCCCGCCACAAGACCGCTCACCGTCTCGGTGAGGAATACTGAAAAAACTCAAAAGTGGAGTTAAAAACACTGCACTGCTTGCAATCGCCTTAAGCCTCTAACTAGGCAGGAACCCCAGTATGTATGATTGCATAGCCTGGGCCATGGTTGCAGTTGTAGATGACCCTTGCCACTCTTTTTGCAACAACAGTCTTCTCGAAAAGAGGGATGACCATAAACCTGAGTAACACCGCAAATAGGGTTAAGCTCCATGATGATGGCAGAATGAAAGGGCCTTCACTTGCTGAACTTGAGAGGGGTGGGGAGGGCTAGATAGGGGCGAGGGGGAGGGGGAGTGGGTAGGGGCGAGGGTGTTGAGGGCTAGATAGGGGCGAGGGTGGGAAGGGCTAGATAGGGGCGAGGGTAGGAGAGGGTAGGGGCGAGAAGGGGAGGGGGTGGGTAGGGGCGAGGGTGGGGAGGGCTAGATAGGGGCGAGTGGGGGAGGGGGTAGGGGCGAGGGGAACTCGGTAGGGGCGAGGGGGAAGGGTGGGTAGGGGCGAGGGTGTTGAGGGCTAGATAGGGGCGAGGGTAGGAGAGGGTAGGGGCGAGAGGTAAGGGGGTGGGTAGGGGCGAGGGTGGGGTGGGTAGGGGCAAGGGTGGGGAGGGTAGGGGCGAGGGTGGGGAGGGTAGGGGCGAGGGTGAAGGAGGGGGTGGGTAGGGGCGAGGGTAAGAGAGGGGGAGGGTAGGGGCGAGGGTAAGAGAGGGGGAGGGTAGGGGCAAGGGTAAGAGAGGGGGTGGGTAGGGCAATAGATGAAATCCATGGCTCCTGGTTGAAAGAGGAGATGCTCCAGAGCGCCGTCACCATGAGCAGGACTACTATAAAGTTAATGGAATTCATCAGGCAGAACAAGCTTTGTGAAGGGAGCTTTGATCTGGGAGAAGCAGACACCAATGGGGCTGATTTTTGATGTTGGGTGATCTTCTGTCGAGGAGATTTCTTCCCACTTCTATTTTCCTCCATAGGCTCGCCAAATTCAAAGACTTCCCCCGAGGGCGCATCGAGAGTTTTTTGTAAGGCCTTCAACCTTTGAGCTGGCTCAGGTGGCTCATTGGGGTTAGTTACTGTGGAAACAATGGAAGAGGGTGTACCTTCATGCAAAGAGTGAATAGAGACTCCATAACAAGGCATAGATTTGGTAGCCTCTAACCACTCCAGCAGATCTTCATCTGACCCTTCACGTGTAGTAGGCTGTTCTTGTTCAGGTTTGGTTTCCATTGACTAAGAAACTTGTTGCACCACGGGATCCATACCATCTTCTAAGAGAATGGGTTGCATCGAGGAGCCTAAAGTATGTATCCACATTGCGTCGTTTCCCCAATCATGAAGTGCTTTAGTGTGTCGCAGCCATGGTCTTCCAATGAGCAAAGTAAATCCGCCCTCAACCTGGGGAAGACGAACCACAACAAAATCCAAGTTAAAAGTAAAGTCTTGTACCTGCAGAGGAACATTGTCCACTATGCCTACTGGGTAGACTGTCCGCTGGTCGGCCAACGTAACTGTGAAGGGAGCAAGGTGAGTAGGCTGTAGACCTAGGGCTAACATAGTGAACTCAGGCATCAGGTTGATGCCAGATCCACCATCCACTATCACTCCTGAGAATTGCCGACCTAAAACGGACACTGTCAGGCGAGGGCTTCTATAATCAGTGAGTGGAGCAGCGGGATTAGATATCATATAGGACTCTGATGGTCGCACTAGGAGGTGCCCGCCACTAGGACCTGCTCCAGGATAAAGTGACTGAATAACCGCAAGGGTGTCACTTCTAAACTTTGCATCTATTCGCAGCATGTCATAGAGGGACACTTGTTGGAAAGTGTTCTTCAAGACTGTCTGTGCTGTAAGCTTCTCTTTATCTACCTGTTGTTCCTCTGGTGCCTTGATCTTCTGTAGATCGGAAACTACTTCTAAGAAAGCTTCATTGATATCGGAGAGCAAAGATTGGGATTCTTTGATGGCACTGGGGGATGGTTTGTTAACAGCTGCAGGTAGGGTATCCACTGGTGTGAGATTGTGTGGGGAAGTTGAACTTGATGGAATGCTAAGACCGAGAGCAGCTCTCTGGGCTCGGGTGAGGACGCCTGATGGCTCCTCTGTCAACTGCGGCGGCTTATTTTGAGGGGTAACCACGTGGGTAGAAGGGGGCGGCTGAGAAACAGTGCTAACTGCTATCAAATTGAGCTTGGGAAAGGCAAACTCAATCTGACTTTGACTTGGGTTCGAAGCCATAGATGCACGAATTTTAGGGCAATCCTTACTGTAGTGATCCTTCATATCAGGGCAATGACGGCAGGGAGGAGACCCTTCTGGCAAAGGGCATTTGATTTGGTAATGACCATATTCCCCGCATTCGTAGCACAAAATGGGTCGATTCACTGGACGAATCGAAGGACGAGGTGGTCCTTGCTCCATGGAGTTGGAGGTGGAGGCATAGAAGCTGTGAGGTGGTGAGGGGGCATGGGTATGATAAAAGCTCTGAGAGGGAAAAGTGCTTTGCATACCTTGCATAGGAGGGGCTGTCAGCAAAGGTGGCATATGGTGTGGATGGCCACAGGTAGAAACCATGTTGGATGCAGGTGCTGGCCCTTGCTGAAGAGAAGGACCAAGGCTTTGCTGTATTTGTCGCAATCCCTTGAGGTAGTAACAATCCTTATCCTCATGTCCAGATTTTTCACAGAAGTGGCAGTAAACCCGAAGGGGGCATTCCTGTGGAGGGTGCCCTGGATAGCGGCACGAGCTACACCAAACCGTAGCCTTAGTCTCTTGCTGACACTTGAGCTCTTCTAGCTCACGCTTAATCTGTTCCAATGCCTCGTGATGTGGAGGCTTCTCTTGTCTAAGAGAGAAGGACCTCTCCTCTTGAAGAGCTCGCTGTAACTTTAGGGCTTCCAGTTCCCTGCGTAAAGAAGATAAAGGATCAGAAGGACTTTCCAAAAACACAGAGGGGGTCTCTATGTGAGAGGGATTGGTGAACAGCTTCCTAGCCCCCTCTATCCGCGTAGCAGCTGCGATGAACTCCTCCAAAGTAGCATCGGGTCAGAGACTCTCGTAATTTTTTCTGAGAACTTTTGGGAAGCGCCTTCTCTACCCACTTCTTAACCATAAATTCACCTGGTTGCTGGGGAAGCTTGGCAACCAGAGACTTGGTTTTGGTCATAAGTTCTGCAAAGGTCTCCTCTGGCTGGAGCACCATGTTGGCCAACTCATCCAACACCTTCTCCTGGTAGTCTCCTGGCCTGAAAGCTGCACAAAACTGTTGTCTTAAGGTTGCCCAAGTTGCAAAATGGTTCTCTACAAACTGGCTGTACCATTTGTCTGCTAAGCCATCCAAGGTGGATGGAAAGAGTACCAAATAAGCATCTTCCCTGTTAAGACCACGACCCCTACAGAGAGATACAAACCTCCTTGCATGGTCGTCAGCATCTTCTGAAGAGAGACCTTTGAATGTAGGGAACTTGATGTTTACCTTAGCCAAAACGCTAGCCAATGGCTCCATGGCCCCTTGCTGAGCCTGTTGCTCAGTAGCCTGCTGTAGCAGAATAGGTGAGAGCTTCACTGGAGATGGTGATCTGGAAGATGTGGAACCGGAGGGAGGAATGGATAATGCCGTATGTGGAGGTATGGGTGATGAGGTTGATGGACTTCTAACAGGTTCCAATGGTCGTCTTCTGTTGTAGTACTTCAAAGGACTCAGGAGGGCACTTTGACGCTCGACTGACCTCCTTGTATGGGTCATGCAGCGACCACCAAACCAACCAAGCTTTGGGCAAGAAAACCTTGAACTGGCTGAAGACTGGTCTAGACTCTACTAGACCAGGCGAGTGACTAGACCAACTGGACCAGGGACGAGGAGGACTAGACCAGGGTCTAGACCAGGCAAGTGACTAGACCAGCTGGACCAGGGACGAGGAGGACTAGACCAAGGTCGAGGGGGTCTAGACCAGAGACGAGGGTAGGTTGGACCAGGGTGAGAGAGGACCAGACCAGCTAGATTAAGCTATTAAGGGTGAAACTGGACCAGACCAACAGGCTGCACAGGCGAAGCGAAGAAACCAACTACTCAACAGAGTGAGACTTCAGTTGAGGTCCCACCATGATCGCCAAAATGAGAGCACCTGTAGCGCGGATAATGTGTCGTGCTCTCTACAATGTGGGTGCCCCTCAATGCAATGTGCGTGACAATCTCACTCAAACGAATGGAAACTCTCTCAAGCAGAATGAAACACAGAAACAATGGATAACGACAGAGACACAGCAGTGGACCAGAACATGTGGACTCGACTAGCTCAAAGAACCATGTACAGACTCTGGCGTGGCAGCACACTCAGCTCCAGCCCAGGACTCACAGGTACAAATGGGGTGTCGAGGCTCAGATGTGCAAGGGATGGTGAAGCAGTGCTCTGTGTAAGACTCGCTGCTTTCACGATGCTGGACCCAAAGTGAAGAAGATGATGATCCTGACCCCACAGCTACTACTCACATGAACCATCATAAAGAGCCACCAACGGCTCATAAATGTCCAGTCAGCTAAGTCTATCTCCAAACTGAGTGGTGTTGGTGACCTTGCCACAATGTCCACTAGACCACCGTCGGTACCCTGCCACGTGTCACTCCCCAGCCCAGAGGGTCCGTCCAGTGTGAACCAGACCAACTGTAACCAACTGTCCAACTGTCTGTCCTGTGAAGTGACACTGTAGCCCGGCTACACCAACATCCCCCCTTTAAGGGTTGATTAGATTGATGACTAGGCTTGTGATCCCCCCTTTAACCAGCTAAGCTGTCACCTATACTCATCGATGAAGAGACATGCCGATGCAGGAGACGGACCCGGGACAGATTTGGTGAGAAAGTCTGCCCGGTTACTTCCTGTAAAAACATACTCTAGAGAGATAAATCCATGCACAGCAAGTGCCTAACTCATGTAGAAGCTTGGAAAGCCAGAGAGCTCCTTGTGAAGCCAATGCAGCAGCAACATATTCAGCTTCCATAGAGGAAAGTCCATAGACTTCTGCCGCTTTGTTTGCCACAAAATTGGACCACCTGATAGCATGAAAACATACCCAACAGTAGAAAGGCTGTAGGGGTTGTCACTAGCTCATGTAGCATCGGTCTAGCCTAAAATCTGGGCTGGCGTAGCACGGCAGGGCAATATGAGTGCACGAGATAGACTTTAGCCAGCATAGCATCAAGACAAGTGCAAGAGGTCAGATAGCGGATTTGGCCACACAAACGTGCTTATGAGAAATCTGGCATATAAATATCATCTTTAAGATGTAAATGCATGATATTCTGGAGGTAATGCTCAGCAAGAACTTCTGAGATGTACTGGAGGACCCATATGGATCACGAATAAGAAAGTAACTCATAGGGCCTTCATCTGAAATAGGGAATTCTTGGTGAGGACAATCAGATGTTCAGTGTGGCTGTGAGAGGGGGTATGTCATCCACAAATAAACCAAGAATAGCTAGCTGTTCAGTAGTTTTCTAGTTATAGATGTTGTACTCTTCAGCTAAGCGCTCCCAGCCATTGCCAAGCAGGTACTCATGCATATGAGTATAGCACTAGTGAGGTGATTACTTAAGTCCATAAATAGGGCGCTTGAGCTTGCAAACATATGATGGAGGATAAGTTGGGTCAGGGTATGATGTGGCTGATGCATATAGATAGTTTCATGGAAATGACCATCAAGAAAGGAAGTTTTGGTATCTATATGATGTATTGGCAAGTTATACTTTGCAGCAGTAGCAACGATCATGTAGCTTAGCTCTTTGTGGAGCACATGTATGGTTTGCCCCAAAAAATTGTTAGTGATTGATATCTTAAGTTCACTAGCAATTTCTAACAAACGGTCTTCAAGAAATTGGGGATCAGTTTAGCTATCATCTTCAAATCATTCTAAGACTGATGGACAGACCAAATGCACCAACCAAACCATGGAGGATATGCTACATGCATATGTCTCCCGCCGTCAATCTCATTGGGAACATTATCTACCGCAGATTGAATTTGCTTATAACACTACTAAGCACTTGGCTACTAGCTATAGCGCATTCATGCTTATGTACGGTTATGAGCCGAAACCACCAATAGCCACTACACTCAAAGGCGTTAGGATGCAATCTGTAGCAAATGTCTTGCACGACATGCAAGAAATGCTCATGATCGCTAAGGGAAGCATAAGGACTCCCCAAGATCGGGCTACTTTTTATGCTAATCAGCATCGACAGCCTCGTGATCTCTGGGAGGGATGTGTACCTAAAGGTAGAGAAGGATTCTGAAACAATCCATACCGGTCAATGCTCAAAAATTATCTATGCAAACATTAGGAAGAGAATGGAGTCTACGAGGGCCTCTTTATTTGGCAGTTTAAGAAAGTCAAACCTTTAGTATTAAGAAAGTAATCAAAGGAGAGCTTTTGAATTCAAATAGGCAAAACGGCTAGTTTATTTGAATTCAAAGTTTCCCCCCAAAATGGAATGTAAAATCTAGTGGGTAAAACCATATCATGTAGCATATCTATGGAAAGAGCTCGACCCATAGATTGCAGATCTATGATCTCCGCTCAAATTGGAGATCATATGTGGGAGTTATGGAAGGCTGAAAATCATAAAATTTTCCACCTCCTTTTTTGGGTGAAAAGTGCATCCTTTGACCACTCTTGCACATCTCTTACACACCCACCATTCTTGCACACATGGCGTACACCTATTCGTCAAATTGTTAAACACCTCCATAAGCTCGTGGCAAATAAAGAGGCCCTCCTACACCCCATCCTCTTCCGAATGATTGTGGGCCATTCCAAATTATCAAGCAAGATTAGTGATGTCTCTTACTCTCTTAGTAGTATGGGACACCATCCCTTGTGGTAAGGGCTAGCCCGCTAGCTAGAGGCTCCCATGCTTGGGGGTGAGCCCATATTGGCTCTATTATTGACAGGGTGAGCATGATGACCACTCATTATGTGTGACTATGGCTTGTGTCATGTCGTGTGTAGGATGGATCCAGTGAGGGACTGACATTGTCGGTGTGGATGTTGCTTAGACGAAGGTTGAGATTTCTTTGAATTCTTGTAGTGATTTGTAGCCTAGGCAATAGCAACAATTGCTACAAAATTCTAAGAGTTGGAGCTTTGCTCACATAGAGTCTCCTCTTGCTGAATTTGCCACCAAGCCTTGGAGTCGAAGGTTCTCCGCAGTGGCCTGAGTGGCGATGAATGCTCTCCATGAAGCGGGTAGAAGTATAGACTGGAACTACTCAGGGAATTAGGATCTCTAATCTAGAGATCATAACCTCATCTAGAAGAGCTTGCCAGTATCTAGAACTTGGATTAGATTCATGTTCCTACGTGTTGGTGTTGACTAGTCTGGTCCACTTTAGCACCAATGTCTCGGGATTTCCAAGCTTCATATGCCTCAATCTTGTCGCAAGGTGCTTGTTGTTTGGGTGACTCTGGCACAGGGTTCGTGCTTGAGATAATATCCCGGTGATGAAGTTGCTTGAGATAGAGCTCCATTAGCAACTTCCATACTTGGTAGTTTGTACCATTGAGCTTTCTATGGTGTGGTGGAGCTTGTAAGAGCTAATGGAAGCAGAAGATGCAGCTACGTCTGCAATTGCAAGGATCCAGATTCCTTGGAATGGAGAGACTAGCTTAATGGATTGGGAAAGCTAGCGGGACCTTTGGAGTGAAGGCTCATGAAAAATTAGTGGAGCTCAATGACAAGAGAGAATACACCAAGACTGAGTTCACTACTGATGATGAAAAGAGTAGTACAATTTGTTTATATGCAACATTGAAAGGGGAGTTAGGTGTAATTGGGAGTGATTCTAGGTGGCTATAATCTAGGAAAAGTAGATCCCACCGATCCAGGGTAGGTGCCTGTAAAGTAGGTGAAGTGAAATAATGTAAATCTGAAATCTAAGCGAATCTAATCTACCATTACAATTCAACAGCCCTAACTGTGGCTACCACCTACAATATGCCAACTGGTAGTCCTAGCTATGGTGTAATACCTAATCCTGCTGGCTATAGCTACCTATGAGACTTCTTTGAAGAGTTCCCATCGGGCATGCCAACAATAAGAGCACCTATAGAACAAATATGTTTTACTGGCTATCAAAATGTAGTGGTTATCTCCATACAGTATGCAGAAGTCTCACTCAACACAAGGCAGAGAGAGAGAGATTGATCTAAACTAAGTTTGAAGACAGGAGTCTTGAGATACAAGTGGGATATGAGTTGGCAACCCATGAGCAGGGATGCATTCGGCTCATCTGCGTTTGGTTAAGGGAATCTTGGCCCATGACATGGATGAATGGGTAGGGATACATACAACATGACATACATCAATTAAGAGGTCTCCATAGACATGAGCAAAGGAGGGCTCAATTCCCAACATGTCAATGCTCAGAGAGCACAACACATCAGATACTACAGTGTAGACGGAGTAGAGACTATGACTCAACTAGACTAGCATGATACTTAACCCAAGAGAATAGATGTAGACTCAAGATGGCGATGATTCTCTGCTGATGATACCCCGCTGAATAGTGGAAGGTGGATCTGCCACCCTAATCTGTAGTAGCCACATACATCGCCAGACAAAGAGTCATGGACATCAGAAATCAACAGATGGACTGATAGATGGAATCGGACTCTAGTAGCTCGAAACAACCACCCATCGCAACGGGATGGACAAAAGGCACATGCTACACCTTCATACTCAGGAGCTTAAGCCTAAAGTACTTTAATGTTAATTGCCATGGTTGATGTGTTTCAATTCATTTTGAGTCATACTTGAAGAAAATAATACCTTATTTGATGCAGCCATTTCTACATCACGAGAAGTAACCGTTCTCTGCATTCTATCTCTCATATGAGAGAGTTTCTGAGTCTTGAGCTCTTCCTCCAAAGCAACCTTCTCCCCTTTCATCTTATTCAGCTCAGCCAATAGCTGGTTCACTGTGTTCATCATGTCCATTTTTTCAACTGGGATGCGGCCGCTACGAGGTTGTCGAACCAGGAACTGAGGTAAATCAAAATTGAAATATAAGAATGCTAATAATTAAACATGATTATTGTAATTTAAAATTTAAGGTTTCTTGCCTTTTGACTGAGCTTCAAGGTTTCCAATTCAGCTTTTGTCTTTTCATTATCCTGCATCAGGCCACAAGCACCAAAAGACCATGAAAATGAGTTGCTCTTGTGCATCCAAAAGTGTGTGCATCCACGACACTTTGTGCCTGTGTGTGTATATGCGAGACTTTATTTATGAATGTGAAGACCAAAGTGGCCTTTGAGAAATAAATTTACAATGGATTTATATCTTCATGTATCATGGACCAAAAAGACTCTACAAAACACGTGGGATAAAGCGGTAGACTTTAGCTTTCACCCGAATCTTTACTTTTTGATAAGCTTTACTTGAACTTTACGACACAGAGGAACTTTACGATTAAACTTGTGACTGGAATTAACACTTCAATCAAACCATGCCTTGGCAATTAGAGTGCTACCAAGCAGACAGTGATACCCTGTAGGCCCCAAAGACAGGCGCCCCTTTTGGTATTTCTCTATTCTTATTAAACTTGGGAGAAAACCTTTAAGTTCGTACGAGCTGTCCCGCTTTAACGGGGCTGAAAATGGCCTACCCTAGCCCGATTTCGGGCAACATAACCGTAGTAGGAGGCTTCACAGATAGAATTCCCATGCAAAAGGTGACTTCCCCGCATACGAGCACTTTCCAAACCTGGCGAGAATCTGCAGCACGCTGAATTCTCTGTTTTTCGCCCCAAACATTTACCAGATTACCCGTACAGTGATCCCATCGCTTCCCCGAAGCTCCTGGGGGTATTAGGGATCAATTAGGGTCAAAACCCTAAACCTGAAAAAATACACAGCAGGCTGTATTTTACTGTTTTGGGTTCCATTCCACGTGCCGTTCGCATTCGTAGCAAGCCCACGTACCTCCGCACCTGTAGGGCTACTTGCCCTTTGAATTGGACGAGATTTTTTGCGTGACCTGCGGGGGATTAGCAATTAGCCAATCGAGTACCTGGACAAGAGGCTCTTGCCTCGGCATACGCGCATGAACCCACACAGCTGTACATACAGGTGGAAAGCCCTTGAGCTGAGCATTACGATTCTGTATTCAAAGGGGGAGAGAGATGCACGAGAGCGGAACCATCACTCTACATAAGACAAGGGAGAAGGCAAGCTTTCCATTAAATTTGTGATCACCTACACCCACTATTCATACACACCTTTGTTCACTTATGAAGTCAAATCAGCCTCTCTCAATTTGGGCGCTTGCAGACTTCGAGAAATCACCTGGAGCCGCCATGTATCCACTTTGCCTCTTTTGAGTTAATTTCCTAGTACCCATCGACTTATAAAGTGTAGCGAGGGGCCTAAATGACTTTGAAATGAGCCTAGACACCCTTTTCGTACTCGGATTTCAATGTGGACTAGCCCGACCTCCGGTGGCGACTTGTCCTTCCCGATTGCGGGTGAAACTCTCGGTCGTCGATCGTTTCACACTGGCCATACAATGTCCGGTCATTTGTGACTTCAAAAAGAGGGTCCCAAAAATTAAATTAAATAAAAATCAAGGGAAAGAAACCAACAACTAAGGTAAGTGGTTGGCACAACCTCGTGACATACCCCCATGTTGAAATCGCAAACATCCTCGACTGCATGCCAAATATACATGCCATAGATGATTTAGCACCCTTTTATCATCGCATGCATCCGCAAGAAATGTCATGTAACATAGATACAAATGTCTTAATGAAACCTTCATACTTTTGTCATTTCATCTACGATAGAAGAAGTAAGCATAATACCTTTAGCATTTGTAGAGCTATTGCACTGAATCCGTATGTACATTTGATGTGCTAGCTCCATCATTACCCCTCTTTCGATTACGTTGGGTTGAGGCATACGTAGATTGTAGCCCAAAAGCCTCAAGGTAAAGCTGCAGTACATTCGGTAACTGTAACAATTTGTACACTCTTCCATCCACTTTGCATCCATACGTGGATATTTCCTGAACTTCACCAAATACCATCGTGCAACTTACCCTTTTTTTTCCCCCAAGAAAAAGATCCTTCCATTAGTTAAGAAAAATTGCCCATAGGGCTACAAACCACCTCTACTAGAGAGGGCTACATCAAAAGCATGGGGAGACTATACCAGTGAGTAAACAAAACATGTACAATGAGGCTAAATCACAAAATGGGAGGAAAGAGCCACACAAGTCGCCGGTAGTGCCATCTGGAAACACCCTGAACCATGGTGAAGAAGGGCCCTGGGCGCCACAGTCATAGGAAAGCCTCTTTGTGCTCCTGCATGCGGTTGGAGCTACCCTGAAGTCTCTCGAACTGACCCCTGAGAGTATGGATCAACTCCATCCAAAAGTCACGAACAGTCTTCGTTGGTGTGACAGGGCGAGCCTCGAAGATGCGCAAGCAATGGGCCCACCAAATGAGCACAGGCGAGCTCTTAACACACCTCTCTCTCACTGCACCAATCCTGGGGGTAAGTTCTGTAGCAGGCTGAAGTGTAGGTCGACCCCCTTGGATCACAATCATTCTGCTGGTAGAAAATAGCTCAAACTAGAGCGCACGGCCTGTGAGGGTGGACCAAGCAGCAACACCCCAAGTGTAATGTCGCACTGTGGAAAGAGTTGGCATCAACCGCAGAACCCGAAGCCAAACCTACTGTGCCATGGGGCAATTCCACAAACACTGACGTTGACGACCAAACGGCATCACTAAGAACTCCTACAGACCAAACACTGTCCTAAACGCAGTCTTGTGCACATCCTCTGGCCTGATACGAATGTGATGGTACCCACTCTTAAGGTCTATCCTACTAAAAAGTGCAGCACCCTCTAGTCAATCAAGAATACCATCAATCCTTGGGATAGGAAACTTGTTCTTGATGGTATTCTTATTCAATGCACGGTAATCAATACGCATGTGCCAAGAGCCATCCTTCTTCTGCACTAGAAGCACTGGGGAGCAAAAGAGTGAAGAACAAGATTGAATCAGCCCTTTCTCTAGTAGCTCCTCTACTTGGCTCATAATCTCTTTCAGTTGAGCCGCAATAACCCTATAGGGAGGCCTATTTGGTGGGCTAAAACCTGGTACCAAATCTATTGCATAATCGTCAGGCCTCTCTGACGGCAACCGAGACATTAATGAGTCTGAAAAACAGTCATTAACTCTCGCAAAAATGCTGACCTTTCTTTATTTAACACACATAAATTTGATTAACAATTATTTGAAACATCATGTGCAAAAATCAAGTCCTTGCATTAACAATGTCGTCCACCATGTAAGCGCATTGCCTTTCAAGAAAGTGGCAGCCTTCCTAACCTTGGAGGCCTCTGTAAAATCCCACCCTGCATAAGTTGTATCAAGCTGCTGGAGGAAAGTAAGAGCCTTTGCGTTATCCTCAAAGCCGTTCAAAGTTTCAAACTTGATAGTTGCACCACCTTCTTTGTACGCTTTTGGCTTTTCCAGTGCTCCCAAATTTTCATAGGGAATTGACTGCAACATGGGCACTGTAATAGGGATCATAGGCACCCCTTGGCCATTGACATTTTGCATGACTAGTGCCATATGTGCCTGCTGGTCGGATAGTCAGGATATGCAGGCTAATACTTCGACAGAGGCCAGTGATAAGACAGCTGACGGTTGGCAGCAAGCGCCTGGCCGCCGTCGATAGGGACGGGCTCGTCACACTGCTTCCCTTGGTGACCGACCTCCTGCAACTCAACAGCACTGGGTTCCAACAAGGAACCGCTTTGACCTCCTTCAGCAAGACCCCTTGAGGAGGCTCCACCCACCTCCGCTCCACCGCCTCCTCCTTCAGACGCTACCGCTCCGCCACCTCTACCCCCTCTCCCTCCTCCACCCTCACCCCCACCTCCTGCTCCTCCTCTCTCCCCGGTGAGACCCTCAACCTCATCTCCCAATCCCTCCCACACTCCTCCTTAGACGCATGGGGTTGGACACACGTCTACAGCGAGGCGTTCTCTTGGTAGTGCTTTCACTTCAAGCGGAGTGGCTTAGGAGGGACAGCCCCATCTGAGGCCGCCACTTCTGGTTCAGACTTGTCCTTTTGTAGCAGTCCCTCAGTTTTGACATTTGTAGACGATGGGTCTTCTTTGACTACAACTTCACACGATTCCTAGGTGATTCTTCTCCTGCTTTTGAGTCCACGTCCTCTTTCTCGCAGCTCAAGGCTCTGAGGCTCTAGATACAGCGGTAGGTTTCTCCTTTCCGTTGTGAGGAAGAGATCCTACAGAGTGGACCCTGCAGCTCTTAACTAGCTCCAGATCCATGCCACTGAGTTCTCACACCACACAGGGGACCTAGGGGTGATAGATCTAGTACAGACACTTTGGCCTTTAGCCAAGTTCAATGTGACGCCACCGGATGCACTAGGTTGCAAGCACATCATGGTGCATTTGTTTGCTCACACTCAGAGCTCTCCTTGCTATGTATTTGTACATGAGGATTCTTGGACAGAGGATGTAGCCTTACGCGCTGCACGCTCGGCCTGGGCTTGGGTGGGACAGTCACTTCAGACGTGCTTGTCTAGAGGTCGCTCAGATGCGGATTACTCCCCATCTAAACTAGCCTCAAAGATAGTGAGATTGGCTGCTACGGCAGCATCTGTTTTCTCTCACTGATTCCACGAGGATCGTCTCATGGAATGTGCAAGGATTAGGAGGGCCCCAGTTTCAACGCCAGCGGGAACGGTTGCGTCAGGAGCTTGAGCGATGCCTTGTGGGTGGTGAGATTAATATTCTTATGCTACCACTAAGGTGCTTGAAGTGTTCAATTCAAATATGATATCCTAAGAAGCATCAAAGACACATGTCAAGATCCTCCCCATTTGGGCCCTCATGATGTGCTTAAATCCTATTGGGGGGTCCAATGAGAATTTAGATGCATAAGAATAAATAATTAAGTTCTTTCTCTCAAAGAGGAAAAAGAGGACACATGTCCAAATGATATAATTAAATAATACAAAAGAGAGAGAGAGAGAGAGAGAGAGAGAGAGAGAGAGAGAGAGAGAGGCGTGGACCAAGCATGAGAGGGGGTATACTCTCACACACACACACACACTCTCTCTCATTGTGTGAAGGTAAAGTGCAAGAGCTCCATCTCCTTCTCCAAGCTTGTTGAGAAGTTGAGAGCCTACACCAACACTCTTGGCTATGAATGCAAATCCAACCAAGAGCCATGCTTCAATGCTTAAGCTTGCCATCTTCTTCATCTTCATTACTATGCTATTATGCTATGCTAAGCAAGAAGGTGACCACAAGATGTTTTGGTGGGCTGCATTTGGACTAGGATGTATCCAGGGAGGGGTATGTATGTCTATTGCGGATTCTATGCAGCAGGCCACTGTTGGCAGAGGTATTATTGTGCCAGGCAGAGCTCAGTGGATTACTATGAAGGTTCAAGGTTGCCTCATGGGTTACCTGAACATATATGCGCCCAATGTGGCAAGTGCACTAGAAGAGTTTTGGTCTCATGTTGTTGAGTCTCTGCCGCATGTAGAGCAGTGGTGTGTTGGGGGGGACTTCAACATGTTGGAGGACCCCTCTGACAGCATTGGAGGTGGCCATGCTACGGTGCACGGGGCTCAGTTGGCAGCTTGGGGGTTATGTATGACTATGAGGGTTTCTAATGTTTGGCACCACTTAGGCTTTGTAAAACCCCCAGACAGCTTCTCTTTCTCTCGCTCTCATCACAAAGTAGGAGTGAATCTATCTCGGATAGATCGCTTCTATGCCAGTGACCACATTTGTGACATTGGGGGATTTGTTTGCATCCTTGCAGGGACTACTTTTTCCAACCATGCGCCCGTCATTCTCACAGTGACTGACAGACAGACAGAGGAGGGGGGGTGTGACATTACGCATGCTAGATCCAGAGCTTATAAAGCGAGTGGAGACACTTTGGTCAGAGAGTTTGGACATGCAGGACACCCCTGCTGGTAGAGTGGCCTCTGGACTGGCAAAACTTAGTCGCTTCTTCCTCCACGAGTCCGCAGCCCGTTTGGCTGCAGCCAAGGAGGATGAGAAGTGCCTTCAACGAGGAGTTGCTTCCTTACAGAGGATGTAGGCGCAGCATCCAGACAGCCCTTGGTTGGAGAAGTAGATGCAGCAAGCTAGACAGGAGCTGAGTAGCATTGAGGAGTGGCGCCATGAGTTTGCCTTACATTGACAGGCATCTCAGTGGACCTAGGTGGGAGACTGAATTATTGGGGAGATTTTTGAGACAGTGGAGCCACGTCATGCGCACACCAGCGTTAGTCAGTTGAGGAGACCTGACGGATCAGTGGCCTCAGAGCCTGAGGATATGCATGTAGTTGCTACTGACTTCTATTGTGATCTGTTGTCAGCTGAGCCTCAGTCAGAGTGCCAGGATGCATGAAGAGAGCAAGTTTGGGCACAGATGCCTTGCCTTCTTACAGAGGATATGCGACAGAGACTTGAGCTTCCTCTCCAGCTAGAGGAGCTTCATGAGACCCTCAGAGCACTTCCCCGTGGTGGTTGTCCAGGGAAGGATGGTTTGAGCCCCATCTTTTTCTTGGAGTACTCGGACTTGCTTGGTTCAGATTTGTGTAGCGCATTTCAGTACGTTTGAGTGAGTGTTTGATCTACCTGATTCCCAAGGAGGGAGGCTCCTTGGATGAGATTCGGCAGTGGCGATCCATTACCATTCTCAACTCATCCTACAAAATTCTAGCAAAGGCTCTGAGTTTGAGGATTCAACCACTACTTGAGAGCATTATACATGGGACTCAGACAAGTTTTGTCAAGGAGCGCAGCATCCTTGACAACATCTTTACTTTTTGGGAGGCTTCTGCCCTTGCGCGTATCTGAGGAGAGGATCTGGTGATACTCCTTCTCAACTTTGAGAAGGCCTACGACATAGTTGACTGGGACTTCCTGGAGGGCACTCTACGCAGGTTGGGTTCACAGATGCTAGGATTAGAGGTGTGTCAGCTCTATACAGGTGTGCGCACAGTCAAGTGCTCTTGGAAGGGGACCGAGGGGAGCGTTTCCTGCTCATGCGTTCGGTCAGGCAGGGTTGCCCTCTTGCCCCCTTTCTTTTCCTCTTTTATGCTGAGGCGATAAGCACATTCTTGACTTCTCAGCAGGTTGGCCCACGTGGCCTTGAGCTCCCTATAAGGGCATCTGCGCTTCTTGATGCTGAGTTTGCTGATGACTCAGGGCCAGGAGTCCAATTTTCACAGGTGTCGGCAAGCTCTCGAGGTGTTTTGTTGGGCGTCAGGTGCACTAATCAACTGGAGAAGACAATTGCTTTCTCGGTTGGCAATGCTCAGATACCTGAGTGGTCGCCAGCTGAGGGTTTCAGATGGATTACCCCAGGGACTGCAATTCGCTACTTGGGCTGTAAGGTTGGCCTGGACTTGTCTCCTGAGCAACAGACTTCTCCACTCCTTTTGTCCATCAGGAGGAAGTTGCTACATTGGAGCTCGGTACGGCTCTCTTTGGCAGGCAAAGTTGTAGTGGCCAACCAGGTGTTGTTGGCTACTAAGTGGTACATTACATCGTGCTGAATCTTCTCGAGTTCTTGTATTAGCAAGTTGGAGAGGCTGATCAGGAATTTTCTTTGGTCAGGGCGTGACACTCAGTCAGCCAGGGCCAAAGTAGACTGGCAGGTCATCACTCTACCATGTTCTCAGGGGAGGGTTGGGGATTATAGACACAGCACAGCCCTTCTTGGGAAGTTTGTTGTCAGAGGACTGCTTCTAGGGGAGGAGCCTGGAAGGAGTTATTACTTCAGCGACTGAGAGCTCGAGTGCTTCATACAAGAGGCCCTTGGAGTCCATCCATTAGGTGGATCTTTCCAGAGATGAGCAGGAGATTGGAGGATCGATTTGCTGTGAGTCTGCTTCGCCCTTGGGAGCAGTTGCGACGTGGCCTGGGAGTAGCACCAACCCACTTGCACGAAGGAGTGTTTGAGGTAGTCCCTTGTTTGGAACCCCATGGTTAGCACTCAAAAAGGCCACTTGGTTGGTAGTAGGCCTTATGTTTCTTGGGGTCCCATGGCAAGGGGTCCAGCACACACTTTAGGCGACTAGCTTCAATTTTCAGCTTTGCCAGAGGAGATTCAGAGCACCCAGCTCCAGGGCATGAGAGGGGTGAAGAGCATGTGCTAGGACATCACAAAGGCCTTACCAGCTGAGTGGCTCACTCCTCTACAGACAACAGCTCCCAGATGGATGGGGGCTTTCACGCGACTGGAGGTCCTCATTGCAGTTCGCGCTTGCTCAGAGTCCGTACCCGCCATGTTTTTCAAGATCCAGGGCGAGGGTCGACTTCAGTCTCAGTAGAGGCTTCACATGTTGCAAAGTGTTGTTTTCAAAGGAGACGAGTAGTGGGTATCTGTGGGAGGACTTGTGTCATAGATCCTGACCCAACAGGTCCTGAGTCAGGCCACTGGAGGCTTTGGGCTTGGGAGAGCTGCCCTCTGGCACGAGTGCAGTGGGACCCTGGAGAGTGGTTTTGGAGAGACCCCTTCTCTTCAACCGGCCACCCTGGGATCCCTTTACACTGTTCGACTGGGGCGTCACATACTGTCCGCACAGAGCGAGGCTCGTCCTGCTGGAGCACTTCATTGGCAGGAGGAGGGTCTCCCAGCTAAGTTTTTGTCAGACTTTTGGGCGCGGTTGTGGGACTCCAGACAGACGAGGCGAGCCACTCTGTCCAGCGGCTAGTTGCACACAGAGCTTCAGCAGTTGGGAGTTAGCTAGTGCACAGTGGCTTTTCGGCAACCTGTGTAGCTTGTGGTCACCCCTTGGAGAGTCAGCGACACTGTCTGTGGGCCTACCCCATGGCACAGCAAGTTTGGCTTCGGATTCTTCGTCTGATGCCGGCTCTCTCCACATCCCGGCAGTGCACTTGAGGTGTTGCAGCTTGGTCCACACTCACGGGCCCTGCGCTCCAGTTTGAGTTGGCTTCCACCAGCAGGATGATAGTTATCCAGGGGGGTCGACCTATACTCCAGCTAGCCACAGAGCTTACCCCCCCCCCCCCCGAAGTGGTGCAGCGAGAGAGAGATGTGTTGGAGCTCATCTGCGGCCTGACACTCTGGTTCTTTTGGCGGGCCTGCTGCTTTCGCATCTTCGAGGCTCGTCCTGTCACCTCGGCCGAGACTGTTCGGGATTTTTGGCTCGAGCTGATTCACACTCTCAGGGGCCAGTTTGAGAGACTCCAGGGCAGCTCCCACCGCATGTGGGAGCACAGAGAGGCCTTCCTGCAACTCCGACACCCAGGACCTTTCTTCATCGTGGTCTAGGGGACACTTAGATGGCACTATCGTCCACCTGTGTGGCTTTTTCCTCCTCCCATTTCTTGATTTAGCCCATTGAACATATTTTGTTTTTTCAATAGGAGAGTCTCCCCTTGCTATTGTTGTAGCCCTCTCTAGCAGAGGTGGTTGTAGCCCTATTCCGGAAAAAAAAAAAGAACAACACGATACATAGCGGGAATCAATTGAAGAACTTGTGTGAGAGAAGATAGACATAATCGGTAGGAAGAATTATGTTTGATAGTGGGTCAAAGATAAAGGTGATGCAAGGACTGCGATGGGATGAAGACAGAAGCTGGAAGTGAGGTAAATAGGTGGCAAGTTGGTAGGGAGCACAAGGCGGGGGCGTAACGAGACTGAATGAGTTAGAAGACACTCTGAATGCAGGTTAAAGTGCTAGTGGGGAAAGAATCGCTTTTAGCCTATTGCGAGGGATAATAGCATTTGATCCTGGAGCCATTTACCATCAGCAAAGAAACAACTTCCAGAGTTAGTAACTGTACTGCCCCCTGTGGTAAAATCTCCTATACTATGAATGGTCCTTGCCAAGCTGGGACCAACTTCTTTGCTTTTTCTGATATCGAGCTTAATAAAGTAGCACCAGTGATCCTTGCATGATGTTTGGCTTTTGGAGATGGCAATCATGCCAGGCCTTTCGACAAAGTTGCTCTACCTTCAAGAGCCTGAGAAACCAAACGGCGGCTTTCTTCCAATAGGGAGAGACGAGAGACAGAGGCAAACTCCATACCCCCATTGGCACGCAGACTACCTACTCGAGGAGATCATGAGTTGAATTCGAACGGGGCTATGGCTTCCAAAACGAAGGCTAACTGAAATGGGGTGTGATTGGTTGTGGCTTTGATAGAAGTTCGGTATGCCCAAAGGGTGCCGTGGATAGCTTAAGCCCAAGACGCCGGATGGAGATGACATGCTTTCCACAGAAGGGCTATCAGACCTTGTTGGTACTCTCGGCATGCCCATTTGCTCGAGGGTAATAGGCACAAGATTTACGATGAAAAATCTTGTAGTTGGCCAGCAAGGTTGAAATCATCTCGCTAACAAAGTGACTTCCCCTATCACCTGCGATAGGGGCATCCAAACCTGCACAAAATATTTTCATACAAAAACTTGGCTACAGTATTGTCAATACAATTAGTTATCGCCAATACCTCTGCCCACTTGGTTGCATAATCAGTAGCCACCAGCAGATATTTCTGGTAACCTGGTTGGGCCGGGGAGCAATTTGACCGACAAAATCCATGCCCCATCTCTCAAAGGGCAGCCATACCATAGAGACCTGCAGAGGACATTTGGACTGCTTGCTTGGTTTAAGTCCACAGCACTAACACACATCACAGACTCACATAGGCAATTGCATCCCGAAAAACATAGGGCCACCATAGACCACTCTGTAGAATCTTCTGGGCGGTGATGTGACCAGGGTAATGGCCACCAATGGGACCACTGGGGGTATCCTCCAGAATATGCTCAACTTCATGAGGGGAGATACATCTCCTCAGAACACCATTTGGTCCCGACTTGTAGAGTTGGCCTCCAATCAGAGTAAATGGCCTAGACTTCAACAACAATCTTCTCTTCTGCAGTGGAGACACATTCTCTGGGTACAGGCCAGTAGATAGCAAATGCAAGACATCTCCGTACCATTCCGGAGTGGTATCCACCTTAACGAGACTGCTATCTGGAAAGTCATCCGCAACCCTGTAGCTTCTTCACCTGTTTGATTGCAAGAGAGGTGGTCAGCAATGACGTGATGTTTGCTGGGTCGGAGTACCACTTCGAAATCAAACTCTTGAAGTAAGAGTAGCCACCGCCATACCCGACCTGCAACTTGCGGCTTATTAAGCAGAAGTGCAGGGCATGGTGATCAGTAATAATTGTGAAGTGGACCCCTAATAAAAAGTGACGAAATTTTTGTAGAGCATACACAATAACCAGACCTTCCCTTTCTGTCGAGCTATAGTTGCGCTCTGCTTTGGTGAGCAGTCTACTTGCATAGTGAATAGGGCGATCTAGGTTGAACTCCTTACTAGACTGAGCCAGCACAGCACCCACAGCCAGTGGACTGGCATCCGTATGCACACGAAAAGGGAGAGACCAATCGGAGGCAGCTAGAAAAGGTGCTTCGGTGAGGCATTTTTTGAGGTATGCAAATGCTTCAGCCTCGGGTTTTGACCATTGGAAGGGTACAGTAGCACTGGTGAGCCGAGTCAGTAGTTGAGCCACCTGTGCATACATGCGTATAAACCAGCGATGATAGCCTGTGTGGCCTACAAAGCTCTAAACACCTTTAGTGTTGATGGGAGGAGGTAACTTCAAGATGGCTACTATCTTCTCTAGGCCAGGCGCTAAACCTTTAGCAGACACTGCATGGCCTATAAGTGTACCTTCAGTGACCAGAAAATAACATTTGTTCAGATTGAGCTTCAAGCGTGCCTCTCTGTACCTGAGGAAGATGGTAGAGAGTTGAGCGAGGTGCTCCTCTAGATTCTCCATTGGGGTTGAACATTGAGCGCCCGAGAAGGTCGAAAAATCGTCCATGAAGATGCGAAGATGATCCGTAAGCAAAGGACAAAATATGAGATATATTGTGCGATTGAAGGAAGGTAGAGCATTTTTCAACCCAAAAGACATTCTAGTGTTGTAGCCGGGCTACAGTGTCACTTCACAGGACAGACAGCTGGATAGTTGGTTACAGTTGGTCTAGTTGGTCTGGTTCACACTGGACGGACCCTCTGGGCTGGGGAGTGACACGTGGCAAGGTACCGACCATGGTCTAGTGGACATCGTGGCCACGTCACCACCACCACTCAGTTTGGAGATAGACTTAGCTGACTGGACATTTATGAGCCGTTGGTGGCTCTTTATGATGGTTCATGTGAGTAGTAGCTGGGGGGTCAGGATCATCTGCTTCTTCATTTTTGGTCCAGCATCGTTCGGGAGGTGAGGAGTCTTACACAGAGCACTGCTTCACCATCCATGCACATCTGAGCCTCGACACCCCATTTTGTACCAGTGAGCCCTGGGCTGGAGCTGAGTGTGCTGCCACGCCAGAGTCTGTACATGGGTCTTTGAGCTAGTCGAGTCCACATGTTCTGGTCCACTGTTGTGTCTCTGTTGTTATCCATTGTTCTGTGGTTCATTCTGTTTGAGAGAGTTTTCATTTGTTTGAGTGAGATTGTCACGCACATTGCACTGAGGGGCACCCACACTAGAGAGAGCACGACACATTATCCGCGCTACAGGTGCTCTCATTTTGGCGACCACGATGGGATCTCAACTGAAGTCTCACTCTGTTGAGTAGCTGGTTTCTTCGCTTCGCCTGTGCAGTCTAAGTCTCTCGCCTTGCTGGTCTGGTCCCCTCTCGCCCTGGTCCAACTTGCCCTCGTCTCTGGTCTAGACCCCCTCGACCCTGGTCTAGCTGGTCTAGTCACTTGTCTGGTCTAGACCCTGGTCTAGTCCTCCTCGTCCCTGGTCCAGCTGGTCTAGACACTCGTCTGGTCTAGTATGGTCTAGTAGAGTCTGGACCAGTCTTCAGCCAGTTCAAGGTTTTCTTGCCCAAAGCTTGGTTGGTTTGGAGGTCACTGTATCACACATACAAGGAGGTCAGTTGAGCGTCAAAGCTCACTACTGAGCCCTCTGAAGTACTATCACAGAAGACGACCTTTGACACCTTGTAGAAATCCTTCAACCTCATCACCTATACCTCCACATATCACATCACCCATTCCTTCATCAGGTTCCCCATCTTCGCGATCACCTTCTCCAGAAAAGCTCTCTCCTATTCTTCTACAACAAGCTATTGTGCAACAGACTCAGCAAGGAATCATGGAGCCACTAGCTAGTGTTTTGGCCAAGGTGAACATCAAGTTCCCTACATTCAAAGGGCTGTCTTCAGAAGATGCTGACGACCATGCAAGAAGATTTGTATCTCTCTGTAGGGGACGTGGGCTGAACAGAGAAGATGCTTACTTGGTACTATTTCCATCCACCCTGGATGGCCTAGCAGATAAATGGTACAGCCAATTTGCAGAGAACCATTTTGCAACTTGGGCAGCCTTAAGACAGCAGTTCTGTGCAGCTTTCAGGCCAGGTGACTACCAGGAGAAGGTGTTGGATGAGTTGGCCAACATGGTGCTCAAACCTGAGGAGACTTTTGCGGAGCTTATGACGAAAACTAAGTCGCTGGTGGCCAAGCTTCCCCAACAACCCGGTGAATTCATGGTTAAAAAGTGGGTGGAGAAGGCGCTTCCCAAAACTTCTCAGCAAAAACTCCGAGAGTCTCCGACCCGACGCCACTCTCGACGAGTTCATCACAGCTGCTACTAGAATAGAGGGAGCTAGGAAGCTCTTCAACAACTCTCTTCAAATAGATACTCCCTCTGTGTTCTCGGAAGGTAGTCCTACTGATCCTTTAACTTCTTTACGTAGGGAATTGGAAGCCCTAAAGTTACAGCGAGCTCTTCAAGAGGAGAGGTCCTTCTCTCTTAGACAAGAGAAGCCTCCAAATCATGAGGCATTGGAACAGATTAAGCGCGAGCTAGAAGAGCTCAAGTGTCAGCAAGAGACTAAGGCTACGGTTTGGTGTAGCTCATGCCGCTCTCCAGGGCACCCTCCGCAGGAATGCCCCCTTCGGGTTTACTGCCACTTCTGTGAAAAATCTGGACATGAGGACAAGGATTGTTACTACCTAAAGGGATTGCACAAAATACAGCAAAGTCTTGGTCCTTCTCTCCAACAAGGGTTAGCACCATCATCCAACATGGTTTCCCACTACGGCCATCCCAACTACATGCCACCTTTGCTCAATACCCCTGCTGTCCAAGGTATGTCAAGTACTTTCCCGACTCAAAGTTTTTATAATGCTAATGCCACCTCAACCCCTCAGAGCTTCTACACTTCAGCCTCCAACTCCATGCAGCAACCACCTCGTCCCCCGTTTCGTCCTTCCAATCGGCCCATACTCTGCTACAGATGCGGAGAGTATGGGCATTATCAAAGAAAATGCCCTCTGCCAGAAGGCTCTTCTCCGTGCCAACTTTGCCCTGAGGCTCAAGATCACTACACTAAGGATTGTCCAAAACAACGCGCCTCTACTTCTGCGAGCCCAAGTCAGAGCCAACCTGAATTCACCTTTCCCAAGATCAATTTGATAGCAGTTAGTACCAACCCCAAGCCACCCCTTTCTGCCCATATGATTGCCTCTCAAGACAAGTTGCAGCTGGTAGAGGAGCCAGCTGGTGTCCTCACACGAGCTCAAAGGGCAGCCCTCGGCCTCAATCTTCCAGCAGGTACAGCCCTTTCCTCCCCAATGCCTAGCTGACATGCAATCCCCTAGTGCTAAGAAAGGATCTTTTACTATGCTCTCCAATATTGATGGGGCTTTCTTAGAAGCAGTTGCTGACTTACAAAAGATCAAAGTACCGGAGGAACAACAACAGGTAGAAAAAGAGAAGCATACAGCAGAGACAGTCTTGAAGAACACTTTCCAACAAGTGTCCCTCTATGACATGCTTCGACTAGATGCGAGTTTCAGAAGTGACACCCTTGCAGTTATTCAGTCACTTTACCCTGGAGCAGGTCCTAGTGGCGGGCACCTCCCAGTGCGACAGTCAGAGTCCTATATGATATCCAATCCTGCTCCTCCACTCACTGATTATAGAAGCCCTCGCCTAACAGTGTCCGTTTTAGGTCGGCAATTCTCAAGAGTGATAGTGGATGGTGGATCTGGCATCAACCTGATGCCCGAGTTCACTATGCTAGCTGTAGGTCTACAGCCTACTCGCCCTGCTCCCTTCACAGTTACATTGGCCGACCAGCGGACAGTCTACCCAGTGGGCATAGTGGATAATGTGCCTCTGCATGTACAAGACTTTACTTTTAACTTGGATTTTGTGGTGGTTCGTCTTCCCCAGGTTGAGGGCGGATTTCCCTTGCTTATTGGAAGACCATGGCTGCGACACACTAAAGCACTCCACGATTGGGGAAATGATGCAATGTGGATACATAATTCTGGCTCCTCGATGCAACCCATTCTCTTAGAAGGTGGTATGGAATGCGCTGGATCGAGGCCCGCTACTGCTGCTCGCCCCCCCCCCCCCCCCCCCCTTTGCTGTTGCGCCATCGCTCTCCTCCCCCCCCCTCCCTCCCCCCGCTGCCCCTTCGCTGCCCCCCCACCCCCTTCAGCCCCTGCGCACTGCCTCTCAACCCACCCGCTGCCCCCCCCTATCTGCGCGCGCTGCCCCATTAGCTGCCGCAGCCCGCTGCCCACCCCTGTCTGCGCACTGCCCCTTAGCTGCCGCAGCCCGCTGCCCTCCTCTCGCTCTGCCTTCCCCGCTCCATCCCCCCCGCTCGCTGCTGCTTGTGCACCCGCACATTGCACGGCTGCCCTTTTCGCCCTCGCTGTCTCCTCATCACCCCCCCCCCCCCCCATCCTCTTCGCTCCCGAAGGCCCTCTGCACCTGGCTCGGCAGCACTTTCTCTTCGGAAAAGTGTCTGGCTGACTTGTTTGCAGGTTTCTTCTTCGCCGCCCGCTTCTTCGACTCAGCAGTAGACACAGATGGAGGCTCCAGCTTCACCTCAGAGGGACTCGCCTGAAGCCCCCTCGCCCGACCCCGCTGAGCCCACCATTCGACTTGCTCTTACGCCGGCAAAGCAAGCGAGCCTTGCCACAGAGGTAGAACGCTTGTAGGCAACTTCTGTCATCTGCGAGGTTCTCGGCACTCGTCCCAGCAGAGGAGTGCTGCGAGACCTTCTCCAGGCCCGCCTCCTCGCAGAGGTGGGCAAGATTTTGGATGTCCAGATTCTCGGACGGGGGTACTACCAGATTGAGTTCGAGACTTCCGAGATGGCCTCCAAGGTCATAGCTATGAGTCCATTGGCCATCCGAGCATCACGCGCCCACTTTCGACAGTGGCGACATGGTTTTGACCCGTCTTCGGATGTGCTAGTAGAGGAGGCGGACATCCCCATCTCAGTCTGCTTTCCGGGTTTACGGAGGGAGTACCTTCCACTTCTCTCCAGGATTGGCTCCGCCATCGGAACTGTCCTAGAGACACCTCGTACGGCAGCATCAGTAGCTGCCAAGGCGGCTGGCATCCCTTCAGTTCGAGTTTTGGTCATAGATACCCACACGCTCCCGAAGGTCATCCTTCTGCCTCGGGTGAGTGGGGGTTGGTTTAGACAGAGTGTGGAGTACTCGGGTCTCCCGAACCAGTGCTTCATTTGCAGACAGATGGGCCACCTAGCGAAGGCCTGTCCACGGAGGAGACCACGACCCGCACCCAAGCCTCAGCCCCAGCCTGCCAAGGCTGGGCCGCAGCCACAGCCAGCGACAGAGCACAGATTCAGCGCCACCCTCCGAGCCTGGGGCTCCAGCGGAGGAGGGGTGGCAGCAGGCCCGTGGCCGTCGACGCCAGGGGCCACAGCGACAGCCTGGCACTCAGAGTGGCCCCCAGGTGCCTACTCAGCAGCAGTGGGTTCCCACGGGGAACCGCTTTGGTCCTCTTGAGCAGGAGAAGCCCCCTACGCCAGCCACCACCTCCGCTTCACCCTCGCCAACCGCTCCGCTCCGCCTTCCGATCTCCCCTCCTCCTCCTCATGCCCTCCCCCGCCCTCTGCTACCGCTCACTCCCCACCTCGCCCCCCCCATGTCTCTGCCGCCCCACCCCGCTTCTCCTCTCCCCCGCCCCCCCCCCCCAGCCCCTTCTCCCCCTCCTTCTGCTTCAGTACCACAGTCGGCTCAGGAGACTGGACCCTCGCCGGCGGCTAGGAGATCTCTTGGCAGCGCCTTCGCCACGAGTCGCCTAGCGAGAGAGGGTCAGCCTTTCATGCGGCCCCCACTGCAGATTCAGACATCTCCTCTTGCAGCTATCCCTCGTGGTTTGACGAGCTTTGACCTCCGACGCCGCTGGGATTTCTTCGATTACGGGTTTACTCGTTTTCTTGGCGATTCCGCAGCAGACCACGAGGCAGCCTGCTTCAGAGTCCAAGCTTTGTTCCTCGCCGCTAGGGGGACAGAGGCCTTGGGACTCAGCAGTTGGTTTCTCCTTCCCCCTCTTTGGCAGGACTGAGACAGAGTGGTCCCTCGACTCAGTGGTGGGATGGTTGCATACACAGGTTCTCGAGTTCTCTCACCACATGGGAGAACTGGGCGTTACAGATTTGCTGCAGACTTTGTGGCCACTGGCCAAGTTTGCGGTGACACCCCCAGATTCAGCAGGATGTAGACACATTGTGGTGTACTTTTTTGCTGATACGCAGTGTTTGCCTTGCTATGTATTCATTCATGAGGACTCCTGGACAGAGGAGGTTGCTTTACGCACGGCTCGCTCTACTTGGGCTTGGACCAGGCACTCACTGCAGTCTCGCCTATCTAGAGGACGCTCGGATGCGGATTACTCCCCATCCAAGCCTGCTTCGAAGATAGCTCGTCTTGCTGCTGCGGCAGCATCTGTTCTCTCTCGCTCCCCATGAGGATCGTCTCGTGGAACGTGCAGGGACTAGGTGGGCCCCAGTTTCAACGACAGCGGGGCCGATTGCGTCAGGAGCTTCAGCGTTGCCTTGTGGGAGGAGAGATTGATCTCCTTATGCTTCAGAAGCACCATTTGTCTGAGAGCCGCATGCGGCGATGTGGTCAGATTTTGCGTGGACGCTATGATACCTTTTGGTCAGCTACTTTTGGACCTGGAGGCATCCAGGGTGGGGTATGTATGACTATTGCGGACTCATTACAGCAGGCCATTGTGGGCAGAGGGATTATTGTACCAGGCAGGGCTCAGTGGATTACTATGCAGGTTCAGGGTAGCCTTGTGGGTTTCCTGAACATCTATGCGCCCAATGTGGCGAGTGCTCGTGCAGAGTTTTGGTCACAGATTGTTGAGTCTTTGCCACAGGTTGACCAGTGGTGTGTAGGAGGGGACTTCAACATGTTGGAGGACCCTTCTGACAGGATCGGAGGCAGCCATGCTACTTTGCACGGAGTCGAGTTAGCAGCTTGGGAGAGGTTTTGTATGACGTTGAGGGTCTCGGATACATGGCAGCATTCTGGCTTTGTGAGGCCTCCAGAGAGTCTTGCCTTCTCTAGATCGGACCGCAGAGTGGGAGGAGTGAATCTATCGTGCATAGATCGCTTCTACACTAGTGACCACTTCAGTGACTTGGGGGGATCAGTGGGCATCTTGGCAAGGACATCCTTCTCGGACCATGCACCAGTGATCCTCACAGTGGCAGACAGGCAGAGGAGTGGGAGCACGATGCTTCGCATCCCAGAGCGGGTCTTGTTGGACTCAGCACTCAGAGAGAGGGTCGAGGCTCTATGGACAGAGGGCATGGACAGCCAGGCTCCACCTGCAGACAGAGTGGCCTCAGGCCTAGTTCAGCTTAGCCACTTCTTTCTCCAGGAGTCTTTGGCTCGACGGGCTGTAGCGAGAGAGGAGGAGCAGCGTCTCAGACGAGGCATTGCTTCACTACAGAGGATGCAGGAGCAGCATCCAGACAGTCCATGGTTGGAGGAGCAGTTACAGCTGGCTAGACAGGAGCTTGCTTGCACAGAGGAGAGGCGCCATGAGTTTGCCTTTCACCGACAGGCATCTCAGTGGACTCAGGTGGGTGACAGAGTGACAGGTGCTTTTTTTGAGACAATGGGACCTCGGCACTCGCATGCCAAGGTCAATCAGTTGAGGAGACCCGATGGGTCAGTTGTTTGTGAGCCAGAGGATATGCGTGCAGTTGCTACTGACTTTTACCGTGAGCTACTGTCGGCTGAGAGCCCGAGTCAGAGAGACAGGATGCATGCAGGGAGCAGGTTTGGGCACAGATGCCTTGTCTTGTGACTGAGGAGATGCGGCAGAGGCTTGAGTTACCTCTTCAGCTTGAGGAGCTGCACACGGCTCTTAGGGCCCTCCCTCGTGGTAGCTGTCCAGGTGGGGATGGGCTGACTTTCAGCTTCTTCTTGGAGTACTGGGACCTGCTTGGCCCAGATCTTTGTAGTGCCTTTCAGTACATTCTGCACACAGGAGTGATGCCGGATAGCATGAGTGAGGGCCTGATTTACCTCATTCCAAAGGAGGGTGGCTCCTTGGATGAGATTCGACAGTGGCGCCCCATCACCATTCTCAACTCAGCCTACAAAATTCTTGCCAAGGCTCTGAGTTTGAGGATTCAGCCACTTTTGGAGAGCCTTATACATGGGACTCAGATAGGTTTTGTCAAGGAACGCAGTATCCTTGACAACATCTTCACTTTTTGGGAGGCTTCTGCCCTTGCACGGCTCCGTGGGGAGGACCTTGTGATTCTTCTTCTCGATTTTGAGAAGGCATACGACAGAGTTGACTGGGACTTTCTAGAGGGCACGCTACGCAGGATGGGCTTCTCAGAGGCTTGGATCAGAGGGGTGTTAGCTTTGTACAGACAGGCCCACAGTCAGGTGCTTTTGGCAGGAGGTAGAGGTGAGCGCTTCATGCTCACACGATCGGTCAGACAGGGTTGTCCTCTTGCCCCCTTTCTCTTTCTGTTCTATGCGGAGGCGATGAGCAGATTTTTGGTGTCACAGCAGGTTGGTTTGAGGGGCTTAGCACTCCCTATACGGGGAGATGAGCTTCTGGACGCTGAGTTTGCCGACGACTCAGCCTTGTACTTAGAGGGCCAGGAGGCCAATTTACACAGATGTGGGCAGGCTTTGGAGACCTTCTGCTGTGCATCGGGCGCATTGATCAACTGGAGAAAGACAGTGGCTTTCTCAGTTGGTAGTGCTCCTGTGCCAGATTGGATGCCAGGAGAGGGTTTCAGGTGGATTCCTCCAGGGACTGCAGTTCGGTACTTGGGTTGTCAGGTTGGTTTGGATTTGTCCCCCGAGCAGCAGATTGCTCCTCTTCTCCTGTCCATCAGGAGAAAGCTGTTACATTGGAGCTCAGCACGACTTTCGTTGGCTGGTAGAGTAGTAGTTGCCAACCAGGTGTTGTTGGCAACTATGTGGTACATCACTTCTTGCTGGATCTTCTCGAGTTCTTGCATCAGCCAGGTAGAGAGGCTGATCAGGAACTTCCTTTGGTCAGGTCGCGACACTCAGATTGCCCGAGCCAAGGTGGCTTGGTCGGTCATCACACTTCCTTGTTCTCAGAGAGGGCTTGGGATCATTGATCCAGCACAGCAGAGCAGAGCCCTTCTTGGGAAGTTCGTCGTCAGAGGACTTCTTCCAGGCGAGGAGCCCTGGAAGGAGTTCTTGTTGCAGAGGCTTCGTGCCAGGGTGCCTCAGTCAGGAGGCCCTTGGCAACCTTCGACCAGATGGATCTTTACAGAGTTGCGCCGAGTTGGTTTGAGCAGGAGACTGGAGGACCGATTCACAGTGAGTTTGCTTCGTTCTTGGGAGCTATTGCGGCGTGGCCTAGAGCAGCGACAGCCGACGTGCACGGAGGAGCGCCTACGGCAGCCCCTCGTCTGGAACCCCATGGTTAGCACTCAGAGAGGCCACTTGGTTGGGAGTAGGCCTCATGTTTCTTGGGGTCCCATGGCAGCAGGTCCTGCGCGCTCTCTAGGTGACTGGCTAGAGTTCACAGGTTTGTCAGAGGAGGTGCAGGTTGTCCAGCTACAGGGCATGAGAGGGGTTCAGAGCATGTGTCAGGACATCTCAGAGTCAGTTCCAGCTGATTGGCTCACGCCTCTCGAGCCAGTAGCACCCCGGTGGATGGGAGCCTTCACACGACTGGAGGTTCTCATTTCAGTCAGGGCTTGCTCAGAGACTGTCCCGGCCCTGTTCTTCGAGCTTCAGGGTGGGGGACGATTACAGAGATTTGCAGTAGAGGCCCCGCAGGTAGCAGAGTGTTGTTTCCAGAGGATCCGAGTTGTGGGCATCTGTGGGAGGACTTGCGTCATAGACCCTTACCCAGCAGCTCTTGAGACAGGACACTGGAGGCTATGGGCTTGGGAGTGTTGTCCACTGGCACGAGTACAGTGGGACCCTGGTGAGTGGCTTTGGAGGGACCCATTCTCTTCTGCAGACCGCCCAGGAGTCCCTTTCTTTCAGTACACTGTTCGGCTTGGACGTCATATACTTGCAGCACAGAGAGAGGCCCGCCCCGCTGCAGCACGTCATTGGCAGGAGGAGGGTCTCACTGTTGAGTTCTTGGCAGCTTTTTGGCAGAGGCTGTGGGACTCCAGACAGCCGAGACGCGTCACCTTGTTCCAGTGGTTGGTTGCACACAGAGCCACAGCAGTAGGGAGCTGGCTTGTACATAGTGGTCTCTCGGCCGCATGTACAGCATGTGACCAGTTGGTGGAGAGTCAGCGACACTGTCTTTGGGACTGTCCCTCGGCCCAGCAGGTGTGGCTACGAGTTCTTCGGCTGATGCCTGCCCTCTCCACGGCTCGACAGTACACTTGGGGGGCGGCGGCTTGGTCCACCCTCACGGGCCCGGCACTTCAGTTTGAGCTATCTTCCACCAGCAGGATGATAGTGATACAGGGGGGTCGACCTACACTCCAGCCTGCTACAGACCTTACTCCACAGGAGTGGAACAGTGAGAGAGTGGAGTGTTGGGAGCTCATCAACGGCCTAGCTCTCTGGTTCATCTGGCGGGCCCGTTGTTTCCGCATCTTTGAGGCTCGCCTTGTACCACCAGCAGAGACTGTTCGTGACTTTTGGCTAGAGCTGATCCATACTCTCAGAGGACAGCTTGAGGGACTACAGGGCAGCTCCGACCGCATGCGGGAGCGCCGCGAGGCTTTCCTTCGTCTCTGGCGCCCTGGGCCGTTTTACTCCATGGTCTAGGGGGTGCTCAGATGGCACTACTGTCCACCTGTGTGGCTTTTCCCTCCTCCCATCTCTTGATTTAGCCCCATTGTATATATGCTGTTTTTTCATTGGGAGAGTCTCCCCATCATGTTTGTTGTAGCCCTCTCTTGCAGAGGTGGATGTAGCCCTATGGGCAGCTTTCATTAACTAATAGAAGGATCTTTTTCTCGGAAAAAAAAAAGAAGGTGGTATGGATCCCGTGGTGCAACATAGTTCTTTGTCCTTAGCAACCAGCCTCGAATTGGAACAACCTACTCCACCTGACGGGTCAGATGAGGATCTGTTGGAATGGTTGGATGCTACCAAATCTATGCCCTGTTTTGGAGTTTCAATTCACTCTTTGCTTGAAGGTACACCCTCTTCCAATGTTTCCAAGGTAACTAAACCTTATGAGCCACATGAGCCAGCTCAAGAGTTGAAGGTCACAGAAGATACTCCTGATGCGCTCTCGGTGAAAGCCCTCTTGATAAAAGCCGTTGAATTTGGAAAGCCGAGGAAAAAGTATATAAGCAAAAAGAAATCTCCCCTACAGGAGTTCAACCCCCTTCAAACATCAGCCCCATTGGTGTCTGCTTCTCCAACCAGAACGAAGCTAACCTCTGTGTCTAGCCAACTCCCTTCACAGAGCAGGTTCTGCTTGATGTGCTGGATGAATTCCCTACTCCTGCTCGTAGTCTTGCTGAGAATAGTTGGTTCTGTCCTCAACCTGCACTTTCATAATGCTCTAACCTTCCTCGCCCTTACCAAACACACCCTCGTCCCTACCCACCCCCTCACACACCCTCGCCCCTACCCTTCCCCTCGCCCCTACCCACCCTCCCCCTTCCTCTCGCCCCTACCCACCCCCTCTCGCCCCTACCCTCCCCCTCTCGCCCCTACCCACCCTCTCCCTTCCCCTCGCCCCTACCCTATCCCTACTCGCCCCTACCCACCCCCTCACACACCCTCGCCCCTACCCTCCCCCTCGCCCCTACCCACCCTCCCCCTCTCGCCCCTACCCACCCTCTCCCTTCCCCTCGCCCCTACCCACCCCCTCACCCCCCTCGCCCCTACCCTCCCCCTCTCGCCCCTACCCACCCCCACTGAGGGGCACCCACACTGGAGAGAGCACGACACATTATCCGCGCTACAAGTGTAGATGAAAATACCCCAAGGAGTCACAAAAGCCGTTTTGATCTGATCACCTGGATGGATGCCCAACTAATTGTATCCACTGAACCCGTCCATGAAACTGTACAGTACATGCCCTGCTACATCTTCGAGCACACGCTCAGTGAAGGGTGTGGGAAGACCATCTGGAATAGTTACCTTGTTCAAAGCGCGATAATCGACGCACACGCGAATTTTATTGGATTGCTTCTTAAGCGCTATCACCATGGGTGATAACCACTCAGAGTGCTCCACAAGCACAATGATCCCTGCTTCTTGCATTTTTTCTAGCTCTGACTTGACAGCTTCTGCATACTTTGGGTTGAGCTTGTAAGCTTGGCCTCTAATCGGCTTAGCCCCTTCAACCAGAGGAAGAGTAAGGACACCCAATTCTGGTGGGATCCCTTCCAAATCTTTGTAGGACCAAGCAAAAACATCTTTAAAAGAGTGCATGAAAGAAACTACCTGAACGAGTAGCACAGGATAATCCCATAACCAAGCAGCTAAGAGGATGTGTTGAGGGTTGTCAGGGTTGCCCAGGTTGACTTCTCTAACCGGATCAAGTGGTGTAGCTGGGGAGGGTGCATCAGAAGATGAAGATTGAGCTGCCTCTTGGAGCTTCGAGACATCATGGGCTGGTGTCTGATCAATTGGAAACTCCGCATACTCTTCTTGTAACCCCTGGTGGAAGCTCCTAGAAGGGTAAGTCTTCAAACACAGCAGAGTGCTTTTGAGTGGGCGAGGCGTCAGACCCAGGGGAGGTTAAGGGAAGAGGTAGGACGTTGGCGAACTCCTGCAAAGGAGATTTTTTTCCCCTTCTATGGTGTTTATAGGTTCACTAAGGCCGACGGCTTCCATCAAAGGGACACTTGAAGCATGATCATTAGGGACTGACGCACTTGCTTCTCGGACAGGCACACTTTCTTCTGGATGACTAGGTTCACTGGTTTCAGCCTGAGGATCCCGGGAAAGAGGGTGTATCCACAGGCAAGGGTTGAATAGAGACCACATAGCATGGCATCGATGTGGTAGCTTCCAACCACTACAATAGGTCTTTGTCGGACCCGTCAGGCAGGGTAGGCTGCTCTAGGTCGGGGTAGGCACTTGCTTTGTAAATGATCAAGCACAAGCTCATGTGAAAGGCACATGTGGAGTGGTAGTGAGACCAAGGTCACCAATGTAATTAAAAGTAGACAGAGAATGAGGAAATGCAATTCAAGTGCTTTAAATTAACACATTTGGAGGATGTAACACGCAAGCTAATCTCTAACAGGAACAACACATTTGCAGATGTCCAGAAAGGCACGTGTGGATGGTAGAGAGACCAAGTTCACCGATGTAGAGTAGACATAGAATCAGGAAATGCAGTCGAAATGCTTAATAGCAGTAAACACATTTGAAAGATACAGCACACGCACTGAACCTCAAAAAGGCGCATATCCAATTACAAAATTGCATCATCTCTAACCTTCCGAAGAGTGAAGAGTTGTGAGACAAGCTGTGACCGAGCAGATGTCTCCTCCTTAAGGCTGGCCTCAAGAGAGGCCCTTGATGCCTCCACCTCATTAAGCTTGTTCTGCAGAGCAGTTAGCTCTTTCTGAACCTCCAGAAGGCGACCTTGCCCATGCTGCTCCTCTGACTCATACATCTTGAGCTTTGATTTCAGGTGATTCACTTCTTCATTGAAGAGACCCTGCAAGTTGACCAGATCACTTGACACGTTATCTTTGTTCAAATAAACTGCAGTACAAATCCTCAAGCTTTTATAGAAGTCTACATTCAGCATGAAGTAGGCCTACTTATAGCTTTTATACATTCATGCCCCAGTGTATCAGTGCATGCTCATGCATGCGTGTGGGTGTCTGTGTGTGCCGTAGTGTGAAGGGAGTGCACTCATGTCATGAAAGAAATCAAGGTGAGAATGTTGGGTATAGATGAGGGCATGCTCTATACCATCTATAGCCACTATGAAAGCACATCATGGTACGCACAGTTTCATGAGTTGACTAAAATTGGAATTCAATGTAGGACTTGTTACAAAGAACGAAAATAGTACAAAAGTCTTTTTTTATACAAAAAAGCCCAACAGGAACGCCTCTAGTTGTGAAGATCATACAATTAAATTCATTCACAGAAATATTTGTTTATACAGTTGACTATTCAAATATTGATGTGCTGCTGCTTTGCAACCCACTAATGGCGCTAACATTCTATGCAACCCACTAATGGCGCTAACGTTCTATGCAACCATTTTGATTTGAGGATACAGGTATTCATTTTTTCCAATCAATACCAAAATAAGGAGGCAACCAGAGCAGCATGCAAATCAGCCACCCAAAGGTGCAGAATTTGTCAGCTAAATTGCACAATCTGCTATCACCAGTTGGACGTAGCAGCAAGGCAAGAAAATGTACAAGAAGCAACTTCAAACAAGTCAAACTTCGTGCAGCAGCCTCTAGATTGAATTGATAAAAACTGTCTATCAAAACTGTCTGGCAAGGAAACGTCCAAGAAGCAAGTCTAACTTCGTGCAGCAGCTTCTAAATTGAATTGATAAAAACTTTCTGCTATTTATGCACAATTAGAAGGGTAAAAATTACCCTTCAAAAACCTTTGATTTTAAAAAGCATGATATTCCATGGACAACGAACAACCTCCAAAATCCTCTCTTGGATTCTACCATTCATGAGTAGGCTTCTACACTTCGTGTGACTTGTACTTCACAGCAAGTTAATTATGCTTTGAGGACACGGATTGTTGAGCCACACTCTTTTGAGATCAAGTATTCTCTCATTCTCATTGATATGAGGCTATGATAGCTGAGATGTTTTCAATTGATTCTATCATACTTTGGAGCATTTATCACACGGATATTCAGAGGAGGATCTGGATCATCTAGCTATAGCACTTTCATCTCCTACCACAGTTTATTCAGATTCTCAAGAGTGCTATGGCTATAGCACTCAATCCTGTTGTTCGTGGTTGGACTAAGCACATTTATGTTCATTACCACTTTGCTCTTGGATTACATTTAGGATGGTTGTATCAGCATTTCACCATTGACAATCTTGTAGATCTTCTCACCAAGACTCTGTTAGAGTTTTGGAGGTCCTCTCCTTGGTTTCCCTGCTAGATCTAGTGAGAGAGGGCTTCTTTGCGGCTGTGTCCGGCATTGTAAGGCTTTGCTAGTATCTAGGGACGTTGAGGGTTTCCCACATTCTAGCGGGTCTTGTTGGGATTTATGCCACTTCTCGAGGGTGCCTTTTTTTAAAGTTTTGACCCTTGACATTCCCACATTTCCTAATTATGGGTCGTGGGGTGTGGGATTAAGGGTAGGACTCAGGTTGGGCAGCCTCACTGCACCCCTATATGGGTGGGTAGCGGGGGCATTTTGGCAGCTTGCAGAGACTTGGTGGAGCCTTGTATCCTCTCTTGTGCTGCAGAGATTTCCAACAGGGCTTGTCCCACTTTCTCATTCTCTTGCCTTCTTCTCTCTGTTACGCTTTTCTCTCTCTTCTTTTCCTCTCTCCCCCTTGTGCTCCCATGTCACCACAGCTCACTGCACTCTGACACAGTATCGGAGCCACGTGTTGGCCTTGAGCTCAATGGTGCCGGAAGGGGTTTATTGGGCTCTAGACTTTCAACCAGCAAGAGGACGACTTGTGGCTGCATTTTCATCTACCTATCATGCATATATCTATCCTTCTGTTATTGTCCCCGTCATTATGTTGGGCTTTGTAGTTGTGGTTAGTTTCTCTAATACAAGAATTTTACTCAAAAAATTATCATTCAGCTCCAACATGACCAGCGCAAAAACATTGCTCAATTTCTTGCCCAAGCGGGCATTGCCAAAAAGGAGCATATTAAAGTTCACGCATTATAGGATGTGATTCTACCAATCATGCATATATATATATCTATAATTAAGTTGGGCTTTATAGCCATGGTAAATCAATCTCTCTCTCTCTCTCTCTCTCTCTCTCTCTCTCTCTCTCTCTCTCTCTCTCTCTCTCTCTCTCTCTCTCTCTCTCTCTCTCTTTCCGATAGACGGATGACATACACACCATGTACATTTGATTTGTCTCATAGGCCGATTTCGGCCTGACATAGACGTTAAAAATCTTTCTTTCTTTCTTTCTTTCTTTTCTCTCTCTCTCTCTCTCTCTCTCTCTCTCTCTCTCTCTCTCTCTCTCTCTCTCTCTCTCTCTCTCTCTCTCTCTCTCTGTTATGGGGCTGAGGCAGAGCGAACAGCAGATTAGGGTTGACATCTGAACTACAGCAATTGAGGCTCGCGCACTGGACTCCTTGAGCGTACGGCAGAGGTTGGGACTCGCGAGCTGTACTGCAGGGTCGTACGTTAGAGTTCGAGCTGGCAGCAGCCCGTGCGTGAGCAGGACAGTATGGGCGCAATCGCCTGAGCATGGTTGTACAGCACGTCAAGCATCAACGTCCGTGCTATGAGCTAAGCAGCGCGTGGGCAAGGCAGAGCAATCTTCCATCGCAAAGTCTTCCATCACCATAAGGTCTTCTATCACGAGCAAGGGTTTCTAAGTCTTCTATTGCAATAATTTCTTCTATCGGGTTTCCTCTCTTGATTGAGGGTATCCACGAGAGGCAAAGGTACCACTCGTCGAGGCAACTGCAGTACACACAGAGAAACTCGGCACACTAAGGGTGCTTGAGGATGGACCAACCGGTCGATGTCAGGATGATAGCATTTATGAAACCTAGCCTAAATCGAAAGCGACGTTTAGACGGAGGTTTCGAGAGAGCACACTATCGCCAGGTTTTATGAGAGCAAAGAAACTTTCCAGAGTCAAAGATGACTTAATGTTTGAGAAGGTACAGGTGATGATTAAGGCGGAGCTAAGCCCCTTGATGGGTGACATTGAAAAAGAGATGTATGCAAATACGGAAAGTTACAAAAAAGCTATGTATGCACATATGAGGAAAGAACTGGACAAAGAGATGCCTAAAAAGCATGACGAGATGTACACATCATTGAAGGCCGAAATGCAGACGATTGTGAGGGCAGAAGTGAATATAATGGAATGCATGATGCAAAAAAGATTAGAGGATGCACTTGCTACGTTTGAATCTTGGAAATCAAAAATGGAAAAACGCATGAATGAAGCACTTAAGGGAGACCTTGCAGCTTGCAAAAATAACCCCCCGCAAAGGAGGCAGAACCAATGATCAAGGAGCTCGAAAGCATTAAGGAGCAGGTGAAAACTCTATGAGAAGAGGAAGAGCAAAAGGCACGAACAACCTCTTCGTGGGCGGAGCATCTATTCAAAACACAAGAGAAGGTTGATAAAGCTGAGAAGTGGATTGAGGACGCAAAGAAAGGAAAACATAAGATGCCTGAAGCCACACAGACATCAACTATCATCAATATGACAATTGAGGAGAAGCAAAAGAGAAAGACAGAGCCCTTCATGTACGTGTACCAGGTCTCAAAGACACTAAAAAAGTAGAAGAAGAAGTGCAAGATCTTTTGAAGTGCACGGGTATTTATGAACCCAGACACACGGGTGCTTGGAGAGTTGGCATGGAGAGTTGCCAAAAGGGAAGTGATGAGAAAAGAAGGCCCAAGGAAAGAGCACTCATTATACGTTTCCCTACACTTGAAGCTAAAAAGGAATTCTTGAAGAAGAGACCAACACTCAAGCAAACTGAGATATTTCTGGGTGATGACCTCACTCTAACACACATAGCACACATGCAAGAGCTGATGCCAGAGATCAAGGCGGCGAGGGAGAAAGGGAAAATTGCTTTCTACAGAGATAGAAAGATATGCCGCCTATGCCATACAGAGCCAGAGATGGAGATGCATTATATAGTCAGTGCACAATGTATTACGAGATACGGGGTCGCTTTCATTGTCTATTCAAAGAAGGCTTCGGACCCTTCTCAAGAGTCATGAGCTATCCGGACCAGAGACGTCTTGGACTGTATCTACTTGAGTGACACAGACATAGAGATGGTTTACTGAGGAGATATGAAGACAGAAAATCTTAAGAGACAGATTACTGATTTCTTCACACCAAACACTGGACAGATAGAGGAGCAACCACCATGGAGACTACAACAAAGGATTCGAGCCATACTATCTCGACATCCAGAGTACAGATGAGGATGGATTCATCACCCATTGTCTCTCTCTCTCTTGTATTGGGCACCCATTGTATCACTGCTCACACATACCCCACACAGTTGCAGCTAATAGTACTTCTAGATTCAATTTAGTATCTCTTTTTCTGTACTCAGCCATGGTATCAGATTCACTAGTATGTCGCAGATTGGTCTCATAGGTCATTTTGGCCTTTTGAAGACGTTAATATATCATTTCATTTCATATCTCTCTCTCTCTCTCTCTCTCTCTCTCTCTCTCTCTCTCTCTCTCTCTCTCTCTCTCTCTCTCCCCCCCCCCGAGACAAGGGGTTGTATTCTGTGTACATAAGAGGCCTCTAGAGATGCCCAATGGCCTATCACCCACAGAAGTACAAAAGCAGGGCAACACTATGTAGGCTATATAAACATCAAGGTGATATGTACGATGAGTTTAAAATGAACCAATGTAAGGGTGCATAACGCCACGTGATGTGGCGATGATCCCAAAGGAAAAGAAATGACGTCCTCACCGATGTGTGAAGAAAGACGCATTGACACTTCTCCGCTGCCCTGGAGGAGCCGGCTGAAGAATCCCACTTAGTGCGAAGAGTATGGAGCAGCTCAATCGAAATGGCTGTCAAAATGGTGGATGTAGGGGAGGACTGCGAGCCCAGAATGTGGACACAGTGAGCCTTCCAAATGGTCCAGAGCATGATGCTGCATATCGTGGTGACAATTGTCTCGCTGGCAGAAATCGAGCTGTTGACCTACATCTAGGATTTTCTATAGAATGCCCGGTCTATGTCCTAAAGGAGTAAGCATGAAGACCAGATCGGTCGCAAGCCCTGAAAAAAGGTGTGTGACCCCGGAAATTGCAAAAGCCATGCAACTGCCCCCATGTCACGAACCCATCATGGATGCCCACTCTAATCAACAAACATCAAATTGCCATCCACACTGGCTGCGCATACGAACATACCCACACGCAGTGCCACAAAGACACAAGATCTGAAATACATCTCTGGCAAGTCAGATCATGACCATTGTCTGCTAACCAAGTGCCAACAGGAAATCCTGCGTGTGCTATCATCCACATGGAAAAACTTATCTAGAGGCTGATTCGGAGGAACCAGATGCATGATCAAAATTGTTGCGAGCAATGCCTTGCTCTGTATCTCTCGATCAATAATCCCCAATCCTCCCTCCTCTCTGGGTAAAATAAATGTGTCCCAATGGACTCATGGTCAAGTGTCAGTAGAGCCATCTAGGTGTAGCAAGGAAAGTGTGTCGTGCTCTCTCTACAATGGGTGCTCCTCAGTGCACTCTGCAAGAAACCTCACTCCAGCAGACAGAAAACAACACACTAAAAGACAACTCAAAGCACAACAGACTCAGAACTCAGTGGAACTCGACTCGACAAACAGAAAGAACCATACAGACTCTGCCTTGGCAGCACACTCAGCTCCAAGTCTAGACTCAAGGGTACAATGGGGGTGTCGAGGCTCCAATGTGCAGGGACGGTGCAGACGTGTTGTGCATGAACTCAAGCCTCGAGACTCAAGACGCTCGACCATACAAAGTGATGATAATGATTGAGTGTCCCACGACTCGAACCAACCACACATATGTATCTCCTCGAGGGCCAAAGGCTAGCAAAATATCCCAATCCAGCTAAGCCTATCTCCAAACTCTGGTGGTGGTGATCTGACCATGGTGTCCACTAGACCACCATCCGTATCACTTGCCACATGTCACTGCCCATGCTAGAGTCCGTCCAGTGTGAACTCCAGCCCAATTGTAAATAACTGCCAGTACGCCCATGACACTATCTGCCCGTCCTATGCCCAAGACACTGTAGCCTTGCTACAAGTTGCCCGCCACAAGACCACTCACTGAACCTAGCAGGAAAAAATGCAGTCCAACCATTCTAAAGAAGCTAAGGTGTAGAGAAGATATTTAAGTTAAGGGGAAGGTGGGAGTTTTTACGGAGAGGAGAGGGCAAATACACAACACTGATGTCAAAAACTGAAGAAGCAGAGCAAAGTTCCAATGCCATATCCATCCAAGCAGTTGCGGCGAGAAAAGGAAAGGTACAGCTAGGGCTAGAAAAGGACAAGTAGACATACAAGGGGGTGGGTAGGGGCGAGAGTGGTTGAGGGGGTAGTGAGGGGCGAGGGGGGTGTTGAGGGGCAAGGTGGGGTGGGTAGGGGCGAGGGGAGAGGGGAGAGGGAAGGGGGTGGGTAGGGGCTAGGAGAGAGGGAGGGTAGGGTGAGGGGCGTGGTGAGGGACGAGAGGGGGAGGGAAAGGCCAGGTAGAGGTGAGAAGAGGGACGGGGAAGGGATGACAGGGGGTTCCAGAATTGGAAAGAACACGCTTTCTCAAACTAATCTCTTTCAAAATCATCAGTGCTTGATTCTGATGTTTTTTCGGATGAGGCCAATCTTATCTTCTGTGACATAGACCACATCAAACAAGGTTGTTTGCGCTGCATCTGGTATAGCATAGCCGGGTTTGCCTCAAAGTCATCGAAGTTGTCTCCCTTTACTAAGGGATGGCACTCCTGAAGATTTCATTGTAAGTGAAGAAGCTGCCGCGTCAAGGAGAAGAGAGATAGCATGAGCTGGTGTCTCATCAAGAGATTTAGCTTGGTCGGAGACTCACACAGATGGGGCTGATGTTGAGGTGTGGGTGAACTCCTGTAATGGGAGATTTCTTTCCCCTTCCATGATTCTTTATAGGCTCCCCAAGTCCAAAGGTTGCCACCAAGGGCGCATAGTTATTAGCCTCCACACTTGTTGCTGGCTCAAATGGCTCACTAGACACAGGTACTGTAGAAACTTTGAAAGAGGGTGTATCCTCAGGCAAATATTGAATAGAGACCCCATAAGAAGGCAGACTTGGTAGCTTCCAACCACTCCAACAGTGGAGTAGGCTGCTCCAGTTCAAGGTTGGACTCCATTGACAAGGAACCATGTTGCACCATTGGATCCATGCCTCCTGCAAGTCAAATGGGTTTCATGGGGGAGCCAAGAGTATGTATCCACATTGCGTCATTTCCCCAATCATGCGGTGCTTTAGTGTGCCGCAGCCATGGTCTACCAATGAGCAAAGGAAATCCTCCCTCAACCTGGGGAAGACGAACAACAACAAAATCCAAGCTAAAGATGAAGTCTTGTACCTACAGAGGCACCTTGTCTACTATGCCCAATGGGTAGATTGTTCTTTGGTGGGCCAACATAACTGTGAAGGGAGTAGGTCGTGCAGGCTGCAGACCCAAGGCCAACATTGTGAACTCACGCATCACCATCCACAATCACTCCTAAGAATTGCTGCCCCAAGATGGACATGGTGAGACGAGGGCTTCTATAATCAGTGAGGGGGGCAGCGGGATAGGATATCATATAGGACTCTGATGATGGTTGCATTGGGAGGTGCCTGCCACTAGGACCTACGCCGGGATAAAGGGACTGAAAAATTGCAAGGGTGTCACTTGGAAAACTCGCATTTAACCGTAGCATGTCGTAGAGCGACACTTGTTGGCAAGTGTTGTTCAAGATTGTCAGGATGCTCGCTTGGCACTAGGGGATGGCTTGTCGACAACTGGGAGCGGGATATCCATTGGTAGGATCGTGGGTGGAAGAGTGGAATTGGTTGGAAGATTGACCCAAGGATGCCCTCTGGGCCTGAGTGAGGACATTAGTGGGCTTCTCTACCTGATTGAACTTGTCATTAGGGGCCATCACATGAGTAGAAGGTGACGATTGAGGGATGGTGCCAGCTGCTATCAAATTGATTTCAGGAAAGGTAAATTCAGGTTGGTTCGAAGAAGTAGATGCACGTTGTTTTGGGTAGTCCTTATTATGGTGATCATGAGCCTCAGGGTAGTGTTGGCAAGCAGGACACCCTTCAGGCAAAGACACTTTCTTTGGTAATGCCCATGCTCCCCGCATCTGTAGCACAAAATGGACCGATTGGATGGGCGAGTCGGACGACGAGGCAGTCTTTGCTCTTGCTGCATGGAGGTGGAGGTGGAAGTGTAGAAGCTTTGAGGGGCTGAGGGAGCATTCGCATGATAAAAGCTCTGAGATGGAAAAGTTCTCTGCATACCTTGCATAGGAGGGATTGTCAGCAAAGGTGGCATGTGGTTTGGATGTTCATAGGGGGAAACCATGTTGGATGCAAGTGCTAACCCCTGTTGGAGAGTAGGACCAAGACTTTGTTGTATTTGCCGCAATCCCTTTAGGTAGTAGCAATCCTTATCCTCATGTCCAAACTTTATAGAAGTGGCAATAAGCCCGAAGGGGGCATTCATGTGGAGGGTGCCCTAGAGAGCGGCATGAGCTACACCAGACCACAGCCTTTGTCTACTGCTGAGTCCTGAGCTCTTCTAGCTCGCGCTTGATCTGGCCTAAAGCCTCGTGATGTGGACGCTTCTCCTATCGAAAAGGAAAGGATCTCGCCACCTAAAGAGCTCGTTGTAACTTAAGTGCTTCTAGAACCCTGCATAAAGAAGTCAAGGGGTCATTTGGACTTTCCAAGAGTACAGAGGCAGTCTCTACTTGAGGGGAGTCATTGAACAGCTTCCTTGCCCCTTCTATCCTAGTAGCAGCACTGACAAACTCCTCCAAAATGGCGTCAGGTCGGAGACGCTCTCGGAGTTATTACTGCGAAGTTTTGGGAAGAGGTGCGAGTCGTGCGACACACTATCATCATCTACTTTGTATGGTCGAGCGTCTTGAGTCTAGCGTCTTGAGTTCACGCACGGCACATTTGCACCATCCCTGCACATTTGAGCCTCGACACCCCATTGTACCTGTGAGTTCTGGGCTTGGAACTGAGTGCGTTGCCATGCCAGAGTCTGTACTGGCTCATTTGTGTTAGTCGAGTCCCATGTTGTTCAAGTTCTATTGTTGAGTAGTTGTGTTGCTTTGTTGTTCATTGTCTACAATGTTTTCAGTGTTTTCATGTTGTTGGAGTGAGGTTCCACGCACATTGCACTAAGAAGCACCCACTGTAGAGAGCACGACACATTATCTCCGCTACAGGTGCTCTCATTTTTTGGTACGCCCGATGGGACCTCAACTGAAGTCTCACTCCATTGAGCCTACTGGTTGAGGAGCTAGCTGGTTTAACCTCTCGCCTGTGTTGGTCTGCTAGTCTCAATTGCTCTGGTCGAGCTTGGTCTCATCCAGCTTCCCTCGACCAGCTTGGTCTATTCCAGCTTAGTCCTCGACCATTTCTGGTCTAGTCTCTTGTCTTGGTCTAGTCTCTCGTCTTGGTCTAGCTAAGTGCTCTAGTCACTCGCAATGGTCTAGTGGAGTCTGGACCAGTGTTAGTAAGTTACAAGCCTTCGGGCCCAAAGCTTGGGTGGGCTTTTGATTACTGCATGACACATACGACAGAGTCCAAAGATCAACAAAGTCCACTACTGAGCCCTCTAAAGTACAACCACAGAAAGCGCCAACCTTTTGTGCCGAGTAGAAGTCCTCCACCCTCGCTACCTCTACCCTCCCACACATCTACCTCCACTCCCTCAACCAATTCTTCACCTCCTAGATCACCTTCCCCAGTACAGTTCTCAAACACTGTGTTATAGCAACCTCTTGAGCAACAGGCTCAGGAGCAGATAGCCACGGAAGAGCTGACAAGCGTTCTGGCTAAAGTGAGCATCAAGTTCCCGTCTTTCAAAGGTCTCTCCACAAGAATGCTGACGACCATGCTCAGAGATTTGTATCCCTCCGCAGGGGTTGTGGCCTCAACAGAGAAGACACATACCTAGTACTCTTCCCATCCACCTTGGATAGCTTAGCAAACAAATGGTACAGTTTGTTTGCAAAGAACCATTTTACGACTTGGGCCACATTACAACAACAGTTCTGTGTGGCTTTCAGAAGGTTCTCGATGAGTCGGCCAACCTGATGCTCCAGCCAAATGAGATTTTTGCAGAACTCATGACCAAAACCAAGTCTCTGGTGGCTAAGCTTCCTCAGCAACCACGTGAATTTATGGTTAAGAAGTGGGTGGAGAAGGCTCTTCCCAAAACTTCTCAACAAAAACTCCGAGAGAGTCTCCGACCTGACGCCAGTCTGGAGGAGTTTGTCACGGCTGCTACTAGGATAGAAAGGGCTAGGAAGCAATTCACCGACTCCCCTCAGGTAGAGACCACCTCAGTATTTTTGGGAAGTCCTTCTGATCCTTTGACTTCTTTATGCAGGGAACTCAAAGCGTTGAACTTACAATGAGCTCTTCAAGAGGAGAGATCATTCTCTCTTTGATAGGAGAAGCCTCCTCATCAAGAGGCTTTGGGCCAGATCAAGCGCGAGCTAGAAGAGCTCCAGACTCGGTAAGAGTCTAAGGCTGTGGTCTGGTGTAGCTCAGGCCGCTCGCCAAGGCACCCTCCACATGAATGCCCCCTTCGCGCTTATTGCCACTTCTGTGAAAAGTCTGGACATGAGGACAAGGATTGCGACAAATACAGCAAAGTCTTGGTCCTACTCTTCAACAAGGGCCAACACCTGCATCCAACATGGTTTCCCCCTATGGCCATCCAAACCACATGCCACTTTTGCTAACAGCCCCTCCTATGAAAGGTATACAGAGCACTTTTCCCTCTCAGAGCTTTTATCATGCGAATGCTCCCTCATCCCCTCAAAGCTTCTACACCTCCACCTCCATGCACGAGGAGCAGGGACCTCCTCACTCGTCGAATCGGCCCATTTTGGAATATGGACATTACCAAAGCAAATGCCCCCTGCCAGAAGGATCCCCTCCCTGCTGTCATTGCCCGGAATCTAAGGATCACTACAATAGGGATTGTCCCAAACTTTGTGCATCCAGGTCTTCGGGCCCAAGTCAAAGCCAAAATGAGTTTACCTTTCCCAAGATCAATCCGATAGCAGTTAGCACCATCCCTCAACCGCCACCTTCTGCCAAGTGGTTGCCCCTCAAGACAAGCTGCAGTTAGAAGAGGAGCCAACGGGTGTCCTCACTCGGGCCCACAGGGCATCTCTCGGTCTTAGCATTCCAGCAAGTTCAACTCCTCCACACATTATCCCACCAATGGATACCCCGCTTCCAACAGTCTACAAGCCATCCCCTAGTGCCAAGCAAGGATCCCCATCTCTGCTCTCCAATATTGATGAAGCTTTCTTGAAAGCAGTTGTTTGCCGACCTACAGCAGATCAAGGTACCAGAGAAACCACTATTAGAAAAGCTTACAGCAAAGACAATCTTGAAGAACACCTTCCAACAAGTGTCACTCTATGACATGCTGCGGGTAGATGCAACTTTTCGAAGTGACACCCTTGCAGTTATTCAGTCGCTTTACCCTGGAGCAAGTCCTGGTGGCAGGCACCTCCCAATGCAACCATCAGAGTCCTATCCCATCCCGCTGCTCCCCTCACTGATTATAGAAGCCCTCCTCTCACCGTGTCCGTCTCGGGGCAACAATTCTCAAGAGTGATAGAGGATGGTGGATCTGGCATAACCTGATGCCCAAGTTCACTACGTTGGCTTTAGGTCTACAGCCTACTCGACCTGCTCCCTTCACAGTTACGTTGGCCGACCAGTGGACAGTCTACCCAGTGGACATGGTGGACAAGGTGCTCTACAGGTACAAGACTTCACCTTTAGCTTGGATTTTGTTGTGGTTCGTCTTCCCCAGGTTGAGGGAGGAATTCCTTTGCTCATAGGTGGACCATGGCTACGACACACTAGAGCACTGCATGATTGGGGAAATGACGCAATGTGGATACATACTCCTAGCTTCCCAATGCAACCAATTCACCTTGAAGGAGGCATGGATCCTGTAGTGCAGCATAGTTCTTTGTCAATGGAAACCAACCCTCAATTAAAACAACCTATTCCACCTGACGGGTCAGAAGATGATCTGCTAGAGTGGTTGGAAGCTACCAAGTCTATGCCTTGTTATGGGTCCCTATTCAATCTCTGCCTGAGGATACATTCTCTTCCAACATTTCTATTGTAACCGAACCCAGTAAGCCACTTGAGTCAGCAGAAAGTGTGCCGCTTGAGCCAGTAGCGAGTGCAGAAATCACAGAGGCTGTGGAAGCCTTTGGACTTGGTGATAAGCCAACTGAGCCAGCAGCGAGTGGAGGTCACATAGCCTGATAGCTCAGTTGGCCCCTTAGTAGAAGCTTTTGGACTTGGTGAGGACCATAGAAGCGGGAAGAAATCTCATTTACAACACCTCACCCCTTCCCTTAGCCTCCTCTGTGTCTGACACTCGGTCCAAGCCAAAGCTATTTGTCTGATGAACTAAACTTTGACGAGTTTCCACAAGAACGGCTACAAGATGCAGGTTCAAATACTGATCAACCACCAGCTCATGTTGTCCCTATGCTCTAGGAAGCGCCAACCTCTCCATCTACAGAAAAATTTTCATCATTGCCCTCTCTAGACCAGGTAAAAGAAGCCAACTTGCACAACTCTAACAAGCTCCAGCCTGTTCTTTTGGCTGCGTGGATATGGGATCATCCAATGCTGCTAGACCAGTCACATCTGTTGTGGCCTATGTACCAGAAAGAGAAGGTTCGCGTCTTTTGAATGGATAGAAGATTCATGGACTATAATTTTGCAAAAGATTGGCTTGTCAAATTGTTGGAAAACCAATTGATTGTACGGCTCGCGAATCCTCTTGTTTGGACTCTGCATGGGGGTTTTCTTGCACGGGCCACAGAGGGCATGCAAATCCTGGAATGGGTTAGCTTAAGATTCATTCATCAAACCTCTTTCTCTCCTCGTCCCTACCACCCACCTCTTCACTTGCCCTACCCACCCCCTCGCCCCTCGTCCCTGCTCACCCCCTAGCTCATCCCTACCCAACCCCTCTCACCCCTACCCCACCCCCCTTCCCCCGAACCTCACCCCTACCCACCCCCCCTCGCCCCTACCGACCACCTTCTTCTCCCCTCACCCCTACCTACCCCCTCCCCTCTTCCCTAGCCAGCACCATCCCCTAGTCCCCTACCCACCTCCTCAACCCCCCCTCCCATCCACCCTAGCTCCCCATTTACCCACCCACCCTCGCCCCTACCCACCCAGAGGGGGTAGGTAGGGGCAAGGGGAGAGGAAGGCCTCTTCCCTAGCCAACACCAGCCCCTAGTCCCCTATCCACCTCCTCAACCCTCCCTCCCATCCACCCTAGCTCCTCATTTCTTTTTTTTGGCATTTTCAATAATTTCTCCTGTGCAAACCTCTCGCCCTTTTGACTGCATTTACACTAGCTTTGTGACTTCCTAGGATTTTGTTCAGATTTGGGCCTTCTTCAGTTTCTTGCTTTTTGTACCACCTATCTCATTGTGACAGGGCTGCCCGAACCTCTTCATCAACTTCTACAAATATCTACACTTTACCAGTGATTCCTTCCTCCGCAACACTCACTATCTTCCCCACACCTCAACTTCGTCAGTCGGATTGGGCTGCATTGTTCCTGCTAATTTCACTGTTCTCTCTAGTTTAAGTGTTCTCTCTCACTAGGACGGTGAGCGGTCTTGTGGCGGGCAACCTACAGCAAGGCTACAGTGTTACTGGCATAGGACGGCAATCAATTAGTTACAGTTGGTCAAGAGTTCACTAGACGCCGAGACGGACTCTCGCCCTGGCAGTGACACGTGGCAAGTGTTACAAATGGTGGTCCAATGGACACCGTGGCTAGATCACCACCACCTCAGTTAGGAGATAGGCTTAGCTGGATTGGGGTATCTGCCAACCGTTGGTGGTTCTTTGGGAGATGCATATGTGTGGTTGGTGCGAGTCGTGTGACGCACTATCATCATTATCATCATCTACTTTGTATGCTCGAGTGTCTTGAGTCTAGCGTCTTGAGTTCACGCACAGCACATCTGCACCATCCTTGCACATTTGAGCCTCGACACCCCATTGTACCCATGAGTTATGGGCTTGGAGCTGAGTGTGCTGCCATGCCAGAGTCTGTACCGGTTCATTTGTGTTAGTCGAGTCCCATGCTGTTCAGGTTCTACTGTTGAGTCGCTCTGGTGCTTTGTTGTTCATTGTCTACTGTTGGAGTGAGGTTTCACGCACATTGCACTGAGGAGCACCCACTGTAGAGAGCACGACACATTATCTCCGCTACATCTTTGCTGACACCGGTTATGATGTACGCTGCTATCATATGAGCTCGAGGCCTATTAGCAGACACCTGGACCCAGATAGAATGACCCCAGATTTGTATTCTATCTCGGATCATCCGCACGAAGCGTACAATACCACATGATATTGTTCGAGTAGAGATGGCGACCCCACCTATGCTAGTAGAGGCCTTGTTCCAGACTATATGCTTCATTCACAAGATGCAAGAGTAACCTGCAGATAGGCTCACCCACAGGGCTTTTGAGGCCTCCTGACAGCTCTCACAGATTCAAGAGACATGCAGATGGTACACACTCGTGACACAGTGGTTTGAGCTACATGGGAAGACATGGAGAGACTACCCCCCTTTTAGTATGATCCAAATTTCCCATTCATCCGGCTCACACATAGTGAGTAGAACAGAGTACTTAGATAGGACTTGTGGGGACCCGAGGAAGGGATGCTTTTTGGCGGGGACCAGATGGGGGACGCGGGACGACACGGCAGAGGGGTCCCTCACATGGGACGCAAAGGAGACGCGGGTCCCCGGTGACACAAGCGGGTGGGATGCAAGCAGGGGACAGGCAGGTTTGAATTTTGCCAAAGGATAGGGTCCCATATAAGCCAATGTTGCCCACTAGACTCTACTTATCCATTTTTCACTTGTACATCATTCCTTTTTGTCCTTTGAGTATGATCATTGATCACAATTCCACCATGTCCTCACCACATGTGATATTTTGATATCATGACTGCAAAACCCACTTTTTCTTTGCAATCTTGTATCGTAGCGTTGTCCAATATACGCTTTTTTTACAAACGTCCCCTAGCCCATCCCCCGTTTTTCCACGTCCCCATCCCTGGGACCCGTCACGTCCCCGAGACCCATCCTTGTCCCCATGTGACTATGCTTGTGGCAGCTCTACATTAGAGAGACTTGGGTCACACCTAGACATCCTCTTCCCACGAAGATGTACCATAGAGAGCAGTCCCTGATCATACTAGAGACGGGTTTATCCAATGACCGCGGTACATGGACATCTCCATGCCACATAGCTCACGAGTGGTGATTGGCCAGCTTAGAGTCTCATCACATAGGCTTGAGCTAGAGACAAGCAAGACTGCACACATCCCACGAGAGGAGAGTACATGCAGACTATGCTTAGAGGAGATAGAAAGTGAGGAGCACCATGTATACAGATGCACAACATTCGAGGGGATCAAGACCAGATACGAGCCTTTGTTCTCAGGACAACTAACACTGAGAGAGATCATGGAGTCTAGAGACGAACGCTAGGTGGGACAGTTTTTACTAGAGGCACAAAGACACAGAGAGTGCCTTCTACAGACACATGCCACCGCAACTGCAATCGAGGGGAAAAAGTCACAACTCACAAATTTCTTCCAGCAAGAGGCCACCGTACTACCTGTCCCACCACAAGGGGTGACACTTCAGCAGGCAGAGGAGGTGAGAGCGAGATAGAGACCCAGAGCTCCAAGATACAGAGCCTAGAGACGTTACCACCAAGAGATCTAGGAGATCCAGACTTGGCACCATAACGCCATGGCGTTGGCATGGGAGAGAGCGACCGCAGATCTTCCAGCCATACTTGGAGGGCTTCTCATCCCCGACCCTCCCATGCACCACATACTACAGCCATATTATGGCACTAGATGGAGCTAGATAGATTGATGCATCGCATGATTGTACTTCCCTGAGCATATAGATCTTACACTTTTTTTCACCCTTAGAGATAGAGCTCTACAAACAAACCTCCCCCCCCCCCCCCATCAAACCCAACAAATACCTTGTATTGGACACCCATGGATCACTACCCCTTAGCAATTTCCTATTAGTAGCACCGTTACATTTTATTTTGTACCTTTGCCTCTTATGTCAATACATAGATGATACCCTATCATGTACACTGTTTGTTTCATAGGCCGATTTTGGCAATAGATGTAAACAAATCTCTCTCTCTCTCTCTCTCTCTCTCTCTCTCTCTCTCTCTCTCTCTCTCTCTCTCTCTCTCTCTCTCTCTCTCTCGGCCGATTTTTTTTTTTTTGGCTCAATAACTTTGCTGCATCTGATGTAGCTGCAAACATAATCAAAACTCTCTCTACCCTTCTAACTTCTAAGTGCTCCTGAGTCCCATGGGCGGCTGGCCATCATCCATGCCACATGGGCCATCTCTCTCTCTCTCTCTCTCTCTCTCTCTCTCTCTCTCTCTCTCTCTCTCTCTCTCTCTCTCTCTCTCTCTCTCTCTCTCTCTCTCTCTCTCTCTCTCTCTCTCTCTCTCTCTCTCTCTCTCTCTCGGTAGATTAGCTTGGGAGCAGTCGTCAAGAGAGGACCCTTGAGTGGCGAGTGGCGAGCCCAAGCGAAGGGCGAGTGGCGAGTGGCGAGTGGCGAACCCAGGCGAAGGGCGAGTGGCGAGTGGCAGTCCAGGACGAGGGGCGAGGGGCGAGCAGTCAGCCCAGGACGAGGACCGCTTGTGGTCGGACTGAGGACGAGGACGAGGGGCGAGCAGGCAGTCCAGGACAAGGGGCAAGGGGCGAGCAGTCAGCCCAGGACGAGGACCGCTTGTGGTCGGACTGAGGACGAGGGACGAGCAGGCAGCCCAGGACGAAGGACGAGTGGCGAGCAGGCAGCTCAGGACGAGGGGCGAGGGGCGAGCAGTCAGCCTAGGACGAGCAGGCATTCTTTTCTCTCTCTCCTACAACGAGCGAGTAGACAGGAGCCTCTCACGCTGTAGACACCGCAGCGCATCATCCCTTCCCTTCTGTACAACCACAGTAGCTTCACGTGCTGGTCTCTCTCTCTCTCTCTCTCTCTCTCTCTCTCTCTCTCTCTCTCTCTCTCTCTCTCTCTCTCACACTGTTACATCCAGTTTACCGGGTACCTATTGTATCAGCTGCTACACCCACGTAGTTTTAGATTGTAGTAGTAGTAGTAGTATTTTGTTCCACTTCTAGTTCTTTTCTAGTTCTTTTGTACCCAGACATGGTATTAGATTCACTATTTTGTAACTGATTGGTCTCATAGGTCATTTTGGCCTTTTGAAGACGTTAATATAACATTTCATTTCATTTCATTTCTCTGGGCGAAGGGCGAAAGGCGAGCTGGGCTAAGGATGAAGGGCGAAGGGCGAGCTGCTAGACCTGGGCTTGGTGACGAGTGTGAGGCCAACCAGGGCGAAGGCGAGACCTCTGCTGGTGAGGGCCTTGGCTCAGAGCTTACTTTGTTCTCCTCTCTCTCTCTCGGATGGACCAACCAGCCGAGGATGGTGATGCAAGTGGCTTCACCACCCCACAAAAAATGAAAGCAACATTCAAGCGGAGGAACAGAGATAGTATACTCTCGCCAAGCTCTCTGCGGGCAGGGAAAACAGTCAGAGTCCAAGATGATTTAATGATGGAGAGGGTTCAAGTGATGATTAAATCTGAGCTCAGCTTTATGAGAGATAACATCAGGAAAGAGATGTACGCAAACGCAGAGAGTTATAAAAATTCTATGTATGCAGATATGAGGAAAGAATTGGCTAATGCAATGCTTGGAAAACATGATGAGATGTATCTATCTGTGAAAGGAGAGATGCAGGCTCTAATGCGGGCAGAAGTAAATGTAATGGAATGTATTATGCAGAAAAAGTTGGATGAGGCAATTGCAAGCTTCGCATCTTGGAAAACCAATGTGGAAAAGTGCATGAAGAAAAAATATGCAGTGATTGAAGAGCTTAAAGGGGAACTTGCAGCTTGCAAAATTATGCCCAAAATAGAGGGGGAAAATCAGCCCTCGATGTTAAAGGAGCTCGAAGATATTAAGGAGCAGGTGAAAACTCTGCGCGAAGGGGAAGAACAAAACTCGAAAGAGGCTTCCTCATGGGCGGAGCGCCTTTGTAAAACACAGGAGAAAGTTGGCGAAGTAGAAAAATGGATTGAAGGTGCAAAGAAAGGGAAGGACCGGATGCCAGAAGCCACACAGACTTCTACCATCATCAATATGACCATTGAGGAGGAACAGAAGAGGAGGACTAGAGCCCTCCATGTGCGTATTACTGGTATCAAAGACACCGAAAATGTAGAAGACGAAGTGAAGGAACTCTTGCAGCGCATGGGCATCCCGGAACCTATGCACACAGGTGCTTGGAGAGTAGGAAAGAAGGGAGTGGATGGGAAGGGAAACATCAAAGAGAGAACACTTATTTTGCGTTTCCCGACTTTGGGCACAAGGAAGGAATTCCTGAAGAAGAGACCAGCACTTAAGAAAACTGGAATAGTTATGGGGGATGACCTTACTTTAGCACAAATAGCACATATGCAAGAGTTGATGCCAGAGATCAAGACGGCAAGGGAGAAGGGAAAAATTGCCTTTTATAGAGGAGGGAAAGTAGTGGTTTTGGAAAGACGCAAAATATGACGGTGCGAGACATATGGGACCACACTCCGGATGGCGGCATGGAATTGCAATGGATCATATAGGCTGGATGTGGGTGCTTTTGAGGATAGCTTCAGAGATAGAGACATTGTCTTTTACTCAGAGACACATCAGAAATCTGGACAGTTGATGCCAAGTGTGACTGGCTATTTATGGGAGACTGCTTGTCGGCCAGACGCTAGATCCCAGCATGGGAGTCGAGGTTCAGGAGGGGTAGCAGTCTTATTCAAAGAGGAGTTGCAGCCGCTATTACAGATTGTCCGGAGACATGATCAGGCGAGATACATGTGGGTGAGACTGAGAGCTGAGACAGGCAGATTCTTATACATTGCTATATGTTACTTTCCCCCTAGCACATCAGTCTATACCTCACCTAGAGGGCAATCCCCTTTCTCTATACTTGATGATGACATGTGGGAGTTCTCTAGAGATGGATATCATTCTCTTGGGAGACTTTAATGCCAGGACGGCCAACTCCCAAACGGTATTTTATGATACCTCAGAGGAGATGCTAAGAGAGATGGATATATCGGGGATAAGGCTTGACAGACACTCACAGGATAGAGAGCACACAGAGTATGGGAGATATATCATGGAGATGACTACTACGCATAGTCTGGCCATACTTAATGGTCTAGAGATTTTTCCTTCGTCTGGGGGATTCACATGCTTTCCACACAAACATGGAGCCAGTACAGTGGACTATGTCATGACTTCACCGAGCTTCATCTCTAATATTCACGATCTCAGTGTGGGTCCTAGGCCTGTTGGAGTAGCAGTGGACTATGCTCCCCTGACTTTTTCAGTCTCTTTCCAGTATAGTGCCTCTCAGACACCACGGAGGATTGCACACACACGGTATACTTTTACACCAGAGACGGACTCCGTTTATGTGGAAGAGATTTACAGACAGATGTGGGCAGCCGAGCCTGTATATACCGTGGAGGAGATCACCACTTTATTGACGGAGATCTTGCATGGGGCAGCAGCAGAGGCATACCCACACTCAACCAGATCAGAGAAGACGTTCTGGGAACATGCCTCAGAATAGTTGGTATGATGAGGAGTGCAGAGAGATGAGAGTTCAGATTCAGAGCGAGCTTATACTTGGAGTCATTACATATAGACAGTCTCGGATTGCCCTTCGGCGTTTAGTGCGACAGAAGAAGCGGGCCTTCTTAGCCCAGATGGAACATCATTTGTATCAGCTCTTTTTGAGTCGAGATTCAGGTGAGGCATGGCGTTTCTTCCATGAGCACTCACCTCCTCCAGTGATTACTTCTCCCGAGATTTGGGGTCCGTATGCAACATCATTATATACACTACCTGGGCAACCACCATTACTAGAACCTCTAGAACCATGTCCAGCCACTAGTACCTTCTTTACCACTGATGGTGAAGAACGCCATTAACAGGATGAGGACTAGGCGAGCATATCATCATGATGGTTTGGTGGCAAAGCACTTGATACATGCTAGAGATTTACTGTCAGAGGTTCTTGCGCGGTTGTTTAACCGTGTCATGTGTGAGGGACTACCCGAGTCTTGGAGGTTATCTACAATTGTACCTCTCTTCAAGGCAGGGAACCCCACGGTGCCAGGGAACTACCGAACTATTATGATAGGGCACACATTCGCACGGTTGTATGCATCCATTCTTGAACAGCAACAACTAAGAAAATGGGCAGAAAGTGAGGGCATACGAGCAGCAGGAGAGGCTGGATTCAGGAGGGGTTTCTCCACTTTGGACCATATTCTTACACTCAGAGCCATTATGAGGAGGGTCGGGCACATGGGAGACGGATGTATCGTTGCTTTGTGGACTTCCACAAAGCATTTGACATAGTGCCGAGGGCCAGATTGATGCACAGGTTACTGCATTTGGGAGTACCCACAGAGATCATATGGGGGATCATGGCTTTATACGGCTCAGTGACTGGCCAGGTATGCACCCTTGAGGGGATTTCTGACATTATTCATTCCATTATTGGAGTGAAACAGGGGTGTCCTTTGTCCCCTACACTTTTTGGTATGTATGTAGATGAGGTCTTTGACTACATTGACAGAGAGGGTGACAGAGGCGCTCAGCTAGCAGGAACATGGATCCCGTTATTATTATATGCTGATGATATTGTGTTAATATCAGAGTCGCCAGAAGGCATGCAGAGACAGTTGGATGCATTGCACAACTTTGCAGAGGATAGTGGCCTGTCTGTGAACCTTGGTAAAACCAAGGTTATGGTGTTTAACAGCACATCACAGTGGGTCAAGAGATTGGCACCTACACTCGTATATGGTCAGGACACTGTGGAGTACGCAAATGAATATACATATCTGGGGGTGGTATTCACGGGACCGAGGTTTACTCTGAGGAGAGCAGCAGAGACTAGACTGTCCAGAGCCTATGCAGCCTTGGGAGGGCTAGAGAGGATGTGTTCGCACGTTCAGTTTCAAGAACCACGAACAAAACTATGGCTCTTTGATACTTTGGTTGCTTCAGCTATGCTTTATGGGGTCCAGGTTTGGGGACCATCTGTGAATCATGACACTTGGAGGAACATGGAAAGACCCTTGGTATTTATGATATCCCGGATGATTAGAGCCAAGGCCTCCGTACCACATGCGATTATTCGAGCGGAGGTAGCCGCCCCTCCTATAGAGATTGAGGCTCTTACCAAATCAGTGTCCTTTATGCACAGTCTATGGGATACACATAGAGGTAGATATACTAGATTGGCTCTTGAGTCCTCTAGAAAGTTAGCGATGCAGGGAGACGCATCATGTTGGTATGCGCAGATGACCTCATGGTTTTAGAGGCATGGTCTCAGCATGGATAGATTGCCTCCTTTTCAGTATTCCGTGGGTGTACCCTCCCTGCCAGTCACTCGGACGGAGATCACTAGACTCATTTGTCAGGATCTTATACAGTTGGACACCAGGAGGACATGGGTAGAGCCCATGCAGGAGTTGGGCACGAAGATGGCTTTCTACAAAGAGCATCTTCTCCAACTTTCGGGAGATGGGTTTGTGACTCCTCCGAGCTACATGGACACTCATTTGTCTCATGGTCTACGATGTGCTATTGGTCAGATTCGCACATCCTCACACCAGCTGGAGATTGAGACGGGTAGATTCAGAGGGATACCGCCGGAGTCTAGGATATGCCAACTATGCGGTAGAGAGCCAGAGACAGAGCTACACTACATATGCCACTGCACTGTGTATTATGAGATAGGAGGGCGCTTCCATTGCTTATTCGAGGAGGGTTTTGGACCCCTAGCTAGAGTCATGAGGTTCTAGGATCAGAGATACCTTGTCTTATATCTACTTGAGTTACACCGACATAGAGATAGTGTGTTGAGAAGACATAGAGTACGAGAGTCACAGAGACAGATCACAGACTTCTTTGGATCGAGGGAGCCAGGAGACCAACCACCAGCACAGGGTGGTACCCGCATTCATACCAGGGGCACCCTCATTGACAGGGCGACTGAGCTAGGGACATCGAGACGACCACGACCGAGACACAGGAGCACACTCCATCGGCAAAGACTCCAGCAGAGGATCAGAGGCATTCTAGCACGACACCCAGATTGTCATTGAGGGCCTATTCTACATTTCACATTTCACACTTCATTTTCAGTTTTCATTTTTACTTTCAATACTTTTTGTACTTGTACTTCAGACATTGTATTAGACTCACCACTTTGTATCTGATGGTCTCATAGGTCATTTTGGCCTTTTGAAGACGTTAATATATCATTTCAGTTCATTTCTCTCTCGCGCAGGCTGAGGCGAGGGCGAGCAGCCTTCTGTGACTCTCTCTCTCGCAGGCTGAGACGAGGGCGAGCAGGTGGGGGACACTTCTCTCACGCAGGCTGTCTATCGCAGGCACATACACATTTAAGCGCTGTCTATCGCAGGCTGTCTATCGCAGGTATCGCACGCTGTCTATTGCACGCTGGTAGGCAGAGGACACCGAGCATGCCCTCTCTCTCTCTCTAGCACGAGGCTGAGCACGTGCAGGAAGAACGCTCGCGCAGGTGCAGAAACGCGCACGCAGGCAGGCAGAGGGCTCACGCCACACTCAGCAGGACAGCAGGCAGGCCCTCTCTCTCTCTCTAGCGCGAGGCTGAGCAGTAACGCGCAGGTTTGGCTCTCTCTCTCTCTAGCGTAAAATTGAAGGTTTGTGGCGGACAGCGAGCAGGTTTGTCGCGCGCCACCCCTAAGGGCTGCCGAATTTGGGCGCCACCACAGTTGCAGACAGGCGTTGCCTTTGCAGAGGATTCCATAAATAGCAGGGTCGCCACATTTGTGGCTCAGGTTCGATGGATCCGCCTACCGAAGGCGAAGGGCAGGTGTAGATAGCTACACCACCCCAAAAAAAACAACAGCCACATTTAAACGGAGAAACAGAGATACGGTACTATCACCAGGATCCTTACGAGTTGGGAAAACCTCCAGGATACATGATGAGCTAATGATGGAGAAGATCCACGTGATGCTCAAATCAGAGCTAAACTATATGAGGGATGACATCAGGAAGGAAATGCACGCGACCGCTGAGAGCTACAGGAACTTCATGTATGGAGACATGATGAGAGAACTAAGGAGAGAGATCCGGGGGACATAGAATGAGGAAATTCAGATCTTGAAAACGGAATTACGAAACCTAATCAAGGCCGAAGTAAATGTCACCGAATGCGTTATGCAAAAGAAACTCGATGAGGCAGCAGCAAGTTTTGAAGCATGGAGAACAAATATGGAAAAGCACATGGGGGAAAAAGATGCAATAATTGAGGAGCTAAAAGGAGAACTTGCGGCTTGCAAATCTACAACAACTAAGGAGAAGGGACACGACCAACCTTCAGTGCTGAAGGAGCTCGAGGACATGAAGGATCAGATGAAAGCTCTACGGGAAGGAGACGAACAGAAATCGAAAACGACATCTTCATGGGCGGAACGTCTTTTTAAGACACAAGAAAAGGTTGATGAAGCAGAGAAATCGATTGAGGATGCGAAGAAAGGGAAGGCCCATATGCCCAAGACCACACCTACCTCCACCATTATTAATATGACCATTAAGGAAGAGCAGAAAAGGAAGAATCGGGCTCTGCATGTGCAGGTCACAGGAGTCAAAGACAAAGAGAATGTAGATGAAGAAGTGAAGGAACTGCTACAAAGCATGGGCATCACAGAGCCTACTCACACAAGTGCATGGAGAGTGGGCAAGAAAGAAATCGTTGAGAGGAAACGTAAAGCATAGGGCTCTTATTCTCCGCCTCCCGAATATAGAAATAAGGAAAGAATTTCTATAGAAGAGGCCAACTCTTAAGAAAACCGGTATTTTCCTGGGAGATGACCTTACATTGGCACAAGTGGCACACATGCAAGAGTTGATGCCAGAGATCAAGGCAGCAAGAGAAAAGGGGAAAATCGCCTTTTATAGAGGAGGGAAAGTAGTGGTACTGGAAAAGCGCTCATCATGACGGTGCGAGACCTATGGGGCGACGCTCCGGATAGCGGCGTGGAATTGTAATGGATCATATAGGCTAGATGTAGGTGCCTTTAGAGACATCTTTAGGGACAGAGGCATAGTTTTCTACTCAGAGACACACCAGATACCGGGACAGCTTATGCCACATGTGAAGGGTTATTTATGGGAAACAGCTGGTCGACCAAACAAGAGATCTCTACGGGGTAGCTGGGGTTCAGGAGGAGTAGCAGTCTTATTTAAAGAGGAGCTGAAACCACTACTACAGATTATCAGCAAAGATGAGCAAGGAAGGTATATGTGGGTGAGAATGAGAGCCGAGACAGGTAGATTTCTATATATCGCTATATGCTACTTCCCTCCAAGTACATCAGTCTACTCCTCACCTAAAGGACGGTCCCCTTTCTCCATATTGAATAATGACATATGGGAGTTCTCTAGAAATGGAGACATCGTTCTCTTAGGAGACTTTAATGCCAGAACGGCCAACTCTCAAGCAGTATTCTATGATACTTCTGAGGAAATGCTCAGAGAAGTGGATTTATCACAGAGGGGGCTTACTAGAAACTCACAGGATAAAGAACACACTGAATATGGGAGACATCTCATGGAGATGGCAACTATACATGGTTTGGCCATACGTAATGGTCTAGAGAATTTCCCTCTATTTTGGGGATTCACATGCTTCCCGCACCGGCATGGGGCCAGTACAGTGGATTATGTCATGACTTCACCAAGCTTTATTTCTAGTATCGAGGACTTTAAGGTGGGACCCAGACCGGTTGGGATTGCAGTGGATCATGCTCTCTTGACCTTATCAATCTCCTTCCAATACAATGCCTCTCAAGTACAAAGGAAGAAGACCCACACAAGATATACTTTCACGCCAGAGACTGATTCAGTCTATGTGGAAAAGATCTATAATAGGATGTGGGCAGCCGAGCTAGTATATACTGTAGAGGAGATTACCTCTCAGTTAACAGAGATACTACATGGAGCAGCACAAGAGGCATACCCACATACTCAACCTGATCAGAAGAGAGGATCTGGGAACATGCCTCAAAACAATCGGTATGACGAGGAATGCAGAGAGACGAGAACCCAGGTCCCGAAAGAGCTTACACTTGGGATCATCCCATATAAGCGGTCTCGGATCTTTCTTCGGCGTATAGTACGTCGCAAGAAAAGGGCATTTTTAGCCAAACTGGAGAAGGATTTATATCACCTCTTCTTGAGTCAAGACTCACATGAGGCCTGGCGTTTATTTCACGAGCACTCACCGCCTCCGACGATTACTTCTCCGGAGATTTGGGGTCAATATGTAACATCATTATATACGGTATCTGGACAGCCTCCATTACCAGATCCGCCAGAGCCATGCCCTCCTAATAGTACTTTTTTTACTACGGAAATGGTGTAAAAAGCCATAGATAAGATGAAGACAAGAAGAGCATATGATCATGATGGTTTAGTAGCAGAACATCTGATCCATGCTAGGGATCTACTTTCAGAAGTCCTTGCTCGTCTGTTTAATCGGGTCATGTGTGAAGGATTACCTGAATCTTGGAAATTATCTACTATCGTACCTATTTTCAAGTCAGGGGATCCTATCATGCCCGGGAACTACCGTACCATTATGGTAGGTCACACATTGACCCGACTGTACGCATCCATTCTTGAACAAAAATTGAGTAGATGGGCAGAGAATGAGCGCATAAGGGCAACAAGACAAGCTGGGTTTAGGAGGGGTTATTCCACTTTAGATCATATTCTTACGCTCAGAGCCATTATTGAGGAAGGAAGAGCAAGCGGGAGAAGGATGTATTGTTTCTTTGTGGATTTTCGGAAAGCTTTTGATACAGTACCAAGGGCAAGATTGATGTGCAGGATGCGAGAGTTAGGGGTCCCCAAAGAGATTATTTGGGGGATCATGGGCTTATACGGGTCAGTAACTGGTTATGTACGTACTCCAGAAGGGGATTCCGACATTCTTCATTCCACCGTTGGAATAAAGCAGAGATGCCCACTGTCCCCTACTTTATTTGGTATATACATAGATGAGGTATCAAATTACATTGATAGAGAGGGTGACAGAGGTGCTCAACTTGCAGGGTCATGGATCCCTTTGTTGTTGTATGCAGATGATATTGTATTGATAGCAGAATCACCAGATGGAATGCATAGGCAGCTAGATGCATTACATAAATTCGCGGAGGACAGTGGACTGTCGGCAAACTTGGGTAAAACCAAAGTTATGGTGTTTAACACCACACCGCAGTGGGTTAGGAGATCGGCACCTACATTTGCATATGGCCAGGATACAGTAGAGTACACAGATGCATACACATACCTTGGTGTGGTATTTGCAGGACCGAAGTTTACTCACAAGAAAGCAGCGGATGCTAGATTGTCCAGAGCCTCTGCGGCCTTGGGAGGGTTCGAGAGGATGTGTTCACAAGTGCAGTTTCAGGAACCACGAACAAAACATTGGTTCTTTGATACTGTGGTGGCTTCAGCTATGCTTTATGGGGTCCAGATTTGGGGACCATCTGTGGATCGCGATAATTGGAAGTCAATGGAGAGCTCTTTGGTATCTATGATTTCCCGAATTATTAGAGCCAAGGCCTGCGTACCACACGCGATTACCCGAGCGGAACTAGTTGCTCCTCCGATAGAAATTGAAGCTCTTACCAGATCAGTGTCCTTTATGCATGGTTTGTGGGATACAAATAATTGCCGATATACTAGACTGGCCCTCGAATCCTCTCGACAATTAGCAATGAAAGGGGATACATCATGCTGGTATGCGCAACTGTCCTCGTGGTTTCAGAGACACGGGTTCAGTATGGAAAGATTACCCCCCTTCCAATACTCTCTTGAGGCTCCATCACTGGCAATTACACGAACGGAGATTAATAAAATCATCCGTCAGGATCTTATACAGTTGGATACTAAGAGGACATGGGTACACCCTACACAAGAATTGGGCACGAAGATGGCCGACTACAAAGAAAACTTCCTACAGCCATCTGAAGATGGATTTGTGATCTGCCCGAGCTACATGGATACCCACCTGTCTCATGGTTTGAGATGTGCTATTGGTCAGATTCGTACATCCTCACACCAGCTGGAAATTGAATTTGGCAGATTTAGGGGAATCCCACCTGAGAGCAGAATTTGCAAGTTATGCGGAATGGAGCCGGAGACAGAATTACACTGCATATGCCATTGCACCGTATACTATGAGATACGTGGGCGTTTCCATTGCCTATTTAAAGAAGGCTTTGGACCTCTAGATAGAGTCATGCAATACCAAGATCAAAGATGCTTAGGCTTGTACCTACTGGAACTACATCGGCACAGGGATAATCTAATGAGAAGACAAAGAGCACTACAGCCTCAGAGGCAGATCACAGATTTTTTCGGATCGAGAGAAGCAGGAGTGGAAGGAGAAGCAAGAGGCCAGCAGCCAGCACAAAGGAGTACCCACATTCATACCAAAGGCACCCTCATTGACAGGGCGATTGAGCTTAGGAAATCGAGCAAACCACGACCGAGATGCAGAAGCACACTTCACCGGAGGAGACTACAACAAAGGATTAGAAGCATTCTAGCCAGACACCCAGAATGCTCCTAAGAAGTTTATTTAATACTTTGTATTTAGTTTTTCAAACTTATTTTCACACTTTCACACTTTTCACACTTAGTACATTAGTACTAAGATACCCAGACATTGTAACAGATTCACCACTTTTGTATCAGTTTGGTCTCATAGGTCACTCTGGCCTTTTGAAGACGTTAATATAACATTTCATTTCATTTCTCTCTCTCAGCACCCACCACCACCCCTAGCTGCTCACGCAACGCCCGCCAGCACCCCCTGTGCTACTTGCGCAGAGCCCACCACCATCCCTGCCTGGTCGCGCAGTGCCCGTCAGCACCCCCTGAGTTACCTGCGCGTTGTTGCTGCTCTTGTTGCCGCTCCACTGCACTTCCACACGCCTGTAGCTGCTGCACCTACATCAGCATTGCCGCCCCCATCCCTCCCTGCTGCTGCCGCCCCTACATACACACACACACACACACACACACACACACACATTGCACCTTACATTTTCACAGCACACATTACTCGCACCCGTTTGTCGCACACACATACACAAACTTCACATTGCACTTTCACATCACATCACTACATTTCAACATGACTCTCCTCAACACTTGAGTCACGCAAGGCAAACGAACAAATCAAGAAAGCTCCGAGATGGCAAAAGGAGGAGTAACCAAGGAGGAATTAACCAAGATGGACGACAAGCTCAATGCCACAATCAAGGAGAACAAGAAGATGACGGACTCCACCATCAACACTATCATCAACCGTCTCTCCAAGCTCGAGAAGGAAGTGGAAGCCTTGAATAAGGAGAAAGAGGAGTGGGTCGAAGAAAAAGAGATTAAAGACGAGGAGACAAGGAAGGAGCTCGCGATGTGGAAGGAGGCCCAAGAAGGATGGGAAAAGGAGAAAAAAGAGATGCAAGAACAAATGGCCATCCTCAATGCCTCAATCGCATCCCTCACCCCCGAGGAAGGCGAAATAAACAATGAAACCAAGGAGGCCATCAAGGAAGAACTCACCAAAGCTCTCACCGAAAGCTTGGAAGACAAGCTCGAGGCCTCAAAGGAAGGGTGGGTGGAAGTGGTCAAGAAGAACCTTAAAAAAGAAGCCAAAGAGGACGCTCACAAAGAAGAGGCCCTCCTTGTACACACCACACTTGAAGAGGAGAAGATGAGGCATGCCCGCGGCCTAAATATACGAGTCACCGGCATGGAAGAAGGGAAAGACTCCACTCCCGAGAAAGATGGAAAAACCCTATGTGCCAAACTTGGGTACAAGATAGAAGACCCAACCCGCTTCACCAAAGCTTGGAGAGCCGGTAAAGACCCAACCAAAAAGAGGCCCCGCATCCTCCAATTTCCATCGGAAGAAGCCCGCACCCTCTTCATCCGCAAGAGGGTCATTCTACGAGGCCTCACAGGGGCTCCCATCCACCTTGATGATGACCTCACAAAGATGCAAGTAGAACACAGTAGAGCATGTATGCCTCGAGTACAACAAGCACGCAAAGAGGGGAAACGGGCCTCCTACCGAGACGGTCGAGTCATCATTGATCGCAAGGCCGTAGCATAGGGACTCGCGGCCTATGGGACACTATACGAGGAGATACACATGGCAGTTTGGAACTGCAATGGCTCTCTATGGACACATCCAGGGAGACTACAGGAGGTGATGCATGACCGAGACATTGTTCTACTCACAGAGACACATGCGAGTCCCGAGAGAGGCCTACCTCGAGTACAGGATTACCAATGGGAGTCTCTACATAGGAAGTGCACACGACACAACACTTCTAGAGGATCTGATGGGGTAGCAATCCTCTATCGCCGCTCACTTTGCAGCAGGATACAGGCCAACTCCCAAACGGTATTTTATGATACCTCGGAGGAGATGCTTAGAGAGATGGATATATCGGGGATGGGGCTTGACAGACACTCACAGGATACAGAGCACACAGAGTATGGGAGATATCTCATGGAGATGACTACTACGCATGGTCTGGCCATACTTAATGGTCTAGAGATTTTTCCTACGTCTGGGAGATTCACATGCTTTCCACACAGACATGGAGCCAGTACAGTGGACTATGTCATGACTTCACCGAGCTTCATCTCTAATATTCACGATCTCAGTGTGGGTCCTAGGCCTGTTGGAGTAGCAGTGGACCATGTTCTCCTGACTTTTTCAGTCTCTTTCCAATATAGTGCCTCTCAGACACCACGGAGGATTGCACACACACGGTATACTTTTACACCAGAGACGGACTCCGTTTATGTGGAAGAGATTTACAGACGGATGTGGGCAGTCGAGCCTGTATATACCGTGGAGGAGATCACCACTTTATTGACGGAGATCTTGCATGGGGCAGCAGCAGAGGCATACCCACACACTCAACCAGATCAGAGAAGACGTTCTGGGAACATGCCTCAGAATAGTTGGTATGATGAGGAGTGCAGAGAGATGAGAGTTCAGATTCAGAGCGAGCTTATACTTGGAGTCATTACATATAGACAGTCTCGGATTGCCCTTCGGCGTTTAGTGCAACAGAAGAAGAGGGCCTTCTTAGCCCAGATGGAACATCATTTGTATCAGCTCTTTTTGAGTCGAGATTCAGGTGAGGCCTGGCGTTTCTTCCATGAGCACTCACCTCCTTCAGTGATTACTTCTCCCGAGATTTGGGGTCCGTATGCAGCATCATTATATACAGTACCTGGGCAACCACCATTACTAGACCCTCTAGAACCATGTCCAGCCACTAGTACCTTCTTTACCACTGAGATGGTGAAGAACGCCATTAACAGGATGAGGACTAGGCGAGCATATCATCATGATGGTTTGGTGGCAAAGCACTTGATACATGCTAGAGATTTACTCTCAGAGGTTCTTGCACGGTTGTTTAACCGTGTCATGTGTGAGGGACTACCCGAGTCTTGGAGGTTATCTACAATTGTACCTCTCTTCAAGGCAGGGAACCCCACGGTGCCAAGGAACTACCGAACTATTATGATAGGGCACACATTCGCACGGTTGTATGCATCCATTCTTGAACAGCAACAACAGAGTAAATGGGCAGAAAGTGAGGGCATACGAGCAGCAGGACAGGCTGGATTCAGGAGGGGTTTCTCCACTATGGACCATATTCTTACACTCAGAGCCATTATTGAGGAGGGTCGGGCACATGGGAGACGGATGTATCGTTGCTTTGTGGACTTCCACAAAGCATTTGACACAGTGCTGAGGGCCAGATTGATGCACAGGTTACTGCATTTGGGAGTACCCACAGAGATCATATGGGGGATCATGGCTTTATACGGCTCAGTGACTGGCCAGGTATGCACCCTTGAGGGGATTTCTGACATTGTTCATTCCATTATTGGAGTGAAACAGGGGTGTCCTTTGTCCCCTACACTTTTTGGTATGTATGTAGATGAGGTCTTTGACTACATTGACAGAGAGGGTGACAGAGGCGCTCAGCTAGCAGGAACATGGATCCCGTTATTATTATATGCTGATGATATTGTGTTAATATCAGAGTCGCCAGAAGGCTGCAGAGACAGTTGGATGCATTGCACAACTTTGCAGAGGATAGTGGCCTGTCTGTGAACCTTGGTAAAACCAAGGTTATGGTGTTTAACAGCACATCACAGTGGGTCAAGAGATTGGCACCTACACTCGTATATGGCACCTACACTCGTATATGGTCAGGACACTGTGGAGTACGCAAATGAATATACATATCTGGGGGTGGTATTCACGGGACCGAGGTTTACTCTGAGGAGAGCAGCAGAGACTAGACTGTCCAGAGCCTATGCAGCCTTGGGAGGGCTAGAGAGGATGTGTTCGCACGTTCAGTTTCAAGAACCACGAACAAAACTATGGCTCTTTGATACTTTGGTTGCTTCAGCTATGCTTTATGGGGTCCAGGTTTGGGGACCATCTGTGAATCATGACAGTTGGAGGAACATGGAAAGACCCTTGGTATTTATCATATCCCGGATGATTAGAGCCAAGGCCTCCGTACCACATGCGATTATTCGAGCGGAGGTAGCCGCCCCTCCTATAGAGATTGAGGCTCTTACCAAATCAGTGTCCTTTATGCACAGTCTATGGGATACACATAGAGGTAGATATACTAGATTGGCTCTTGAGTCCTCTAGACAGTTAGCGATGCAAGGAGACGCATCATGTTGGTATGCGCACATGACCTCATGGTTTCAGAGGCATGGTCTCAGCATGGATAGATTGCCTCCTTTTCAGTATTCCGTGGGTGTACCCTCCCTGCCAGTCACTCGGACAGAGATCACTAGACTCATTTGTCAGGATCTTATACAGTTGGACACCAGGAGGACATGGGTAGAGCCCATGCAGGAGTTGGGCACGAAGATGGCTTTCTACAAAGAGCATCTTCTCCAACTTTCGGGAGATGGGTTTCTGACTCCTCCGAGCTACATGGACACTCATTTGTCTCATGGTCTACGATGTGCTATTGGTCAGATTCGCACATCCTCACACCAGCTGGAGATTGAGACGGGTAGATTCAGAGGGATACCAGCGGAGTCTAGGATATGCCAACTATGCGGTAGAGAGCCAGAGACAGAGCTACACTACATATGCCACTGCACTGTGTATTATGAGAGACGAGGGCGCTTCCATTGCTTATTCAGGGAGGGTTTTTGACCCCTAGCTAGAGTCATGAGGTACCAAGATCAGAGATGCCTTGGCTTAGTCTGTTCAAGTCAGTTTCAAGAACCACGAACAAAACTATGGCTCTTTGATACTTTGGTTGCTTCAGCTATGCTTTATGGGGTCCAAGTTTGGGGACCATCTGTGAATCATGACAGTTGGAGGAACATGGAAAGACCCTTGGTATTTATGATATCCCGGATGATTAGAGCCATGGCCTCCGTACCACATGCGATTATTCGAGCGGAGGTAGCCGCCCTTCCTATAGAGATTGAGGCTCTTACCAGATGAGTGTCCTTTATGCACAGTCTATGGGATACACATAGAGGTAGATATACTAGATTGGCTCTTGAGTCCTCTAGACAGTTAGCGATGCAGGGAGATGCATCATGTTGGTATGCGCAGATGACCTCATGGTTTCAGAGGCATGGTCTCAGCATGGATAGATTGCCTCCTTTTCAGTATTCCCTGGGTGCACCCTCCCTACCAGTCACTCGGACGGAGATCACTAGACTCATTCGTCAGGATCTTATACAGTTGGACACCAGGAGGACATGGGTAGAGCCCATGCAGGAGTTGGGACGAAGATGGCTTTCTACAAAGAGCATCTTCTCCAACTTTCGGGAGATGGGTTTGTGACTCCTCCGAGCTACATGGACACTCATTTGTCTCGTGGTCTACGATGTGCTATTGGTCAGATTCGCACATCCTCACACCAGCTGGAGATTGAGACGGGTAGATTCAGAGGGATACCGCCGGAGTCTAGGATATGCCAACTATGCGGTAGAGAGCCAGAGACAGAGCTACACTACATATGCCACTGCACTGTGTATTATGAGATAGGAGGGCGCTTCCATTGCTTATTCGAGGAGGGTTTTGGACCCCTAGCTAGAGTCATGAGGTTCTAGGATCAGAGATACCTTGTCTTATATCTACTTGAGTTACACCGACATAGAGATAGTGTGTTGAGAAGACATAGAGTACGAGAGTCACAGAGACAGATCACAGACTTCTTTGGATCGAGGGAGCCAGGAGACCAACCACCAGCACAGGGTGGTACCCGCATTCATACCAGGGGCACCCTCATTGACAGGGCGACTGAGCTAGGGACATCGAGACGACCACGACCGAGACACAGGAGCACACTCCATCGGCAAAGACTCCAGCAGAGGATCAGAGGCATTCTAGCACGACACCCAGATTGTCATTGAGGGCCTATTCTACATTTCACATTTCACACTTCATTTTCAGTTTTCATTTTTACTTTCAATACTTTTTGTACTTGTACTTCAGACATTGTATTAGACTCACCACTTTGTATCTGATGGTCTCATAGGTCATTTTGGCCTTTTGAAGACGTTAATATATCATTTCATTTCATTTCATTTCTCTCTCTCTCTCTCTCTCTCTCTCTCTCTCTCTCTCTCTCTCTCTCTCTCTCTCTCTCTCTCTCTCTCTCTCTCTCTCTCTTTCTCTCTCTCTCTTTTTTCTTCTTCTTCTTCTTCTCTCTCTGCTATGGGTTGCTGTGGCGTCAGCAAAAGAGCAAGAGCAGGGTTCGTGGCTGCTGTGGGCTGTCGCGAGCAGGTCTTGGGGTGGCCTTGAAGCTTCACAAGGTGGGCACGCAGCAGCGTGGGCTGCACTGAACAGGGCGACAATCTCCTGAAGCGCATGCACAGCAGCTGCAAGGCAGCACGACTTCGTTAGCAGGCAGAGGCAGATGCTTAGGGTTCGAAGGTGGACGGGTTTGCTTAGCAGGTCGCACACATGCAAGTACACAACGTGAGGTTCGACTGATTAGGGTTTCATGGACCTGCAGGCGTCTCTCTCTCTCTCTCTCTCTCTCTCTCTCTCTCTCTCTCTCTCTCTCTCTCTCTCTCTCTCTCTCTCTCTCTCTCTCTCTCTCTCTCTCTCTCTGTGCAGAGTCCCGCGCTGTTCTACGTGTAGCATGTCCGGCAGACCTACGCACGCCCTAGTTGTTCTACGCGTAGGAAGTCAATATCTCCTACGCTATTTCATTTTAAGCCTTAAGGAAATTTTAAGTTAAAAGAGATTTTAAGCCTTAAAGTTTAAATGCCTTTAATCTTTGAAATAAACTTTTAAAGTTTAAAGGTTTTTAAGCTTTTAAAATCAACTTTTTTGTTTGCCTTACTCTCAGTCCCTCACCCTAGTACCTTAGTACCCTACCCCACATTTGTGGCTCGGGTTCGATGGATCCGCCTACCGCAAGAGAAGGCCCGGGTGTAGATAGCTACACCACCCCAAAAACAACGGCTACTTTCAAACGGAGAAACAGAGATACTGAACTATCACCAGGATCCTTACGAGTTGGGAGAACCTCCAGGATACATGATGAGCTACTGATGGAGAAGGTCCAGGTGATGCTCAAATCAGAACTAAACTATATGAGGGATGACATCAAGAAGGAAATGCACGCGAACGCTCAGAGCTACAGGAACTCAATGTATGGAGACATGATGAGAGAACTAAGGAGAGAGATCCGGGGGATACAGAATGAGGAAACTCAAATCGTGAAAACGGAATTACGAAACCTAATCAAGGCCGAAGTAAATGTAACAGAATGCGTTATGCAAAAGAAACTCGATGAGGCAGTAGCAAGTTTTGAAGCATGGACAGCTTATGCCACATGTGAAGGGGTATTTATGGGAAAAAGCTGGTCGACCAGACAAGAGATCTCTACGGGGTAGCCGGGGTTCAGGAGGAGTAGCAGTCTTATTTAAAGACGAGCTGAGACCACTACTACAGATTATCAGGAAAGATGAACAAGCAAGGTATATGTGGGTGAGAATGAGAGCCGAGACAGGTAGATTTCTATATATCGCTATATGCTACTTCCCTCCGAGTACATCAGTCTACTCCTCACCTAAAGGACAGTCCCCTTTCTCCATATTGAATAATGACATATGGGAGTTCTCTAGAGATGGAGACATCGTTCTCTTAGGAGACTTTAATGCCAGAACGGCCAACTCTGAAGCAGTATTCTATGATACTTCTGAGGAAATGCTCAAAGAAGTGGATTTATCACAGGAGGGGCTTACTAGAAACTCATAGGATAAAGAACACATTGAATATGGGAGACATCTCATGGAGATGGCAACTACACATGGTTTGGCCATACTTAATGGTCTAGAGAATTTCCCTTTATCTGGGGGATTCACATGCTTCCCGCACAAGCATGGGGCCAGTACAGTGGATTATGTCATGACTTCACCAAGCTTTATTTCTAGTATCGAGGACTTTAAGGTGGGACCCAGACCGGTTGGGATTGCAGTGGATCATGCTCTCTTCACCTTATCAATCTCCTTCCAATACAATGCCTCTCAAGTACAAAGGAAGAAGACACACACAAGATATACTTTCACGCCAGAGACTGATTCAGTCTATGTGGAAAAGATCTATAATAGGATGTGGGCAGCCGAGCTAGTATATACTGTAGAGGAGATTACCTCTCAGTTAACAGAGATACTACATGGAGCAGCACAAGAGGCATACCCACATACTCAACCTGATCAGAAGAGAGGATCTGGGAACATGCCTCAAAACAATCGGTATGACGAGGAATGCAGAGAGACGAGAACCCAGGTCCCGAAAGAGCTTACACTTGGGATCATCACATATAAGCGGTCTCGGATCTTTCTTTGGCGTATAGTACGTCGCAAGAAAAGGGCATTTTTAGCCAAACTGGAGAAGGATTTATATCACCTCTTCTTGAGTCAAGACTCACATGAGGCCTGGCGTTTATTTCACAAGCACTCACCGCCTCCGACGATTACTTCTCCGGAGATTTGGGGTCAATATGTAACATCATTATATACGGTATCTGGACAGCCTCCATTACCAGATCCGCCAAAGCCATGCCCTCCTAATAGTACTTTTTTTACTACGGAAATGGTGTAAAAAGCCATAGATAAGATGAAGACAAGAAGAGCATATGATCATGATGGTTTAGTAGCAGAACATCTGATCCATGCTAGGGATCTACTTTCAGAAGTCCTTGCTCGTCTGTTTAATCGGGTCATGTGTGAAGGATTACCTGAATCTTGGAAATTATCTACTATCGTACCTATTTTCAAGTCAGGGGATCCTATCATGCCCGGGAACTACCGTACCATTATGGTAGGTCACACATTGACCCGACTGTACGCATCCATTCTTGAACAAAAATTGAGTAGATGGGCAGAGAATGAGCGCATAAGTGCAACAAGACAAGCTGGGTTTAGGAGGGGTTATTCCACTTTAGATCATATTCTTACGCTTAGAGCCATTATTGAGGAAGGAAGAGCAAGCGGGAGAAGGATGTATTGTTTCTTTGTGGATTTTCGGAAAGCTTTTGATACAGTACCAAGGGCAAGATTGATGTGCAGGATGCGAGAGTTAGGGGTCCCCAAAGAGATTATTTGGGGGATCATGGGCTTATACGGGTCAGTAACTGGTTATGTACGTACTCCAGAAGGGGATTCCGACATTCTTCATTCCACCGTTGGAATAAAGCAGGGATGCCCACTGTCCCCTACTTTATTTGGTATATACATAGATGAGGTATCAAATTACATTGATAGAGAGGGTGACAGAGGTGCTCAACTTGCAGGGTCATGGATCCCTTTGTTGTTGTATGCAGATGATATTGTATTGATAGCAGAATCACCAGATGGAATGCATAGGCAGCTAGATGCATTACATAAATTCGCGGAGGACAGTGGACTGTCGGCAAACTTGGGTAAAACCAAAGTTATGGTGTTTAACACCACACCGCAGTGGGTTAGGAGATCGGCACCTACATTTGCATATGGCCAAGATACAGTAGAGTACACAGATGCATACACATACCTTGGTGTGGTATTTACAGGACCGAAGTTTACTCTTAAGAAAGCAGCGGATGGTAGATTTTCCAGAGCCTGTGCGGCCTTGGGAGGGTTGGAGAGGATGTGTTTACAAGTGCAGTTTCAAGAACCACGACCAAAACTTTGGCTCTTTGATACTGTGGTGGCTTCGGCTATGCTTTATGGGGTCCGGATTTGGGGACCATCTGTGGATCAGGATAATTGGAAGTCAATGGAGAGACCTTTGGTATCTATGATTTCCCGAATGATTAGAGCCAAGGCCTCCGTACCACACGCGATTACCCGAGCGGAACTAGCCGCCCCTCCGATAGAAATTGACGCTCTTACCAGATCAGTGTCCTTTATACATGGTTTATGGGATACAAATAATTGCCGATATACTAGATTGGCCCTCGAATCCTCTCGACAATTAGCAATGAAAGGAGATACATCATGCTGGTATGCGCAACTGTCCTCGTGGTTTCAGAGACACGGGTTCAGTATGGAAAGATTACCCCCCTTCCAATACTCTCTTGAGGCTCCATCATTGGCAATCACACGAACGGAGATTAATAAAATCATCCACCAGGATCTTATACAGTTGGACACTAAGAGGACATGGGTAGACCCTACACAAGAATTGGGCACGAAGATGGCCGACTACAAAGAAAACTTGCTACAGCTATCTGAAGGTGGTTTTGTGATTCGCCCTAGCTACATGGAGACCCACCTGTCTCATGGTTTGAGATGTGCTATTGGTCAGATTCGTACATCCTCACACCAGCTGGAAATTGAATTTGGCAGATTTAGGGGAATCCCACCTGAGAGCAGAATTTGCAAGTTATGCGGAATGGAGCGGAGACAGAATTACACTACATATGCCACTGCACTGTATACTATGAGATACGTGGGCGTTTCCATTGCCTATTTAAAGAAGGCTTTGGACCTCTAGATAGAGTCATGCAATACCAAGATCAAAGGTGCTTAGGCCTGTACCTACTGGAACTACATCGGCACAGGGATAATCTAATGAGAAGACAAAGAGCACTACAGCCTCAGAGGCAGATCACAGATTTCTTCGGATCGAGAGAAGCAGGAATAGAAGGAGAAACAAGAGGCCAGCAGCGAGCACAAAGGAGTACCCACATTCATACCAAAGGCATCCTCATTGACAGGGCGATTGAGCTTAGGAAATCGAGACGACCACGACCGAGATGCAAAAGCACACTTCACCGGAGGAGACTACAACAAAGGATTAGAAGCATTCTAGCCAGACACCCAGAATGCTCTTAAGAAGTTTATCTGATACTTTGTATTTAGTTTTTCGCATTTATTTTCACACTTTCACACTTTTCAGACATTGTAACAGACTCACCACTTTTGTATCAGTTTGGTCTCATAGGTCACTCTGGCCTTTTGAAGACGTTAATATAACATTTCATTTCATTTCATTTCTCTCAGTGTTTGTCTCCTCTATGTGCTCTCCTCCCTTCATTCCTTTACCTACATCTCGGAACATATGTCAGCCATTGAGGAGGGACCAAGGTGGACAAGGCTCGAGCTAGATAATCACGATCCCTGCAAGTGTGTTGTTGGATGAGATCTAGCCCTCCTCCTAAACATAAGGAGGAAGCTCTTCACTGGAGTTCATCATGTTGACTTAGGTGGGAGGATGGTGGTGGTCACCAGGTGTTGTTGGTGGGACGATGTGGTACACTATGTCTTGCTAGATCTTCTGGAGCTGTTGTACGTCTTGATTCAGTAGCTTATCGGGCTTTACAAAATCCCTATGGTCTGGTAAACTTGCAATGGGAGGTCATCGCCTTACCCACCTCACAAGGGGGATTGGGAAAATCAGCCCTACATATATATTAGAACCGGGAACTGATGGGGAAGCTCATTGTTCACGGACTCCTCCCCTGTGGTGAGCCCTAGAAGGAGCTTCTTCTGGCTAGGCTTGAAGCTCGAGTTCCCCTAGCATGGGGCCCATGGAGACCAAAGATAATGGTTTTTCACAGAGATGTGCAGAGTCAGATTAAGCCAAGGATGGGAGGACAAATTTGTTGCAAGTATTCTATGGGCCTGGGAGGAGCTTCACCCTTGCTTGGCTCAAAGACAACCCTCTTGTATGGAGGAGAGAAGTCAATAGCCACTTATATAAAACCCCATGATTCGCACCGAACATGGCACCACATGTTGCTTGGGGTCCCATAGCTGCTGGGCCCACCTAGAGTTAAGCGGAGTGGTTTTAGTTTTGTAGCCTATCGGAGGATGCACACGGTGACGAAAGTGGGTCTCGTGAGGGTAGAGCTGACTATGCGGCATGACATTCAAGTGGTGCTCCTAGCAGATAGGCATACTCCTTTTGAGCTTCAGGCCCCTCCATGGATGGGGACTTCCACATGTCGATCATGGTCAGAGCATGTACAGACGACAGAGACTTCGTTTTCCAAGAAGTTTAGAAGGGACGGCTCTCTCAGGTACAGTGCAGGTCTTCCTTAAGAGTGCACCTTCTTGAGGATCAGGGTTCTTGCAGCGGCAGAGCACCAATGGATTCTCGACCCAGCTCCTTAGAAGGCAGTCAGAGAAGGCTCGACTCAAAATGCTGAGCTTTTGGTGCACTGCCTGTAGTGCAGCTGCAGTGGGACCATGGGGAATGGTCCCACTGCTATGAGCTTTTGGCGCACTGCCTGTAGTGCGGCTGCAGTGGGACCATGGGGAATGGTTGTGAAGGGACCCTCTGCCACCCCCGATATCGTGGGTTCCTCTCTTTCATGGGTTCCTCTCTTTCAATACACAGAATGACTTGGCCATCAACTATTGTGTCCATACACAAGCCCACTCTAGCAGCTACTGATTGCTCACAACGAGAGCGCATTACTAAGGATTTTCTATCTGATTTCTGGTCATCACTCTGGGCCAGTTTCAAGGCTCACAAGATTATGGGCAGCGGTGGGTGTTTGGTTAGCTCACAGTGGACACCTCTTAACTGTGGGCATCTAGTGGAGACTTGGCGCCATTGCTTTTCAAATTGCCCACAGGGCCCAGGCATAACAGATTTGGCTCAAGATTCTTTTTATGATGGCTTCCATCCTCCCACACATTATCTTCACTTAAAGGATAGCAATGTGGTCATCTATCTCAAGACCAGCAGTAGGCTATGTGATGGAGGCAGACAGCCTAGCCATTAGACTTCAGGCAGGGCGCCTCAACAATGCCCTGTGTCGGACTTTTCAACAATAACTTGGACTGTAGACGGCACCAGGCTCTCATTTGTTTGTGGCGGCCGAGGACCTTTCTTCACAATAGATCATGGTCTCGATTGGCACTACAAGCCTCTTGTTTGGCCATTTTTTTCCATTCTTTGATCTTGCCATTGTAAATCTTTTCTCTCTCATTCCAGGAGAGTCTTCCTAATGAAGAATTTTTCTCCCTCATGCTAGGGGTGATGTAGCTCATGGGAGCTCTAGAAACTAATAGAAGAAGCCTGTTCTAAGTAGGCTTCAGAGAGCCTACCTGGGAAAGCACTCGACCACCACGAGCATGAGTGTGAGAAGTAAGATTTCCCCAAGGTGCACTCATGGAAGTTTACGATTCCAGCCGATGAGCAGTACAATGAGCGATACAGTAAGTTACTAATGGGCAGTCATCACAGTTCCCAACTACTTCTTTGAGCCAACTCTAAATTATGTTTTCGCTAGCTACATTCTCTATGGTCAAACTCTCTTTCCCATAAGTATTTGTCTCCTGCATGTTTCATGACCTTTCCAGTTCTTTCCAGTTTCCAAGTTTCCACTTCACTTTACTTGTTGATGAATATCTTAGTACATTTAAATTTCTAATAGTGCCTATACTGCTCTATCAGTGAATGTCCTCTCAAGAATGATTTTCAGCTACAGTCAACTTACTTTTCCTCTCCTTTTAGTTGCACTATCTCTTATGCCACATGCTGCCCTATGTCTTTTACCTACTTCAATCCCTAGTATTTTGCTTCAGACTAAATATGTTACTGTAAGGTTTGATCAGCCCAAGTTGTAAACATTGAGTAACTCAATCTGTAATAAAACATCACGTGTGATGGTGCTTCCTGATGCAGACCATCAGCTCACAGCTATGTTGGGATAATGGTAGATAATCAAGAGACTTTATTCAAAATAATAAAGAGAAAATGCTTGCATTAACTTCAGCCTTTGCCTTCAAGCAGCCCTATAGGCTATCCCCCACCATTCCCATTCAGCTACAGAAAGACACAGTATTCATTCTGTTGATGACTTCAACTTTCTGTTCAACCAGCAGTTATTTATTGTTCATTAATGTTTACATAACAAACTTGCAAAGATGAAAAGCAGTATGGCATATCCTGGACAATTTGTGTCTAGCGTAAGACGGTAGTGACTACCTCACAGAAAGAGAAGATGATCTAAAGAATGACAATGGTTCTTTTTTAATTAACACCTTTTCCCACCTGTAAAGACTGTAGCTCTTGTCGAAGCATGGCATTCTTCTCAGAGGTGTCTTCATTCAAGGGTGTTGCATTTGATTTGATTGGCACCTGTGACCCTTGCTTCATATCTTGTGCTACTTGTAACTCTGCTCTCAACTCTTCATTTTCTTGTTTCAGCTGCAGACATTCCTGAGGAATAAGCCTCTTGGCCCAAGAAACGCATTGATTAACTTGGGTATCAGATAAGAAAAGAGACCTTTCCCCGTATCAAAACTAGGGTATCATTTTTGGCATCCACAATGACACGAAGAAGAGTGAGCCCATTTTCCAATCGTGCTAACTGCAAGCATGTATGCTTAAGGATAAGAACAATTCTTAATTACAAAAAAAACACTTGTTAAGATTGACAAAAATGCCATGTAAATCAAATGTTAGGTGCTTCTAACCACACAAAATCCAAAAGACCATTCACTTGCATGCATTGTGCTAAAGGTGACCATCAAAATTTGTTAGTAGTAACAGTGGCATGCAAGGTTCCTCTGAGCTCTTACGTGCTCCAGCAGTGACTTCCCTTCAGCAATAGTATCTGGGCACACTTCAACTGCTGCTTTCTTGAGCTCAAAACCTGTAGGTTTGAAGGTTGGGAGGACATGCCGTTGAAACGCCTCTACACTATCAGCAAGGGTGACTGCAAGCTTGAGGCCTGTCTTGAAAGCCTCTTCCAATGATTGCAAGCGATGTGTCAGCTGGCTATCTTGTGCTGCAGCTGTTTTCTTTGTTTCTTCAAGCACCCTTGCACATTGTTCTTTTTGGCTTCTTGCTTGTTCTCGCTCACTCAATGCTTGCAAAAGCTGACCTGAAGTGCTCTGCAACATACCCTTGAGCTGCTCGACCTCAGTCTTGAGTTGAGTAGTTGCTGATTGCACCATTGATGAGACGTCTGCATCTCTGTGTTGGCGCAATCGCTGGAGCTCGATACGCTGTTGAGGAATCCACACTACGTACAATGATTAGTGTTTGAATGAGATTCCTGACTTGCAGCGATTGTGATTAGTTACTAAGTACCTGGGCCTTTTCACGTGCTATAAGGTCGTTCAACTGGCAACGTAGCACATCATTCTCATTTCGTAATGATCGGTTAAGCACACTTTCAACCTCTGTGATGCATCGTTGCCGTCTCTGTAATTTACACAGAAACCTTAAAAGGATTAACTGCAGTGGCCACATGTCCTTAGGATGCCAATTTAGTTGACGAAACTTTAACTAGTCTTGGTGCTTTGAACACCCACATACCTCTATAGGACCAGACACCTCTGTTGAGTTTTTTCCTCCACCAGGATCTGCTGAAGCATAAAAAGAGATTACTACAGGAGGAAAACTGTCTCAAGAACACACATTAATCACTTCTTCAACTAGAACAGTAGTAATAAGGATTCTTAATATTCGCCCAATCCTCATGGATAGTCTTATATGCTAATGCTAGGTGACCTTCAAGCACTTGGAAACAGGATGTACCTTCATAAGGTCAGAAGGTCAGAATTTTGTGAGCTTACGAATTATAAGAGAGGATAAAACACTCACAAAAATACAAAAGCAAGGGACACAAGAAAAAGATAAAACCAACCACTTTATTTGTTTCTAAACAAAACTAGATGAAAACAAACCACTATTCACTTAAAAAAGCTTTTAGAAAAGGCATAAGCAAAATAAGTTAAAGAAGCTTATTTAACTACTTGAAACAAGTACTCAACTTTGAACTAACAAGGACAAGACATCAGAAAGACTTCATCTTAGAAATGAGACTCCACACGACAACTTCTAAAACAACAAATTCTTAAATTCTAATGTAAGGTAAATACTAGAATCGAATACTACTACGAACCTACCTAGAAGAGATAAAACGTAACCAAAGTGTCACGTGACACATCCAACCCTATGTGTCCGTGGACAAGATACAACATGACCAGGGTTCAGTCAGTCCAGTCAGTCTAGATTAGAAGTGATCTGGCACTTTTGTGGGTCTGTTCGCAGACCGTGCATGCCCAGTCACTTAGTGTAGATGCATATCCTCTGGTTGCACACAGCATGATCATAAGCATTCCCATCAGAATCCATCAAAATCCTTCCGAGAAATTTTCCACTGTATTTGACCTATTTTACCTATTTTTGACATTTTTCACCTATTATTTTTAAGTGTCTTTTGTTGGAAAGTAGGTAGGGCAAATTGAGTAAGTTTGTATATAAGCAAACCTAGACTAGCACTAAAAGGCAGAAGAGGCAACAGGAGCCAAGCTCAGCAGGCAACTTCTCAACAGGACCTTGGCGGTTTCCCCATCCAAGCAAGAACCCTCATGCTAGCGTTTTTCATCATCGCCATACCTCCCAGATCCTAGCGTTTTGCATCAGTTTTGCCATCGCTAGAAGATCCCAAGCATAGCGTTTTTGCACAGCATTCTCGCCACCAGAACACAAAAGATAGCGTTTTTGAAGACCAGCAAGATGGCGTTTTGGGAACACATCAGCCCAGCGTTTTTGAAGGTCCCAACTTCAGCCTTTGCAGATTCAGCATGCAACGTTTTCATCATTGAAGTACCTCCAAGATCAGCCCTAAAACGTAGCAGATTCAGCCAAATAGACCATCAGTTTTCAGCCCTAAACCTGCAGATTTTCAGCGTCAAAGAACCACCGAAAACAGCCCCCAAATCAGCATTTTTTGACTAGTCACAGATTTCAACCCATAGCGTTTTTGGATAGCAGTAGAAAGATTGCAGATTTCAGCCTTTAGGTCGACTTCGTCGTCATCATCGACATAGCCTAGACTTGCATTAGTCTCATGCATACCATTTGTACCAGATTGTGCAATCATAAGTAGACGACTCTCGCCGACGAGAGTGGGGCCTTCGGAGGAGGGTTTTACAACGTCTCTGGTGTCGTATCTCTCTTCTCTCTCTAATCAGTTACAAAATAGTGAATCTAATACCATGTCTGGGTACAAAAGAACTAGAAAAGAACTAGAAGTGGAACAAAATACTACTACTACTACTACAATCTAAAACTACGTGGGTGTAGCAGCTGATACAATAGGTACCCGGTAAACTGGATGTAACAGTGTGTGAAACAAAGATGGAAGAAATGGTGAGGATCCATCCTCATCTGCACTCTGGATGTCGAGAGAGTATGGCTCGAATCTTCTGTTGTAGTCTCCGTTGATGCTGTGTAGCTCCTCTCCTCAGTCGCGGTCGTCTGTATCTCTGTAGCTCCAATGCTCGGTCGATGAGAGTGCCAGTAGTGGTCGAATGAGTGTGGGACGAGCTCTGCAGTGGTGGCTGCTCCTCTGGCTGTCCCATATCTAGTGAAAAGAAATCTGTAATGTGTCTCTGGGACTGCCTCTCTCTAGCTCTCCCCAGTAAAGTGTCTCTACACCTGTGTAACTCAAGTAGATATAGTCCAAGACATCTCTGATCCTCATAACTCATGACCCTAGATAGAGGACCAAAACCCTCTCTGAATAAGCAGTGGAAACGCCCCCGTATCTCATAGAACACTGTGCAATGACATATGTAGTGCAACTCTGTCTCTGGCTCTCTCTGGCATAATCGGCATATCCTGCTGTCTGCTGGTATCCCTCTGAATCTACCAGTCTCAATCTCGAGCTGATGTGAGGATGTGCGTATCTGACCAATGGCACAACGCAAACCATGAGACATATGTGTGTCCATGTAGCTGGGTCGAATCACAAACCCATCTCCTGTGAGGTGGAGAAGATGCTCTCTATAGAAAGCCATCTTCGTGCTCAACTCCTGAGGCGGCTCTATCCATGTCCTCCTGGTGTCGAGCTGGATCAGGTCCTGACGAATGATTCTAGTGATCTCCACCCGTGTAAGAGACAGCGAGGGTGCCTGAAGAGAATACTGGAAAGGGGGCAACCTGTCCATGGTGAAGCCATGCGTCTGAAACCATGAAGTCATCTGTGCATACCAGCATGAAGTGTCCCCCTGTAGAGCTAACTGTCTGGAAGACTCAAGGGCCAGTCTAGCATATCTGTCTCTAGTAGTATCCCATAGGCTGTGCACAAAGGACACTGATCTGGTAATCGCCTCAATCTCCATGGGGGGGGCAGCTAGCTCTGCTCGAATGATCGCGTGAGGTACGGAGGCCTTGGCTCTAATCAATCGGGAGATCATAGATACCAAGGGCCTCTCCATACGTCTCCAACCATCCTGGCCTACAGAAGGTCCCCATACCTGTACCCCATACATCATAGCTGAGGCTACTAAAGTATCAAAGAGCCATAACTTTGTCCGAGGTTCCTGGAACTGAACCTGCGAACACATCCTCTCCAAGCCTCCCAAGGCCGCATAAGCTCTGGTCAGTCTAGTCTCTGCTGCTCTCCCCAAAGAAAACCTCGGCCCAGTGAAGACTATCCCAAGGTAAGTGTATGCATCTGTATACTCCACAATCTCTTGACCATACGTGAAGGTCGGTGCCGATCTCCTGATCCACTGTGGTGTGGTGTTAAACACCATGACCTTGGTTTTACCAAGGTTTACAGACAATCCACTATCCTTTGCAAAACTGTGTAATGCATCCAACTGTCGCTGCATACCCTCTGGTGAGTCAGAGATCAAGACAATATCATCAGCATATAACAACAATGGGATCCACGTCCCTGCCAGCTGGGCACCTCTATCACCCTCTCTGTCAATGTAATCAGACACCTCATCAACATACATATTAAATAGAGTAGGAGACAATGGGCAACCCTGTTTCACCCCGATAGTGGAGTGAACTAAGTCAGATATCCCCTCTGGGGTGCGTACATGTCCCATCACTGATCTGTATAAAGCCATAATCCCCCAAATCAACACTGTGGGCACCCCCATCTCCTGCAGTCTGCGCATCAGTCGAGCTCTCGGTACCATGTCAAATGCTTTGCGGAAATCCACAAAGCTACAATAAATCCGTCTCCCATGTGACCTGCCCTCCTCAATGATAGCTCTGAGTGTCAGAATATGGTCAAGAGTGGAGAAACCCCTCCTGAAACCTGCCTGTCCCTTTGCCCGTACACCCTCACCCTCTGCCCAGTTACTCAACTGCTGCTCAATAATGGATGCATACAATCGTGCCAGTGTGTGTCCAACCATAATAGTGCGGTAATTTCCAGGCTCTGTAGGATCACCTGCCTTGAATATAGGCACAATAGTAGACAACCTCCAAGTCTCAGGTAATCCCTCACACATGGCACGATTGAACAACACTGCAAGAACCTCCATCAGCATATCCCTAGCATGTATAAAGTGCTCCGCTACTAGACCGTCATGATCGTAAGCCCTCTTGGTCCTCATCTTGTCAATGGCTCTCTTTACCATCTCAGTGGTAAAGAAGGTGCTCGTAGGTGGACATGGCTCTGTAGGATCTGGAAGGGGATCCTGCCCAGGAACCGTATATAACGATGTCGCATACTGGCCCCACACATCAGGAGAAGTAATCACTGGGGGAGGGGAGTGCTCATGGAAGAGTCGCCATGCCTCGCCTGAGTCTCTACTCAAGAACAACTGATACAAGTCTCGCTCCATCTGGGCCAGGTAAGCTCGTTTCTTCTTTCGCACAAGGCGCCGGAAAGCAATCCGCGACTGTCTGTAGGTGATGACTCCTAAATGAAGATCCCTCTGAAGCTGGGCTCTCATCTCTCTGCACTCCTCATCATACCAACTATTCTGGGGCATGCTCCCAGAATGTCGCCTCTGATCCGGTTGAGTGTGTGGGTATGCCTCTGATGCTGCATCATGTAGTGTCTCAGTCAGTAAAGTAGTGCACTCCTCTACTGAGAGGCCTGGAGCAACTGTGCATAGACGATCCCAGATCGCCTCTGTATAAACCGAGTCAGTCTCTGGTGTAAATGTATAACGGGTGTGTGACCTGCCTCCTGATTTCTGGGCTGTACTAAACTGAAAAGATATGGACAGTGTCAAGAGAGCATGATCCACTGCTACGCCCACTGGTCTGGCTCCCACTGTGAAATCCTGAATACAAGGAATAAAGCTCGGCTGTGTCATAACATAGTCCACTGTACTGGCCCCATGTCTGTGTGGAAAGCATGTGAAGCCTGCTGCTCCAGGAAACCGCTGTAAGCCATTAAGTATGGCTAGCCCATGTGTAGTCGTCATCTCCGTGAGGTATCTCCCATACTCAGTCTGCTCTCTGTCATGTGAGCATCTGTCAAACCCCAGCTCACCCACATCCAACTCTCTAAGCATCTCATCTGAAGTGTCGTAGAAGACTGTCTGACAGTTGCCCGTTCGAGCATTGAAGTCTCCTAGGAGGATGATATCACCATCCATAGAAAACTCCCATATATCATCATCTAGAATTGAGAAAGGCGACTGCCCTCTGGATACAGCATATACTGACGTACTGGGGGGGAAGTAACATATAGCAATATATAGAAATCGACCTGTGCCAGCTCTCAGCCTCACCCACATGTATCTAGCCTGATCATCTCTCCGTACAATATGTAGTAGTGGCTGTAGCTCCTCCCTAAACAACACCGCTACTCCTCCTGAACCTCTACTCCCATGCTCAGATCTCGTGACTGTTCTGTGGGCTGTCTCCCATTTGTATCCCACCACATGTGGCAACAGTTGGCCAGGGGCCTGGTGAGTCTCTAAAAAGAAAACAATGTCCTTGTCTCTGAAACTGTCCTCAAAGGCACCAACATCCAACCTCATAGACCCATTACAATTCCAAGTCGCCATCCTCAATGTGGTCCCATAGGTCTCGCACCGTCATGTAGAGCGCCGCTCTACAATCACCACCCGACCATCTCTGTAAAAGGCCATCTTCCCCTTCTCCCTTGCCGCTTGAATCTCGGGCATTACTTCTCTCATATGCGCAAGTTGTGAGAGAGTGAGGTCATCGCCTAAGAAAATACCTGTCTTCTTGAGAGTAGGTCTCTTCCTCAAGAATTCCTTCTTCTCTTCCAATGAAGGGAAGCGTAGTATGAGAGCTCTTTTCTTTGAAGATTCTCCGGGGCCCTCACTCTTCTTGCCCACTCTCCATGCCTTTGTGTGTGAAGGCTTCTCCACCCCCATCATTGATGTGAGGCTTGTGACCTCTTTTTCCACATTGTTTATGTCCTTGAGGCTGGTTACCCTCACATGTAGAGCCCGCATCCTCCTCCTTTGTTCCTCTTCGAGGGTCATGTTGATAAGAGTGGGTGTACAAGCAGCTTCCTTACCTTTCCCTTTCTTGGCAACCTCAATCCATTTTTCGGCCTCCTCTACTTTCTGTTGCGTTTCGGATATGACCGCGGCCCATGACTTCTTCTCCTCATTGATGTTGTCAATTTCTTCCCTCAAAGAGGGCTGAAATTCCCACTCTTCAAGCCCATTTTTTGACCGTGTTTCCAACACTTCTTTGTGGAGGTCCAAAATGCTATTCTCCAACGTGGCGATCTTGTTGAGAAGATGATCCTTCTCGTCCTTCCACCTCTTCTCCTTTTCTTCATTTTCTCGGAGGAAAACGGTCTTCGCGTTCCTCCAATCTTCCATCTCTTTTCTCCATGCTTTCATTTCCAATTCAATGATGGAAATTCGTTTGGAGTGAAGCATATATTTGAGTTTGCATACACTTGCACGCACAATGTCCATTCACTTTGTTTGTGATCATAGCACTCTCTCATTAAGAACGGAAGGCTCTACCTTCCATAAGAACAAAAGGAACCTTGAGCACAGTTCGGAGCACTCATCTTGAGCAAAGCGCAAACAGTCATTCCGCTGCACCTTACATTGGTATCAGAGCTTTGGCAGTGTTCTGTATCACTCAAGGAAAGAACCACAAGAATCACAAGTTTTTTTTTTGCTTGTTGCGGTCGCACGAACCCAAGTTCGCTTGGGCGTGTCGATTCCTAATCGTGTTTTTGAAGAGTGACAGGAATCCCAAGAAAGAAGGGCTTGTCCAGCCTCCCCTTGTGTCTCTTTTCACTCATTGAGAGCGGACCGTTTACTTAGCGGCCGGCCAATCGACGTGAGGTGGGAAAAAGCAACCTTGGTGTGAGCACAAGGCCGCCAAGGGGTGCGCCCGCCGCAAAAAGGAGTAGAACTCAAGTGAAGAGAAGATCCTTCTCAAACACGGTTTGCAAGCGAAAGGAAACCTCAAGAACCCCAAGAACCCGAGACCCTCAAGAACCCAAGTCCCTCGTGGACTTAAGAACCAAAGATCATAGTGCATAGTCATCACCCGAAGCGGAATGGATACTTCACATACAAGTGGTGAGCATGAGAGGCACGACGGAGAGTTCTCCCCACCAAGAGATTTTTCCGACCCTCCCCCTTCGCCATCTACGCCACGAAGTGGACCAAATCCTATGGAGGCAATGGTCAAGTCGATGATGGACATGATGGCCAAAACAAGAAGAGACTCGCATTGCTTTGGAGATCGAGCGTGAGGCTCAAAGAGAACTATGCACTCAAGAATTAATTGGACAAGTACTTGCCTCGAAGTCCGAACCAGCCAAAGATCGTGGGAGTTCCTCAAGTGGCGCAAGCCACGATGCGGATTCCAACCATCCAGTCACAGAGAAGTTGACTTTCAATAAGTATGATGGTAAGATGGATGCTACGCTTATTTATTTTTGGTTGCATTAATTTAATGCTTATTTTGCGACAACTAACAAGACAGGAAATAGCAAAGTTTTGCGGCAGCCATGTATCTTGCCGGCGATGCCATCAATTGGTACCACGCATGGCAAGAGGCACAGTTAGCCGCACACCTAGAGGAAGCCGACGAATTCACGCCCCAATCCTTCAGTTGGGCTGATTTCCAAGACAAGCTCAAGGCGCGGTTTATGCCTCCTCAGTACCTAGCACGATTGAAGGAAGATTGGCGCAATCTCAAGCAACATGGTATGCCAGTCATGTCTTTTTCTAACCGTGTTTTACAGCTCGGCACTCAATTACGCAAATCGGATGATGAGCGCAAGGAGGCTTTCCTCTTTGGGTTAGACGAATACATCAAGTTTGATGTAGAAGTCTTTGACTCCGCGGATCTCAACAAGGCGGTAGCGATTGCTCTCTCCCAGGAGATGAAGCACAACAAGGGAAAGCCTAAGGAGAACAAGACTTCCACAAGTCCCTCGCAGACTTCTCAGAACCCTCAGAACGGTAAGAATGGTAAGAATGGTAACTCTTCTAACCAATCTTCCAACAGTCTCTCAGAAAAGAATTCTTCCAATGAATCTAAGGATAAGGCTAACACAATTGCTAAACCTAAGCTTACTCCAGATGAAAAGGTAGCACAAGGAATAGTAGGAGGATACATCACGTCGGGAGACCAAAGCACTTATTCTAAGGAAGGTCATTGTTTTCATTGTCACATTAAGGGTCACATAAAAAAGAACATGACCTAAGCTTGAATCGAATGAATCTAAAGAATCCACAGAACCCACTTCCTCTGTCATGCAATTAATGATAACACGAGTGTGCCCCAAGTTTCTGTGGACCCTCCCCAATGATGATTCTCTCATTAAATGTTATGGTCAAGTGTCGGGGTAGCGTTTTGTCATATTGTTTGACCCAAGTAGTATGCATGATGTGATCAGTCCCTCTCTTGTTGAGAGAGTCCGCCTAGAAGTTAGTCAAAATCCTCCTCTCGAGGTCTCTCGCTTTGTTCCCGGTATGGACTCTCTCATCACGCTGGAGTGTCTTGGTGTGTTGTTTACAATTCAACAAAAAACTACCTTCACTAGAGTATTTGTTGTCTCTCCTCTCTCAGGATGTGATATGATTTTGGGCATTCGATGGTTTCGTGATCTTAACCCTCTCGTTGATTGGGAGGCTAACACTTTTACTATCTATGCCAAAAGTGATTCTCCCATTGTTATTCGTGGAGAGGACATTGTTCATTCTCCCTCTCTCATTGCTAATATGCAAGACAAGATTGAAAGGATTCATGAGAAGGCGACTCTCTCAGTCTCTTCTTCTCCAAAGCAAGACACACATGATTTGCATGATGAATTGAATGACAATGATTTGCATGATGATTTGATTGACAATGACAAGCATGATGATTTGCATGATCAAGATGTGATTTCTCACAAGCACGATGAGTTGCATGAAGATGATGTGATTGTTCACAAGGATGATGTGTTAGTTGATGCTTTTTCTAGCAAAGCTAACCTCGTTGTAGATTCGATGAGTCACGAAGAATCGATCTTGGCTCTCGAGTCGAGGTCCACAGAAACCCCACAGGAAGGTCCTGTCAAACAGGAAGAACCGATCTTGGCTCTCAAGCCTCGGTCCAAAGAACCTTTACAGGAAGTATTATGTGTTCGCATGATTGATACGCACACATTGTTCGAGTGTTTCATTCGTGATCGTTTCCTGTATTTTAGTCAGCGTCTTTATGTGATCCCTTTTACTAGGTATGACATATTGAACGTTGAGCACGTTTCACTCGTGAATGAGCACAAATGTATGCGGATTTTTCATGAAAAGCTGAAAAGTATGCATGTAAGGAAGTCACATTTCATGTCCCTTCCTTGGCATGACACATTCGTAGAACGAGCACATGAAAGTATGAGCATCAAGCATGGGCATTTCCAATGTGAAATGCCACAGTTGATTGATTTAGATCAGCAAGACAAGATTCGATCTCATTGTTTGCATGTGTTTGGTGAACGGTGTGACACTCCGTCTCTATGCTCATCTACATTGCATACACAGTCTTTGAGAAAGACAAGATTTTTTTCACTCACTTTACATGGAATAGGTATGTTCATGGTTTTGTGTTGGAAATGGTTTCAGGAATTTTCAGCCATGGAGATTCTTGAAGAAGAAAGAAGCATGACTCTAAACGAAGTGGAAGCATCGAAGGAGCCTCAGAAGACTTTGTGTCGCTTTCGGCGCGGCCCAAAGAAGCAAGTGTTGCAAACCTTTATGAAGTTCAAGTACCGCACAACCCACGCATCAGAGTGGGCCAGCGAAGAGTCCCTTCCAGGATTCCGGATGCTATTGGCGATCTCCCTCGACGCCATACAGTTCGGTACCAGTACCTCACTTTGAAAAGGAGGGGATGTCACGTGACACATCCAACCCTATGTGTCCGTGGACAAGCTACAGCATGACCAGGGTTCAGTCAGTCCAATAAGTCTAGATTAGAAGTGATCTGGCACTATTGTGAGTCTGTTCGCAGACCGTGCATGCCCAGTCACTTAGTGTAGATGCATATCCTCTGGTTGCACATAGCATGATCATAAGCATTCCCATCAGAATCCAATAGAATCCTTCAGGGGAATTTTCCAGTGTATTTGACCTATTTTACCTATTTTTGACATTTTTCACTTATTATTTTTAAGTGACTTTTGTTGGAAAGTAGATAGGGCAAATTGAGTAAGTTTGTATATAAGCAAACCTAGACTAGCACTAAAAGGCAGAAGAGGCAACAGGAGCCAAGCTCAGCAGGCAACTTCTCAACAGGACCTTGGCGGTTTCCCCCTCCAAGCAAGAACCCCCATGCTAGCGTTTTTCTTCATCGCCATACCTCCCAGATCCTAGCGTTTTGCATCAATTTTGCCATCGCCAGAAGACCTCAAGCATAGCGTCTTTTCATCAGCATCCTCGCCACCAGAACACAGCAGATAGCGTTTTTGAAGACCAACAAGATGGCGTTTTGGGAACACATCAGCCCAGCGTTTTTGAAGGTCCCAATTTCAGCCTTTGTAGATTCAGCATGCAGCGTTTTTCATCATTGAAGTACCTGCAAGATCAGCCTTAAAAGGTAGCAGATTCAGCCGGATAGACCATCAGTTTTCAGCCTTAAGCAACCTCAGTTTTCAGCCCTAAACCTGCAGATTTTCAGCGTCAAAGAACCACCGAAAACAGCCCCCAAATCAGTGTTTTTGGACTAGTCGCAGATTTCAGCCCATAGCGTTTTTGGACAGCAGTAGAAAGATTGCAGATTTCAGCCCTTAGGTCGACTTCGTCATCACCGTCATCATCGTCGACATAGCCTAGACTTGGATCAATCTCATGCATACCATTTGTACCAGATTGTGCAATCATAAGTAGACCACTCTCGCCGACGAGAGTGGGACCTTCGGAGGAGTGTTTTACAACGTCTCTGGTGTCGTATCTCTCTTCTCTTCCTATCTCTCAGTCTCATACACTTGCACGCACAGTGTCCATTCACTTTGTTTGTGATCATAGCACTTTCTCATTAAGAACGGAAGGCTCTACCTTCCATAAGAACAAAAGGAACCTTGAGCACAATTCGGAGCACTCATCTTGAGCAAAGCGCAAACATTCATTCCGCTGCACCTAACACAAAGTATTACAAAGTTCAAAACCTGACAATACGCAACCTTAACATCGTTGTTTGTCCAAACAGAAAGAATAAAATTATCACTTGTATCATGCATAGCCTGGACAACAGATATGGCATCCCTACTCACGTCATTAGTGCCTAAGAGTAGGTGCAGGTTTAAGGTAAATACTAGAATTGAATACTACTGCGAACCTACCTAGAAGAGATAAAACATAACCAAAGTATTACAAAGTTCAAAACCTACAATACGCAACCTTAACATCGCTACTTGTCCAAACAGGAAGAATAAAATTATCACTTGTATCATGCATAGCCCGGACAACAGATATGACATCCCTACTCACGTCATTGGTGCCTAAGAGTAGGTGCAGGTTTGTGTAGAGTTAATTCATGATTTGAACATACTCTAAAAAACCAATGAACTGAGTTTCTCTCACCTACCGGAGGTAATGGGCATACTCAACCATGATAAAGGCTAGTATGTCTGCCCCATGCAAAAAAAAGGAAAATCAAGATTCTCTCACCAGAAACTCGTACTCTCTCTCTCTCTTCGTCGTGAAAGGAAAGCTAGCGTCAGGAAGCAGTTGTGGCAAGGCTTGGAAACCCCCCCCCCCCCCCCCCCCCCCCATCTCCTCTCTCTCTCTCTCTCTCTCTCTCTCTCTCTCTCTCTCTCTCTCTCTCTCTCTCTCTCTCTCTCTCTCTCTCTCTCTCTCTCTCTCTCTCTCTCTCTCTCTCTCTCTCTAGCATATAGGATTGCATTTTTTCCCTGGTTTAGAGCTCCACCCTCCCCTACCCTTCTACCACCTCCCTTCTCTCCCAGCCATTACACAGGATAGCTATTTTTTTGCTTTGTACCTTTTATCCTTCACAGGGTATCCAGAGGACACTTACCCCCATGTACTTTGATTTGTCTCATAGGCCAATTTCGGCCTCTTATGGACGTAAAAAAATCTTTCTTTCTTTCTTTCTTTCTCTCTACAGACTTGGAGTATGTCCACTATTATGCCTATCTTCAAGTCGGGAGATCCTATGCTTCTCGGGAATTACCGTCTCAGGCTAGGCTATATGCATCAATTCTTGAGCGTGAGTTGAGTGGATGGGCAGAGAGAGGACATACGGGCAACAGGACAAGCAAGGTTCAAGAGAGGTTTCTCCACTCTTGACCAAATTTTGACACTCAGAGCCATTATTGAGGAGGGTACACACCATGGCAGGAGGATATATTGTAGCTTTGTGGATTTCTGCAAAGCCTTTGATACAGTGCCACGAGCCAAACTCATACGCACATTGCAAGACATGGGGGTGCCCACAGAGCTGATCTAGGGAATCTTAGCTTTATACAGGACAATGGTATGACAAGTAGGCACTACTCAGGGCATGTCCGACATGGTTCACTCCACCATTGGGGTGAAGCAGGGTTGTCCCCTATCTCCGACTCTCTTTGGCGTATATGTAGATGAGTTTTTAGATTATGTACAGGCAGAGGGTGATAGAGATGCTCAGCTTGCAGGGACATGGATTCCGTTGATATTATATGCTAATGATATTGTGCTGATCTCAGATTCTCCAGAGGGGATGCAGCGTCATTTGGATGCATTGCATGCATTTGCACGGGACAGTGGATTGTCTGTGAACGTTAATAAGACCAAGGTAATGGTGTTTAACACCACAAGCAGTGGGTAAGGAGGTCCGCCCCCACTTTTACATATGGTCGAGAGACTGTGGAGTATGCAGATACATACACTTATCTTGGGGCGGTTTTCAGTGGTCCAATATTTTCCCTGAGGCATGCAACAGATACGGGATTGACCAAAGCCTATGCAACATTGGGGAGACTTGAGAGGATATGTTCGCAGGTTCAGTTCCAGGAACCTCGGACAAAGCTTTGGCTCTTTGACACTTTGGTCACTTCGACCATGCTATACGGAGTGGAGATATGGGGCCCCTCAGTTGATCATCATAGCAGAGCTAGCAGTACTGATGGATGGACATGTATGGAGAAGCCCTTGGTGTCTATGATTTCTCGGATGATTAGGGCCAAGGCCTCAGTACCACATGACATTATTAGGGCGGAGCTCGCTGCTCCTCCATTGGTAGTGGAGGCACTCACTCGATCAGTTTCATTTATGCATAGCACTTGGGCTCTCCCTACAGACAGATATGCTCGACTAGCACTAGAGTCTTCGCGACAGCTAGCATTGCAGGGAGATAGATCATGTTGGTATGTAGAGATGGCATCTTGGTTTCAGTTACATGGCTTTAGTAAGGATCGGCTACCCCCATTTCAGTACTCTTTGGATGCACCCTCCATCTTCCTCACTAGGGCAGAGATTACTAGGCTCATCAGACAGGACTTGATTCAGTTGGATACGAAGAGGACATGGATACAACCTACACATGAGCTAGGAACGAAGATGACTTTCTATAGAGGGCATCTTCTCCAACTCACGGAGGATGGTTTTGTGATCAGACCAGGATACATGGACACTCATCTATCCCACGGGATACGATGTGCTATTGGTCAAATACGCACATCCTCACATCAGCTAGAGATCGAGATAGGCAGATTTAAAGGAGTACCCGCTGAGTGCAGGATTTGTCATGTGTGCCAGATAGAGCCAGAGATAGAGCTACATTACATATGTCACTGCCCAATATACTATGAGATACGAGGCCGCTTTCACTGTCTATTCAGAGAGGGTTTTGGGCCACTTTCTAGAGTCATGAGGTACCAGGATCAGAGATGCCTCGGATTATACTTACTGGAGATCCGCAAACACAAAGAGGACCTCTTGAAGAGGGGCACAATGAGATATCCAGCAACAGCGGAAGATTACAAATTTCTTTCAGTCATAGACAGAGGAGTCCGAGGCTCGAGCAGCCTCAACAGCATAACAACACCAAAGGCACCAGAGGCATACTGCTTGATCGGGCGATAGAGTTGGGGCGGTCCCGTCGCCCACGGATGAGGGGGCCCTCTCGACATTGACGCAGATTGCGGCGAGGATTCATACCATACTGGCACGACATAGGAGCCGTCCTAATAGAGTGCCTACCTTGGAGGACATTGAATCTATATAGCCTTTTGGATACTGATGTATATGTATATGATGCCTCGACTGTCAGAGAGCTCCATTGTATCAGCTCACCCTTTGTATTCCCCTTGTATCAGCTTTCACCCCACCCCTACCCACTATTTTCTTTTCAGTTCTTTGTACTTTTTGTACCCATACCTGGTATTAGATTCACCACATGTAACCTTTTGGTCTCATAGGTCATTTTGGCCTTTTGAAGACGTTAATATTAATATTACATTACATTACATCTCTTTCTCAGCACGACAAACAAGTCTAATGCTGATGTATGTGGTTGCAATGTGGTTCCTAATTCCTCTCTCATGCAAGCTATGGCCCAAACAAGAATGTTGAGAATGTGGATGTAGAGGAGTTGAACGAACCGGAGCGACATTCCAAGAACATTGTTATTCGAGGAATTCTCAAACAGAAGTTAGAAAAACCTTCTTCTCTTGCCATTGTTATCGTGTTTCTTCAAAACCCACTTTGGCATGTCAGGAGTTACGGTTTACAGAGCACATAGAGTGGGTAAGCAAGGAGCTCCTTGCTCGAGAGAACGGCCAATTGTATGCACCATACCGGATGAGACCAAACAAAATATTATCCTTGATAATAGTTGGATTTATTTCAGGGATACAAAATGTTTTGTATGTGAAGATCGTACTATAAAGCAACAAAATGTGCGTAGCAAGGCATATGAAGATAGGAATAAGGAGATCTCTCATGAAGAAACATGCCCAAATATTGCAAGAGGTTGGCTCAGCCGCTCGCTGCTACAACTCGCCCGCCATCACGAGCACCCCCTTCCCACCCCATGCCGCTGACCTCCCTCTCGCACCCAGCTCTCCCGCCACAGCCGCCCCTCACATCACGCCCTGCTGTCCCGCCCCAGCCCGCTCCTCCCCCCCTTCGTAACCAGCCCGCTATCTCCCCCTCTTGCATTCGTTGCTCCCTCCCATCCCGCAGCCCCCCGCCCCCCCAAATTTCGCACCATCCTTCCCCGCATCCTCTTCGCCAACTGACGTCCTGCTTTGCTGTCTTGGAGGCCATCCACGGCAACGGGAGTACGCCTATCCTCGACTCTTTCAAAGTAGCAGACACAGATGGAGGCTCATACTCCACCCCAGAGGGACTCTCAAGAAGTCCCCCTGGCCCGACCCTACAGAGCCCACCATCCTGCTCTCTCGCCGACGGAGCAAGCGAGCCTCGTAGCACAGGTGGAGCGCCTCCAAGCGACCTCCGTCATCTGCAAGATCATCAACACCCGACCTAACAAAGGGGAGGTGCGTGATCTCCTCTAGGCCCACCTTCTTGCAGAGGTGGGCAAGATCCTCCACGTTCAGCTCCTCGGACGTGGCTGCTATCAGATAGAGTTTGAGACCTCCGAGATGGCGTCCAAGGTCATTGCGATGAGCCCCCTGGCCATCCGTGCAACACAAGCTCACTTTCGACAGTGGCGCCATGGTTTCGACCCAGCTATCGACGTTCTTGTCGAGGAGGCAAACCTTCCCATCTCAGTCTGCTTCCCCGGCCTGAGGAGGGAGTACCTTCCGCTCCTATCCAGGATAGGCTCAGAGATAGGGACCGTCCTGGAGACACCTCGCACGGTAGCCTCTGTAGCTACCAAGGCAGCTGGCATTCCCACAGTACGTGTTCTGGTTCGGGACACCCACACCCTCCCGAAGGTGATTCTACTACCTCGGGAGAGTGGTGGTTCGCTCCGCCAGAGCATGGAGTATTCGGGCCTCCCGAATCATTGTTTCATTTGTCATCAGATGGGCCATCTTGTGAAGGCCTGTCCAAGGAGGAGGCCCCAACCTTCACCTCAGGCTCAGCCCCAGCCTCCTAGGGTGGGCAACACCAGACCGAGTCACAGGGTACTCAAGCAGACTCACCCTCCGAGCCTGGGGCTCAAGTTGAAGAGGGCTGACAGCAGTTTCGTGGTCGGCGTCGACAGGGACCACCACGTCAGCCTGGCCCTCCAGGTGGTTGCCAGGCTCCAAGCCAACAGCAATCGGTTCCCACAAGAAACCATTTCGACCCTCTTCAACAGGACGAAGTCCCAGCTCCACCCTCCACCTCAGCCTCACCTTTGACAACCCCTCCTCTCCCTGAGTTCTCCTCCGCCCCTCACCCCCCCCCCCCCCCCCCCCCCTCCTTCCTCCTCCCCGCCTCGCCCCTCTCCTACCCCTCCCCGCCCCCACACTCCTTCTCCCACTACCCCCCCTGCTTTTACATCTCCTCCCGCTCCTACCCCGCAGCCGACCCATGGGGTAGGACCTTCCTCGGCTGCTAGGAGATCTTTTGACAGCGCTTTTGCCACACGAGTCACTTGGCGAGAGAGGGACAACCTTTCTTACGAACCCCCCTTCTGGTGCAGACGTCTCCCTTTGCAGCAGTTCCTCATGGACTGACGAGCTTCGACATTCGTCGTAGGTGGGACTTCTTCGCCTACGACTTCACACGGTTTCTCAGTGACCCTTCACCAGACTTTGAGGCAACTTGTTTCAGAGTTCATGTATTGTTCCTTGCTGCTAGAGGGATAGAGGCCCTCGACTCAACGGTTGGCTTCTCGTTTCCCTTATGTGGCAGGGACCAGTCTGAGTGGACTTCGGACTCAGTGGAGTGGCTGTAGGCACAGGCCCTCAAGTTCTCTCACCACATGGGAGACCTGGGGGTTACAGAACTGGTATAAACTTTGTGGCTGTTGGCCAAGTTCTCAGCGACACCTCCAGACTCGGCAGGATGTAGACACATTGTGGTACACTTCTTTGCTAACACATAGAGCCCACCATGCTATGTATACATACATGAGGACTCCTGGACAGAGGAAGTTGCCCTGTGCACGGCACGCTCTTCTTGGGCCTAGGCTAGACATTCTTTGCAGTCACGCCTATCTCGGGGACGCTTGGATGCAGATTATTCCCCATCCAAGCCAGTCTCGAAGATAGCGCAGTCAGCTGCTGCAGCAGCATCAGTTCTTTCTCGTTCTCCATGAGGATTGTCTCATGGAATGTGCAAGGATTAGGTGGGCCTTAGTTTCAGTGCCAACAGGGTTGATTGCGTCAGGAGCTTCACGATGCCTTGTGGGCAGAGAGATCGATCTTATGCTGCAAGAGCATCATCTTTGTGAGAGCCGCACTAGACGATGTGGTCAGCTTTTGCGTGGGCGATATGAGACATTTTGGTCAGCTACATTTGGACCTAGTGGTATCGAGAGAGGGGTATGTATGACTATTGCGGACTCTTGGCAGCAGGCCATTGTGGGCAGAGGTATTATTGTGCCTGGCAGGGCTCAGTGGATTACTATGCACGTTCAAGGCTACCTATTGGGCTTCCTGAACATCTACGCATCCAATGTGGTAAGTGCACGTGCAGAGTTTCGGCCTCACATTGTAGAGTCTCTGCCGCATGCAGAGCAATGGTGCATTGGGGGTGACTTCAACATGCTGGAGGACACCTCTAGCAGGATTTGAGGTAGTCATGCTACTGTGCACGGAGCTGAGTTGGCAGCTTGGGAGAGGCTTTGTATGACTTTGAGGGTATCAGACGTTTTGCAGCACTCTGGCTTTATGAGGCCCATAGACAGCTTGGCCTTCTCTCGCTCGGACCACATAGTGGGAGGAGTGAATCTATCTTGAATAGATCGTTTCTATGCCAGTGACCACAGCTGTGACTTGGGTGGGTTAGTTTGCATTTTGGCTAGGACATCTTTTTCGGAACATGCACCAGTGATCCTCTCTGTGAAAAATAGACAGAGGGGGAGCACGATGCTACGCATCCCTGAGAGGATCTTGTTGGACTGAGAGCTCAGAGAGCAAGTGGTGACTCTTTGGACAGAGGGCTTGGACACGCAGGACTCCGCTGCTGACAAAGTGGCCTCTGGACTTGCTAAGCTTTCTCCAGGAGTCTACGGCCTGCCTGGCTACAACGAGGGAGGAGGAGCAGTGTCTCCGACAGGGCGTTGCTTCCTTGCAGAGGATGCAGGAGCAGCACCTAGACAGTCCTTGGTTGGAGGAGCGATTGCAGCAGGCTCGCCACAAGCTTGCCAGCGTAGAGGAGAGGCATCATGAGTTTGCTTTTCATTGATAGGCATCTCAGTAAACCCAGGTGGATGACAGAGTGACTAGGGCGTTCTTTGAGGCAGTGGGACCCTGTCATGCACACACCAGTGTCAGCCAGTTGAGGAGACCTAACGATCAGTTGCTTTAGAGCCACAGGATATGCACGCAGTTGCTACTGCCTTTTACCGTGACCTGCTGTCAACAGAGCCTCAATCAGAGCGTCAAGATGCATGCAGAGAACAGGTTTGGGCACAGATGCCTTGTCTTGTGACTGAGGAGATGCGCCAGAGGCTTGAGTGTAGCCTGCTACAGTGTCACTTCACAGGACAGGCAGTTGGACAGTTAGCTACAGTTGGTCTGGTTCACACTGGACGGACCCTTTGGGCTGGGAGTGACACGTGGCAGGGTACCTACGGTGGTCTGGTGGACATCGTGGCCAAGTCACCACCACCACTCAGTTTGGAGATAGACTTAGCTGGCTGGACATTTATGGGCCATTGGTGGCTCTTATGGTTGTACATATCAGTAGTCGTTTTGGGCAGTTCTATCTTATCTTGCACTTAGTCGTCTAGAGAGAGTCTTACACAGAGCACTGCTTCACCATCCCTGCACATCTGAGCCTCGACACCCCATTTGTACTTGTGAGTCCTGGGCTGGAGCTGAGTGTGCTGCCACGCCTGAGTCTGTACATGGTTCCGTGAGCTAGTCGAGTCCATATGTTCTGGTCCACTGCTGTGTCTCTATTGTTATCCATAGTTTCGGTGTTTCATTTGTTTGAGAGAGTTTCCATTTGTTGAGTGAGATTGTCACGCACATTGCACTGAGGGGCACGCACACTGTAGAGAGCACGACACATTATCCGCGCTACAGGTGCTCTCATTTTGGCGATCACGGTGGGACCTCAACTGAAATCTCACTCTGTGAGGTGCAAATCTTGAAGCTGGTTAGGTTGATCTAGCTTCGCCTGCCTTCTTCGCCAACCTTGCTTTGCAATGTTCCCCTCTCACCTGGTCCATTAGTCCTTGGTCTAGTCCTTTCTCGCCCTGGTCCAACTTATCCTCGTCCCTGGTCTAGACCTCCTCGACCCTGGTCTAGTCCTCCTCGTCCCTGGTCTTGTCCTTGGTCCAGCCGAGTCTAGTCATTTACCTGGTTGGTTTGGTGGAGTCTAGACCTCTCCACAAGTTTCTTGCCCAAACTTGGTTGAACTGGTGGTCACTGCATGACACATACAAGGAGGTCAGTTGAGCGTCAAAGCCCACTACTGAGCCCTCTGAAGTAATATCACAGAAGACGACCTTTGACACCTTGTAAAAACACTTCAACCTCATCATCTATACCTCCACATATCACACCACCCATTCCTTCATCAGGTTCCCCATCTTCCCGATCACCTTCTCCAGAAAAGCTCTCACCCATTCCTTCGTCATTAGGTTCCCCATCTTCGCGATCACCTTCTCCAGAAAAGCTCTCTCCTATACTGCTACAGCAAGCTATTGTGCAACAGACTCAGCAAAGAATCATGGAGCCACTAGCTAGTGTTTTGGCCAAGGTGAACATCAAGTTCCCTACCTTCAAAGGGCTTTCTTCAGAAGATGCTGACGACCATGCAAGAAGATTTGTATCTCTCTGTAGGGGACGTGGGCTGAACAGAGAAGATGCTTACTTGGTACTATTTCCATCCACCTTGGATGGCCTAGCAAATAAATGGTACAGCCAATTTGCAGAGAACCATTTTGCAACTTGGGCAGCCTTCAGACAGCAGTTCTGTGCAGCCTTCAGGCCGGGTGACTACCAGGAGAAGGTGTTGGATGAGTTGGCCAACATGGTGCTCAAGCCTGAGGAGACTTTTGCGGAGCTTATGACTAAAACTAAGTCACTGGTGGCCAAGCTTCCCCAACAACCCGGTGAATTCATGGTTAAAAAGTGGGTGGAGAAGGCGCTTCCCAAAACTTCTCAGCAAAAACTCCGAGAGAGTCTCCGACCCGACGCCACTCTCGACGAGTTCATCGCAGCTGCTACTAGAATAGAGGGAGCTAGGAAGCTCTTCAACAAATCTCCTTAAATAGATACTCCCTTTGTGTTCTCTGAAGGTAGTCCTACTGATCCTTTAACTTCTTTACGCAGGGAACTGGAAGCCCTAAAGCTACAACGAGCTCTTCAAGAGGAGAGGTCCTTCTCTCTTAGACAAGAGAAGCCTACACATAATGAGGCATTGGAACAAATTAAGCGGGAGTTAGAAGAGCTCAAGTTTCAGCAAGAGACTAAGGTTATGGTTTGGTGTAGCTCATGCCGCTCTCCAGGGCACCCCCCACAGGAATGCCCCCTTCGGGTTTACTGCCACTTCTGTGAAAAATCTGTACATGAGGATAAGGATTGTTACTACCTCAAGGGATTGCGACAAATACAGCAAAATCTTGGTCCTTCTCTCCAACAAGGGCTAGCGCCTGCATCCAACATGGTCTCACCCTACGGCCATCAAAACCAGTTGGCTCCTCTGCTGACAACACCCCCTATGCAGCAAGGTATGCACAATAACTTTGCACCCCACAACTTTTATCATGCCAGTACTCCCTCAGTTCCCCAAAGTTTCTACACCTCAGCCTCCAACTCCATGCAGCAACCACCTCGTCCCCCGTTTCGTCCTTCCAATCGGCCCATACTCTGCTACAGATGCGGAGAATATGGGCATTATCAGAGCAAGTGTCCTTTACCCGAGGGGTCCCCTCCTTGTCGTCATTGCCCTGATTCGAAGGATCACTACAGTAAGGATTGTCCCAAGCAAAGGGCATCCACGTCTTCAGGCTCGACTCAGAACCAGCCCAAATTCACCTTTCCGAAGATAAATTTGATTACTGTGAACACCGTGCCTCAACCTTCACCTGCTACTCATGTGGTTAAGCCTGTGCAAGTGGAGGAGCCTGCTGGTGTCCTTACTCGGGCACAAAGAGCAGCTCTTGGTCTCAGTCTACCCACAGCTCCACCTCGCTAGTCTCCACTTCCTCAATCTGGTCTACCTGACCCAAAGGACAAGTCCTTCCCAATTGCTCAGAGCAAACCAACTTCCTTGTTATCTGACATTGATGGAGCCTTCTTAGAAGCAGTGGCTGACTTGGAACAGATTAAGGTTCCAAAAGGAGCCCAGTTCGAAAGCGCCAAGCCCACAGCAGAAGCCATCTTGAAAAATACTTTTCAGCAGGTGTCACTATACGACATGCTAAAGCTTGACGCAACACTTAGAAGTGACACCCTGTCAGTCATTCAGTCTCTGTACCCGGGGGCTGGGCCTAGTGGCGGGCACCTCCCTGTACAGCCCTTAGAGTCTTACTTGATTTCCTATCCAACTGCTCCCCTCACCAATTATAAAAGTCCTCGCCTCACTGTATCTATTCTTGGACAGCAGCTATCCGGCGTCATCGTTGATGGTGGATCTGGAATCAATTTGATGCCCGAATTCACTATGAGGGCCTTAGGTCTACAGCCTACCCGACCTGCTCCTTTCACTGTTACATTGGCTGATCAGAGAACAGTCTACCCAGTGGGCATAGTCGACAAGGTACCTCTGAAGGTACAAGATTTCACTTTTGACTTAGATTTTGTGGTAGTTCATCTTCCCCAGGTAGAGGGAGGTTATCCCTTGCTCATTGGTAGGCCATGGTTGCGACATACGAAAGCACTTCATGACTGGGGAAACGACGCCATGTGGATACATACCCCTAGCTCTCCAATGCAACAAATTCGTCTCGAAGGTGGCATGGATCCAGTCTTTCAGCATAGCTCTTTGTCAGTAGAGTCCAACCCTGACTTGGAACAGCCAGTCCCTCCTGATGGGTCCGATGAAGACCTACTGCAATGGTTAGAAGCTACATCTTCGATGCCATGCTATGTAGTCTCTCTTCAACCCTTAACAACAGATTCACCCTCTTCCCCTGATCCTACACTTGAAGCCAGTAATCCCAGTCAGCCAAGTGCGCCAGAACCATGTGGGCCAGTCTCTGATGACCATCCTTCAGAGGGTCCATTGATTGAAACCATCGGCCTGGGTGAGCCTATAACCCACCATAGAAGGGGGAAAAAGTCTCCCTTGCAAGAGTTGGCCAACACCCCACTTCCCTTAACCTCCATTCCATCTGAATCTCCACCCATGCCGGAGCACTTTGAGGTATGTGAGGACTTACCATTCGCAGAGCTTCCATCAGGATGGTTGCAGGAAGAGTATGTTGATTTCAACATTGATCAAACGCCAGCTCATAATGTCCAGAAGCTCACAGAGGCGGCACGGTCTTCTATCCCTGACGCAGCCTCGCCCACTGCACTGCCTGACCCAGTCAGAGAGGTCAACCTAGGCGGCCCTGACAACCATCAGCCCATCTTGTTAGCCGCTTGGTTATGGGATCATCCCGCTATACTCGACCAGGTAATCTCTTTCATGCACTCTTTCAAGGATGTGTTTGCCTCGTCTTACCACGATTTGGAGGGAATTCCAGCAGAGCTAGGAGTCCACACAATTCCTCTGGTTGAAGGGGCTAAGCCAGTCAGAGGAAGGGCTTACAAACTGAATCCCAAATATGCAGAAGCAGTCAAAATCGAGTTGGAGAAAATGCAAGAAGCAGGTATTATTGTACCAGTAGAGCACTCAGAATGGTTGTCCCCTATGGTTATTGCCCCAAAGAAGCAGTCCAACAAAATTCGAGTTTGCGTCGACTACCGGGCTCTGAATAAGGTCACAATACCGGCTGGATTTCCAACCCCTTTCACTGAGAGAGTCCTTGAAGATGTCGCTGGCCATGTACTGTATAGTTTTATGGATGGGTTCAGTGGCTACAATCAGTTAGGAATACATCCTGACGACCAAGTCAAAACAGCTTTTATAACTCCCTGGGGTATTTTCATCTATACTAGAATGTCTTTTGGGCTTAAAAATGCACCGCCTTCTTTCAATCGCATAGTATATCTCATCTTTTGTCCTCTGCTTACTGATCACCTTCGCATATTCATGGACGACTTTTCCACCTTCTCGGGTGCTCAATGTTCAACCCCAGTACAAAATCTAAAGGAGCATCTTGCTCAGCTCTCTGCAGTCTCCTCAGATGCAGAGAGGCACGTTTGAAGCTCAATCCGAACAAGTATCATTTTTTGGTCACCGAGGGCACACTGTTGGGCCATGTGGTGTCTGCTCAAGGTTTAGCACCTGACCCAGAGAAGATAGTGGCCATCTTGAAGTTACCTCCTCCAATAAATCCCAAAGGTGTTCAAAGCTTTGTGGGTCACACCGGCTATCATCGCAGGTTTATACGTATGTATGCACAGTTGGCTCAACCATTGACCCGGCTTACCAGTGCTGCTGTTCCCTTCCAGTGGTCTACACCAAAGGATGAAGCATTTGCATACCTCAAAAAACGCCTCACTAAAGCGCCCATTCTAGTTGCCCCGGATTGGGCCCTACCTTTTCATGTGCATATTGATGCGAGTCTGCTGGCTGTTGTAGGCGGATAATGTGTCGTGCTCTCTACAGTGGGTGGTCCTCAGTGCAATGTGCGTGACAATCTCACTCAAACAGACTGAATCTCCCTCAAACAGATGAGCAGAAAGGAAACAATAGACGTCAACAGAGCTCTCAAAGACACAACAGCAGACCGGAACATATGACTCGACTATCTCCAAGACTGATACAGACTCTGGCGTGGCAGCACACTCAGCTCCAGCCCAGGACTCTCAGGTACAATCGGGTGTCGAGGCTCAGATGTGTCGGGATGGTGCAGACATGCTCTGTGTCAGACTCTCCCTAGACGACTACGTGCAAGATAAGATAGAACTGCCCCCAAAAATGACTACTCATATGTACAACCATAAGAGCCACCAACGGCCCATAAAGAACATCATCAAAGTCTATCCCCACTGGGTGGCGGTGGTGACCTGGCCACGATGTCCACTAGACCACCCTGCCACGTGTCTGCCCAAGTGTGAACCGACCAGACCAAAGGCCAATTGACCAAAGCCCAACTATAAACTACTGTCGTATGAAAGTGAAAGTGACACTGTAGCAGGCTACAGGTTGCCCGCCACAAGTCCGCTGCCCGTCCCGGAGAGCGGAACTGATGAACTGAAATAACGGCGCTCTACTGTTGGTGGTCGGATGATGGAGGAGGAGGTGGCGGAGGCTGATAGTAAGTTGGGTAAGGAGATGGAGGCCAAGTGTATGGTGAGGGGTAGTGGCCATGAGGAGGGTACATCGGGTATGGAGCAGCAGGCTGCGTCATGTTTTGCGGTTGAGTAGGTGGAGCTGGTGGAAACCCAGGAAACGACTGCGCAGGCTGCGAGGGTGGAACCGGTTGTTGGAATCCCGGGAAGCCGTAGAAGTGTTGAGGATAGGATGGAGACTGGGAGGGGGGGGCCATAGAGGGACCCTGAAATTGTGATGAGACCGAGCCTGTTGGTTTAGACGCCATTCTGGTAGGATTTTCTTTTTCTGCTGTTTGAGAGTCCCCTGAATGTGCTTTGGACACGTCCGTCTGTATCGGTACCTGTGGTGCCAATGCAGGAACGTGCTGAGAAACCGGGGTTGTAGTTGTAGTTGTAGCTTGAACTGCCTGTGAAATGGCTACAGCTTGGTATTTTGCACAAGAAGGACATAGTGTATGTACCATCGGAGAGAGATCCTGAACTGCTGCAGTCATATCATTTTCCTCTTTTAACTGTTTTTGCTGAGTGTGGACGATATGTTTGAGGTCCACTACCTGTTGAGTTAAGATTCTTATACAATCCTGAGATGTAGCAATGAAATTGTCCCTATCCATCGCTCGTTGAAGATGCGTTTGCACTTCCCTTGTCATACCGTCGTAGCAAGAGCGATGCATACCGTTGGTACCTTGCAATGAGAGTGTTGCATTGATAATCGTCGAAATGGCTCTTCTGTCTGCCTCTAAAAGTCTGTCAGCTTGAGGCGCAAAAGTATCATACATGTTATGTTTGTCAGATGTAGGCACCCCACAGCTAGATGCCCCTGCAGTATCCTTCAGTGCCCCAGCAGTAAGAGTAGTATGTAGTGCCGGCGAGACAACTGGATGTTGTGTTTTAGTGACGGCAACACTACTCACAATAGGTGGTGTGAGAGTGGAGGTGGCCACAGAAGTAGACATACGCACTGCTGGTGTTGTAGTATGGACGTCCGAGATTTTGACCTGCGATTCTGAGAAAGGTAGTGTTGCCAGCTGCGCAGATGAATCTTTTTGTACCTTTGCCCTCTTGCGCGAGATGCCCTTTCCTTTTGCCATTTTGGAACGTTCTTGCTCTTTCGCATCATCTAGAAGGGTGAGAACTGCCTTTGCATCCGGCTTTTGCTGCATAATCTGTACCACCCAAGACATAATAGGCGCTGCATAGCAATTGAACTTTTCCGCTTTGCCTTTACGTTGAGTCCGTCACCGCTTTGCCCTGTCCTGTAGCGCTTTAAACAGCAAATTGTGAAATGGGTATGGCAGGCAATGGTAGAGACAAAAGAGAGCATCGCATATTGCTGGAGAACCTGGAGAAGATGAAACCCCTGATCTTTCAGGTGCTCGCAGTAAAAAATAATACTGTAACACTGAATACAGTTGCTGACTCCTGTGATAGTCTGGGTGTGAGTCCAGCAAAAGTTCCTGACAAGCATTTGCCGTTTCTTCTGGTGAAAGATTCGAGAAGGTTTTTGTTGCGGGCAGAGGTGTCAGCACAGTCAATATTCCCATTGCCTGTCCGATATCCTCCGCCGTGAGTGCGGTATCATTCAACTTTGGAAAAGTTAGCAAGAGGGAACATAGCTTGGCAGTAGAGATATTGGCAGACAAATCGGTCTCAGCCAACTTTTGGAGACCCAAGTGTATCAGTTGTTGTTGAGAGAACACCTCCTTCAGTGCTGGATTCGGAGCCTGTAGATGATATATCGTAATTAAAGGTACCTTGGAGAGAGCACCAGACGGGCAAGGCACCTGGAGAGTAGTGACTCTGTCAACAGTGGCTGACTGTGGTGAATCTTCCTCAGAAGATTCCTCTGAAATCTGCTCTGAACTAGGAGTATAGTCTGATTTGCTGTCAGAACTATCCCCAGATGCAGAGGACTCGTCCTCCGATTGTAGATGCTTTTCCCTGTTTCGAGTACGAACCATCTTACTAGACTGTGCGTGGGCTTCCAGTGGGAAAGTTGAGGAAGCGGTGTTGAGGAGCTCAGGAGACCTTGCTGCTGATTTGTGAACTGTGAAGACTCTGTGCTGCTGATAAGAAGAATTAGGCTTGAATGAACCTTATATTTACGCTAAAGTAGCTTTTCAGTATTCTTATCAAGCTGCTTTTATTTTTAGGATTTTTATGTTGCTTTTGCGCAAGGCCAGGCTAGGGCGAGGAAAAAAGCGATGGAAAAGGAAGGGCGAGGGCGAGGAGCTAAGACAGAAAAAAAAAGCGGCCCAGGCATGGGCTAGGGCAAGGGAAAAGGGCAAGGGCGAGGGCGAGGGCGAGGAGTGGGAGGGGTAGGGCGAGGGCGAGAGGTGGAGGGGCTAGGCGAGGGAAAAGGGCGAGGAGCGAGGGTAGGAGAGGGAGAGGGGGTGGTAGGGCGAGGGCGAGGGCGAGGAGTGGGAGGGGTAGGCGAGGGCGAGAGGTGGAGGGGCTAGGCGAGGGAAAGGGCGAGGGGTAGAGGTGGAGGGGCTAGGCGAGGGAAAGGGCGAGAGGTGGAGGGGTAGGCGAGGGCGAGAGGTGGAGGGGCTAGGCGAGGGAAAGGGCGAGGGGCGAGGGCGAGGGCGAGGGCGAGGAGGTGGTAGGGTTAGGGCGAGGAGTGGGAGGGGTAGGGCGAGGGCGAGAGGTAAGGGGCTAGGCGAGGGAAAAGGGCGAGGAGCGAGGGTGGGAGAGGGCGAGGGGGTGGTAGGGTTAGGGCGAGGGGGTGAGGGCTAGGGCGAGGGCGAGAAAATAGGGGCGAGAGGTGAGAGGGCTAGGGCTAGGGATGGTCTAGGGCTAGGGCGAGAAAATAGAGCGAGGGGTGAGAGGGCTAGGGTTAGGGCGAGAGTTTTAGGGGATGGGAGAGGCCGGGGGTGGGAGGGTTAGGAACAGGGTTAGAGGAAAAGGGGTAGGACGAGGGAGAGAGGGTGAGGGGGAAATGGCAAGGGACTTGCAATTCGACATAAATTCAGGGCTTACCCCACTAAGCTCAACTAAGCTCCGCTGCAGAAATAGTAGCTTATCATTAGTAGCAGACTGAGCACCACCAAAGGCGCCTTGATTTGGCAATTGTCCCCACATCTAATTTCTGGAGGGGATGTGAAAGTTAGGAGAGGGAGAGGGAAAGGGAAGGATTAGGACAGAGGCTAGGGGAGTTGGTTCAGAGGAGAGACAAGCTGAGGGGAGGAAAAAAAAACAGTTAGTACTAATCATCAAAACTATCCCAGAGACCTTAAAGATAGAGTAGACCAAAAGAATAACACGCATTGATAATATCGAGTTAGCAGAAAGAATCAGCAATTCATAAACGCGAAGTATCATCCTACATAAATACCCCACTCAAGGCATTTATAGCTTTATGCATCTCCAAGAACTGAGTTTGACTTGAGAGTAAAATCTGAGAAAAGGAACTTATTCAGATTGGGGAGATTAGGTTATGTCCAAGAAAGACAAAGATTGAAGACAGATAGAGTGAAGATAGAGTTGATCAAGTCCAGAAGCAACCTATGAGCTTAACCTAGACCGCGGAAGGAGAGCTACCTAAGGAAATTTTCTAAGAGAGATAAGATAAATCAGAACAGTAAGATGGGAAAGATAGCGATTCCGAAGTTATTTAAAGGGTCAGGAGTCTGCAAAGCTCAACACCTTCTCTGATTGTCGTGCGGTTAGACCCTTGAGCGTCTCTCAAGCATGATAGCATTTGATCTGAGATCCATTGACCAAAGGCAGAGAAACTCCTTCGAGAGTGGCTAATTGTACTGCACCATGGGGTAGAATCTCTATCACCTTATATGGTCCTTGCCATGCTGGGACCAACTTTTTTGCTTTTTTCAGAAACTTGGCTTGATAAAGTAGCACCAGTGCTCCTTGTTTTATTTGCGGCTTCCTGAGATGGCGATCATGCCAGGCTTTACGACGAAGCTGCTCTGCTTCTAGGGCCAGTGAAGCCAAACCTCGGCTTTCCTCCAAAAGGAAAAGACGAGAGACGGATGCCGACCCCAAATTTCCATTGGCACGAAGACTCCCCACTCGCGGGGACCCTGAGTTGAATTCGAAAGGTGCTATCGCTTCCAAACCGAAAGCCAATTGAAATGGAGTGTGATTGGTTGTGGCTTTGAAAGAAGTTCGATATGCCCAAAGTGTACCGTGGATAGCTTGAGCCCAAGTTGATGGATGAAGATGACATGCTTTCCGCAGGAGTGCTATCAGAACCTTATTAATGCTCTCTGCCTGCCCATTTGCTCTAGGGTAATAAGGACAAGATTTTCTGTGAAAAATATTGTAGTTGGCCAGCAAGGTAGAAATTGTTTCATTCACAAAGTGACTACCCCTGTCACTGGTGATTTCCAATGGACATCCAAACCTGCACAAAATATTTTCATAGAGAAACTTGGCTACTGTAGTGCCAGTGCAGTCCGTTGTTGCAAGTACCTCTGCCCACTTTATTGCGTAGTCGGTAGCCACCAAGAGATACTTCCGATTGCCGGGTTGGGCAGAGGGAGTAATTGGGCCTACAAAATCTATTCCCCATCTCTCAAAGGGCTGCCATGCCATAGAGACCTGCAGAGGACGGTTTGACTGTTTGCTTGGTTTAGGACCACAACACTGACATACATCACATACCTTTACATAGGCAATTGCATCGCGGAAAATATAGGGCCACCACAAGCCACACTGGAGAATCTTTTGTGCAGTAATATGGCCAGGGTAATGGCCACCAGTGGGACCAATATGGGCATCCTCTAAAATATACTCGACCTCGTGAGGGGAGACACAGCGCCTCAGAACACCATCTTGCCCTGATTTGTATAGCTGGCCCCCAATGAGAGTGAAAGGCCTAGACTTCAGCAACAGGCATCTCTTCTGTAGGGGAGAAGCATTCTCTGGGTAGAGGCCACTAGAAAGCAGATGCAAAACATCGTCGTACCATTCCGGTGTAGTATCCACCTTAAAGAGACTGCTATCAGGAAAGTCGTCAGCAACCCCTGTTGCTTCTTCACCAGTGTGAACGCGAGAAAGGTGGTCGGCGAGGACATGATGTTTGCCGGGCCTGAGTACCACTTCGAAATCGAACTCTTGAAATAAAAGTAGCCATCGCCATACTCTACCTGCAACCTGCGGCTTGTTGAGCAGATATCTGAGGGCATGGTGATCCGTAATAATTGTGAAGTGGACCCCTAATAAGTAGTGCCGAAATTTTTTCAAAGCATACACAATGGCTAAACCTTCCCTTTCTGTGGTGCTATAGTTACACTCTGCCTTGGTGAGTAGGCGACTTGCATAGTGAACAGGGCGATCCAGGTTATACTCCTTACTAGGCTGGGTCAGCACCGCACCCACAGCCAGTTGACTGGCATCTGTATGCACATGAAAGGTGAGAGACCAATCGGGAGCTACTAAGATAGGCGCCTCAGTGAGGCGTTTTTTAAGGTATGCAAAAGCTTCAGACTCTGCCTTTGACCATTGAAAGGGAACAGCAGCATTGGTTAGGCGGGTCAGGGGTTGAGCCACCTGTGCATACATGCGTATAAACCTGCGATGATACCCTGTGTGGCCCTTTTGGGTTGATGGGAGGTGGTAACTTTAAGATTGCCACAATCTTCTCTGGGTCAGGAGCTAAACCTTTAGCCGACACCACATGGCCTAGAAGTGTGCCTTCAGTAACCAAAAAATGACATTTGTTAGGATTTAGCTTTAGGCGTGCCTCTCTACACCTGAGGAAGACAGCAGAGAGCTGAGAGAGGTGTTCCTCTAGGTTTGCCACTGGGGTTGAACATTGAGCACCTGAGAAGGTCGAAAAATCGTCCATGAAGATGCGAAGATGATCCGTAAGCAGAGGACAAAAGATGAGATATACTGCCCTATTGAAAGAAGGTGGGGCATTTTTCAACCCAAAAGACATTAGAGTGTATATAAAAATACCCCAGGGAGTCACAAAGGCCGTTTTCAGTTGATCACCTAGATGGATGCCCAATTGATTGTATCCACTAAACCCATCCATGAAACTGTACAATACATGCCCTGCTACATCTTCGAGCACACGCTCAGTGAAAGGTGTTGGGAACCCATCTGGGATAGTTACCTTATTTAGAGCTCGGTAATCGACGCACACGCGGATTTTGTTAGATTGCTTCTTCGGCGCTATCACCATGGGTGATAACCACTCAGAGTGCTCCACAGGTACTATGATCCCTGCCTCTTGCATTTTTTCTAACTTTGCCTTGACCGCCTCAGCATACTTCGGGTTGAGCTTGTAAGCTCGGCCTCTTACAGGCTTAGCCCCTTCGACCAGAGGTATAGTGTGGACACCCAATTCTAGTGGAATCCCCTCTAAATCCTTGTATGACCAAGCGAAAACATCTTTAAAAGAGTGAATGAAGGAGACGACCTGATTGAGTACTGCGGGATGCTCCCATAACCAAGCTGCTAACAGTACGTGCTGAGGGTTGTCAGGATCTCCTAGGTTGACTTCTCTGACCGGGTCTGGGGTTGTAGCTGGAGAGGGTGCTTCTGAAGATGAGAGGTGAGCTGCCTCTTGGAGCTTCAAGACATCATGAGCAGGGGTTGATCGATTGGAAACTCTGCATACTCTTCTTGTAACCATCCCTGTGGGAGCTTCTCGAAGGGCAAATCTTCCGATGCAGACAACCTGACAGAGTGCTTTTGATGGGGTCCAACTTGGGAGATGCTCCAGGAAGGGGGGAATCTTTGGCTAGCGCATGCAGAGGAGATTTCTTCCCCCTTCGGTGATGTGTGATAGGTTCCCCAAGACCGAGGGCTTCCATCGGCGGTTCATTCGACGCATGAGAATGTGGGGCTGACACACTTACTTCTTCGACTGTTGTATTGTCTGTAGGACTTTGGACATCGGTGTCCTCCTGAGGATTTTGAAGAGAGTGTAACTGGCGGCACAGGTAAGTTTTGAGTAGAGACCATGTAGCATGGCATCGAAGCGGTAGCTTCCAACCACTGTAGCAGGTCCTGGTCAGACCCGTCAAGTGGAATGGGCTGCTCCGGGTCAGGGTTGGACTGTACTGTCAATGAGCTGTACTGAGCCATTGGATCCATCCCTCCTTCAAGCCGGATTGGTTGCATTTGGGAGCCGGGAGTGGATATCCACATGGCGTCGTTTCCCCAATCATGAAGTGCCTTAGTATGCCGCAACCATGGTCTACCAATCAGCAAGGGAAATCCTCCCTCCACTTGAGGAAGACTAACCACCACAAAATCCAAGCTAAAAGTGAAGTCTTGTACCTTCAGAGGCACCTTCTCTATTATGCCCACAGGATAGACTGTCCGCTGGTCTGCCAATGTAACAGTGAACGGAGCAGGGCGAGTAGGCTGCAGACCTAAGGCTGACATGGTAAATTCGGGCATTAGGTTGATTCCAGACCCGCCATCCACTATGACACCAGAGAACGATTGCCCTAGAATAGATACAATAAGGCGTGGACTTTTATAATCGGTGAGGGGAGCAGCCGGATATGAAATCATGTAGGACTCCAGGGGCTGCACAGGTAGGTGCCCGCCACTAGGCCCGGTACCGGGGTACAAAGAATGAATGATTGAGAGTGTGTCACTTCTAAGAGTTGCATCGAGCCGAAGCATCTCATAAAGAGATATTTGCTGAAAGGTGTTCTTCAAGATTGCTTTCGCAGTGGGCCTATCTTCTACAACCTGGGCCTCCTCGGAAACTTTGACCTGTTGCAAATCAGCTACTGCTGCCAGGAAAGCTCCATCAATGTCCGAAAGCATAGAGATTGGCCTATTCTTTGCACCATTTACGGGTGCGCCATTTTGAACAGGTTGCTGAAGTGTTGGACCGGATGGTCCAGTTGGCAACCTTAAACCCAGGGCTGCTCTTTGTGCTCGAGTGAGCACCCCAGTAGGCTCTACTGCTCGTTGTGGCTGAACTGTATGTGTAGCAGGTGTTGGCTGAGGAGTGGTGTTCACTGTGATTAGATTGATTTTCGGGAATGTAAACTCTTGTTGATTTTGATTTGGGCCTGAAGAAGAGGATGCCCTTTGTTTGGGACAATCTTTACTGTAGTGGTCCTTAGACTCCGGACAATGTCTGCAAGGAGGAGACCCCTCAGGTAAAGGACACTTACTTTGATAATGCCCATATTCACCGCATCTGTAGCATAGGATTGGCCGATTTGACGGACAAAAAGGGGGACGAGGTGGTCGCTGCTCTTGTTGTTGCATGGTGCTGGAGGCTGAGGTGTAGAAACTTTGGGGAGCTGAGGGAGTACTGGTATGATAAAAACTGTGGGGTGCAAAGTTGTTGTGCATACCTTGCTGTATAGGGGGTGTTGTCAGTAGAGGAGGCCATTGGTTTTGATGGCCGTAGGGTGAGACCATGTTGGATGCAGGTGCTAGCCCTGTTGGAGGGAAGGACCAAGATTTTGCTGTATTTGTCGCAATCCCTTGAGGTAGTAACAATCCTTATCCTCATGTCCAGCTTTCTCACAGAAGTGGCAGTAAACCCGAAGGGGGCATTCCTGTGGGGGGTGCCCTGTAGAGCGGCATGAGCTACACCAAACCATGGCCTTAGTCTCTTGCTGACATTTGAGCTCTTCTAACTCGTGCTTAATCTGTTCCAATGCCTCATTATGTGTAGGCTTCTCTTGTCTAAGAGAGAAGGACCTCTCCTCTTGAAGAGCTCGTTGTAGCTTTAGGGCTTCCAGTTCCCTGCGTAAAGAAGTTAAAGGATCAGTAGGACTACCTTCCGAGAACACAGAGGGAGTATCTATTTGAGGAGAGTTGTTGAAGAGCTTCCTAGCTCCCTCTATTCTAGTAGCAGCTGCGATGAACTCGTCGAGGGTGGCGTCGGGTCGGAGACTCTCTCGGAGTTTTTGTTGAGAAGTTTTGGGAAGCGCCTTCTCCACCCACTTTTTAACCATGAATTCACCGGGTTGTTGGGGAAGCTTGGCCACCAGTGACTTAGTTTTAGTCATAAGCTCCGCAAAAGTCTCCTCAGGCTTGAACACCATGTTGGCTAACTCATCCAACACCTTCTCCTGGTAGTCTCCCGGCCTGAAAGCTGCACAGAACTGCTGTCTTAAGGCTGCCCAAGTTGCAAAATGGTTCTCTGCAAATTGGCTGTACCACTTATCTGCTAGGCCATCCAGGGTGGATGGAAATAGTACCAAGTAAGCATCTTCTCTGTTCAGCCCACGTCCCCTACAGAGAGATACAAATCTTCTTGCATGGTCGTCAGCATCTTCTGAAGACAGCCCTTTGAAGGTAGGGAACTTGATGTTCACCTTGGCCAAAACACTAGCTAGTGGCTCCATGATTTCTTGCTGAGTCTGTTGCACAATAGCTTGCTGTAGCAGAATAGGAGAGCTTTTCCGGAGAAGGTGATCGCGAAGATGGGGAACCTGATGACGAAGGAACGGGTGAGAGCTTTTCCGGAGAAGGTGATCGGGAAGATGGGGAACATGATGAAGGAATGGGTGATGTGATATGTGGAGGTATAGGTGATGAGGTTGAAGGATTTCTACAAGGTGTCAAAGGTCGTCTTCTGTGATAGTACTTCAGAGGGCTCAGTAGTGGGCTTTGACGCTCAACTGACCTCCTTGTATGTGTCATGCAGTGACCTCCAATCCAACCAAGCTTTGGGCAAGAAAATCTTGAACTGGCTGAAGACTGGTCGAGACTCTACTAGACCAGACGAGTGACTAGACCAGCTGGACCAGGGACGAGGAGGACTAGACCAGGATCTAGACCAGGCAAGTGACTAGACCAGCTGGACCAGGGACGAGGAGGACTAGACTAGGGTCGAGGGGGTCTAGACCAGAGACGAGGGCAAGTTGGACCAGGGCGAGAGGGGACCAGACCAGCAAGGCGAGAGACTAGACCAGCTAGATTAAGCTATCAAGGGTGAAACTGGACCAGACCAACAGGCTGCAACGGCGAAGCAAAGAAACCAGCTACTCAACAGAGTGAGACTTCAGTTGAGGTCCCACCGTGATCGCCAAAATGAGAGCACCTGTAGCGCGGATAATGTGTCGTGCTCTCTACAGTGGGTGGTCCTCAGTGCAATGTGCGTGACAATCTCACTCAAACAGACTGAATCTCCCTCAAACAGATGAACAGAAAGGAAACAATAGACGTCAACAGAGCTCTCAAAGACACAACAGCAGACCGGAACATATGACTCGACTATCTCCAAGACTGATACAGACTCTGGCGTGGCAGCACACTCAGCTCCAGCCCAGGACTCTCAGGTACAATCGGGTGTCGAGGCTCAGATGTGTCGGGATGGTGCAGACGTGCTCTGTGTCAGACTCTCCCTAGACGACTACGTGCAAGATAAGATAGAACTGCCCCCAAAAATGACTACTCATATGTACAACCATAAGAGCCACCAACGGCCCATAAAGAACATCATCTAAGTCTATCCCCACTGGGTGGCGGTGGTGACCTGGCCACGATGTCCACTAGACCACCCTGCCACGTGTCTGCCTAAGTGTGAACCGACCAAACCAAAGGCCAACTGACCAAAGCCCAACTATAAACTATTGTCATATGAAAGTGAAAGTGACACTGTAGCAGGCTACAGTTGTGGGTGTTGTGCTGACTCAGCCTAGCAAAGAGTTCAACTTGGATCGCCCTGTACATTATGCAAGTCGCCTACTCACCAAAGCAGAGCGCAACTATAGCACCACAGAGAGGGAAGGTTTGGCTATAGTATATGCTCTACACAAATTTCGGCACTATTTGCTAGGGGTCCACTTCACAATTATTACTGATCACCATGCCTTGCGCTATTTTATCTGCTTAATAAGCCACAGGTCGCAGGTCGAGTATGGCGGTGGCTCCTCCTATTCCTAGAGTTTGATTTTGAAGTGGTACTCCGTCCTAGTAAGCAACATGTAATGGCTGACCACCTCTCTCGCATTCACACAGGTGAAGAAGCTACCGGAATTGCGGACGACTTTCTCGATAGCAGTCTTTTTAAGATAGATACAACACCGGAATGGTACGGCGAGGTCTTACATTTTCTATCTACTGGGCTGTACCCAGAGAATGCATCTCCACTACAGAAGAGGAGATTGCTGTTGAAGTCCAGGCCTTTCACTTTGATTGGGGGCCAACTCTATAAATCGGGACCAGATGGTGTGCTGAAGCGTTGTGTCTCGCCTCATGAGGTGGAGCATATTTTGGAGGATGCCCACACTGGTCCCACTGGTGGCCATTATCCTGGTCACATTACTGCCCAGAAGATTCTACAGAGTGGTCCGTGGTGGCCCTACATTTTTAAGGATGCAATAGCATATTCTAAGGTTTGTGATGTGTGCCAGCGATGTGGGCCGAAGCCGAGTAAGCAATCCAACCGTCCTCTGCAGGTCTCGATGGCGTGGCTACCTTTTGAGGGATGGGGTTTGGACTTTGTGGGACCAATATATCCCCCGGCTCAACCAGGTAATCGCAAATATCTGCTAGTTGCTACAGACTATGCAACAAAGTGGGCAGAGGTACTAGCGACAGTAGATTGCACTGGCAATACAGTGGCCAAATTTTTATATGAAAATATTTATATATATACCTAGATGAATCCAAGATATACCCAGATTCACCCTTGAAGGAAAGTGCAAGGTATAGACTCATGGTAGTCACCCACGAGACAATATAACCATCAGCTCCATCATGCATAGTATTGACTAAATACCACGACATCCCCACTAACGTCATCAGTGCCCAATAGTGGGTGTAGAACTAGGTACAAACATATGCTCCCAAACACGACACACACCACACGCACACACACATGAGCATACATCAACACAAAGTTCAGCGTGCTGAGTTTCTGTCATGACTCCGGAGATCAAGGGCAGACTCAGCCATAATGAAGCCTAGCACTAAGAGAAGCGTTAAATTGGAAAAATTAGCACAAAAGAAAAGGTAGTTGATAGGGCATACGAACCACAAAAGATAGAAAGAATTAGCACAAAATCAACAGGTCGTAACTCGGACGAAAACTTCACAATGTGAGGTCTGCATGTCCGCTATACGACTAAAAAATATACCTAGATGAATCCAAGATATACCCAGATTCACCCTTGAAGGAAAGTGCAAGGTATAGACTCATGGTAGTCACCCACGAGACAATATAACCATCAGCTCCATCATGCATAGTATTGACTAAATACCACGACATCCCCACTAACGTCATCAGTGCCCAATAGTGGGTGTAGAACTAGGTACAAACATATGCTCCCAAACACGACACACACCACACGCACACACACATGAGCATACATCAACACAAAGTTCAGCGTGCTGAGTTTCTGTCATGACTCCGGAGATCAAGGGCAGACTCAGCCATAATGAAGCCTAGCACTAAGAGAAGCGTTAAATTGGAAAAATTAGCACAAAAGAAAAGGTAGTTGATAGGGCATACGAACCACAAAAGATAGAAAGAATTAGCACAAAATCAACAGGTCGTAACTCGGACGAAAACTTCACAATGTGAGGTCTGCATGTCCGCTATACGACTAAAAAATATACCTAGATGAATCCAAGATATACCCAGATTCACCCTTGAATGAAAGTGCAAGGTATAGACTCATGGTAGTCACCCACGAGACAATATAACCATCAGCTCCATCATGCATAGTATTGACTAAATACCACGACATCCCCACTAACGTCATCAGTGCCCAATAGTGGGTGTAGAACTAGGTACAAACATATGCTCCCAAACACGACACACACCACACGCACACACACATGAGCATACATCAACACAAAGTTCAGCGTGCTGAGTTTCTGTCATGACTCCGGAGATCAAGGGCAGACTCAGCCATAATGAAGCCTAGCACTAAGAGAAGCGTTAAATTGGAAAAATTAGCACAAAAGAAAAGGTAGTTGATAGGGCATACGCACCACAAAAGATAGAAAGAATTAGCACAAAATATTTATGCAGATTTGGCTGTCCCTTGGAGATCACCAGTGATAGGGGTAGTCATTTTGTCAATGACATGATCTCAACTTTGCTGGAAAATTACAAGATTTTTCACCGCAAGTCGTGCTGCTATTACCCTAGAGCCAATGGGCAAGCCGAGAGCACCAACAAGGTTCTGATCGCCCTACTACGGAAAGCATGTCATCTCCATCCAGCATCTTGGGCTCAAGCTGTGCACGGTACCCTTTGGGCATACCGCACATCTTTCAAAGCAACAACTAATCACACGCCTTTTCAACTGGCTTACGGTTTGGAAGCCATAGCTCCTATTGAGTTCAACTCCGAATCCCCTAGAGTGGGCAGTCTGCGTGCAAGTTCAGGTATGGAATGTGCTTCTATATCTCGTCTCACCTTATTGGAGGAAAGCCGCCGCTTAGCTTCACATGCTCTGCAAGCGGAGCAACTTCGTCGCAAAGCGTGGCATGATCGCCACCTCAGAAAGCCGAAAATAACGCAAGGCGCACTAGTGCTGCTCTATCAGGTAAAATATTTGAAAAAAGCAAAGAAGCTGGTTCCAGCTTGGCAAGGGCCCTTCAGAGTACAGGAGATTTTGCCACAGGGAGCCGTCCAGTTAGTCACTTTGGATGGCGTTTCTTTGCCATTGGTAAATGGCTCCAGAATAAAGTGCTATTACTCCTTTGAGTAAAGGGTCTGCAACTATTCCGCCATCTGTAGGTTCTATGTCCCATCTCTCTACTTCCCACTAGCTTTCCACCAGAATGGATGTTCTGTTACTGTCTAGGGTTCTGCTATCTGTAAGTTTCCGCCTTTCCTCTAAGATATCTTTTCTCCACTAAGTCCTGGTAATTGGGTATTATCTGGAACTTCTACAGTTCAGTCACTCCTCTAATTGTTTCTATCTCAGTGTTATTTGCGGTTAAGTATCAAGGTCCTTCCAGTTAAGCTTTCAGTCAAGCTTCTCGTCGGAGTGGGTTTGTTCAAACTTGGGTTTGTTCAGTTTGAAGAGTGGAATCTGCTTGGAAACTCTGCTTAGATGGCGATTTTTACAGTGAACAAGGTGTAATAAAGAATTTGATGAGACTCCCAATGCACTACTGTCTATGGGAAGAATATCAAAGACCTCTTGATTCCAATAGCAGCAAAAACCTTTGGTGCCATTAAAATTTCAGTTTTGCTGCAGGGACCTTAATCTACTAATACCCTTCTTTATTTGGAGTCAAAATTTGCCCTCTCTTTGTATCTGCTAGAACTTTGTACCTGCTCAAAAAGTATCCTCTCGTTGTATCTACTAACACTTTCTACCTTCTCTTCGCATTTTTTAACATGTCAACACTTTGTACCTGCTCACACTCCTAAGCCGTTAACCGACCAATCTCTGCTACGGACTCTGGGCCTCACAGCATTGGCTGATGCAAATTTACCTGATACTGTTCCAACAGAATTGATACATCAATTGTTGAAAAACTTTCCAAAGGTCCGGGGTCACAAGCTAACAGCTCCAAGGCTTGGCCATGCCATGGGTATGACCAACTTTCCAGCTGTGAAGACTACTACTCGCACTTTCTCTTTGTTGTCCAAGGATGCGACAATTCAAGCATGTCAAGAGCTATTGAGCTCGGATCACCCAAATTATGAGCGAAACAGACGGCTTCTCGCAATCTTCAGGTATTACTTTCTGGCTCGGGATGCCAAAGAAGACAAGGTTCAAACAGATATTCTCACTACATTCTCCCACTGCGACGGGCTATACTGTTTAATCCACACTATCCCATGTGGATTCCACCAAATTCTCTTCAGCTCTTTGCAGTCTAGGGCTAAAAGATTTCGGGCCCAAGTGCAGTTTGTGCAGTTAACTTTTAGATGTTTTGCGGCACCTCTCTTGGCATGGATCATAAACATACCTTTTAACATAAATGAAGTGGATGAGGAACAGGGAACCTCGAAAGGGAAAAGGAAAACCGTGAGCATGCAGGTTGACCCCACAGTCACCAAGAAATCGAAGATCAAGGCGAAAGTGATGAAGGATACAGTGAAGTCTCTACTCTCCTTGCCAGTTTCTGAGAGCCAGCAGACTAGGGTACATCTTCAGCGTCATACGTCTACTTCTACACCTGGTTCTGCTGTGCCGGCACCAGTGTCTACTGTCGCTCCTCAGGACAGGATGGTCACTTCACCCCTACAGGATCCTCTTCCTTCTTCTCCCATCTTCACTCATACACCGGTCAACATATCACTCGCTCCACCTACAACAACAATCTCGGAGGCACCTACTACACCAAGTGTCCCTACTTCTAGCTCCCCGGCTGTGCCACCAACTGCACCTACTTCTAGCTCGCCGGCAGCGCCACATGTGCGTCCTCCAGCATCACATCCATCTGAGGGATCTTCAGGTAGGACCGACTCCACTTCTCTGTTTCAGCTTTCAGAGAAGTTGCTTCAGGACTCCAAAGCTGCTATTGCCACCATCGAGCTAGGCGCGGAGCAGCTAGCTGCAACCCACCAGCATCACTCCGCCACATACGCAGCGATGGAGGGATCTCTGCGAGTTGCCGAGAGTGCCATCGCAGATCGAGATGCAACGATTTTTGCACTACAGCAGGCATTGAAGATAAAGTCGAGGATTATTGATGACCTAAAAGCACAGGTGCACGGATTTCAAGAAATGCTTATGTATGATAACAGGCCTACCCAGGCTCCTGTGGGATATGGATGGACTAGGCCAGGGATACAGGTCCAGAATCCAGCTACCTTTGCAGCGCCAGTAGGTCCCTCTCAGCCCTCTCAGCAGTTCATGGGACACTAGCCACAGCCCCAGGTCCAGTACTTCACTCAGCAGGGGTCTCAGGTCCAGATGCCACACATGCAGAGCCAGAGTGTTCCTTGCTGTGACGGTGTTGTTGGTGCACATCGCCATGGTTTCGTTACTAGGCGTCCGGAGTTCACTTCAGAGTGCTCCCATCCGCTGTGCAGCAGATGGCTGCTACAACCACAGGAAACCAGGTTATGCAAAGCACAGTACAGCAACCGCATAGTTACACTATCGATCTGATGGCTCCTCCCGATCCGGATACTTCTGGAGCAATAGTGGGGACGACACTTTCCCTTGGGTGACAGGACTGTGCTCTTACCTCATCTTTCATTGTACATATTACTTTTGCAGTTTCATTCAGTTTTGGCTCACCGAGACGGTGACCAGTCTTGTGGTGGGCAACCTGTAGCCTGCTACAGTGTCACTTCACAGGACAGGCAGTTGGACAGTTAGCTACAGTTGGTCTGGTTCACACTGGACGGACCCTTTGGGCTGGGAGTGACACGTGGCAGGGTACCTACAGTGGTCTGGTGGACATCGTGGCCAGGTCACCACCACCACTCAGTTTGGAGATAGACTTAGCTGGCTGGACATTTATGGGCCATTGGTGGCTCTTATGGTTGTACATATCAGTAGTCGTTTTGGGCAGTTCTATCTTATCTTGCACTTAGTCGTCTAGAGAGAGTCTTACACAGAGCACTTCTTCACCATCCCTGCACATCTGAGCCTCGACACCCCATTTGTACCTGTGAGTTCTGGGCTGGAGCTGAGTGTGCTGCCACGCTTGAGTCTGTACATGGTTCAGTGAGCTAGTCGAGTCCATATGTTCTGGTCCACTGCTGTGTCTCTGTTGTTATCCATTGTTTCGGTGTTTCATTTGTTTGAGAGAGTTTCCATTTGTTGAGTGAGATTGTCACGCACATTGCACTGAGGGGCACCCACACTGTAGAGAGCACAACACATTATCCGCGCTACATTGAGCTGCCTCTTCAACTAGAGGAGCTCCATGCAGCTCTCAGAGCACTTCCCCGAGGTAGTTGTCCGGTGAGGATGGATTGACTCCCAGTTTTTTCTTGGAGTACTGGGACTTGCTTGGCTCAAACCTTTGCAACGCTTTTCAATACATCTTGCAAAGAGGAGAGATGCGTGATAGAATGAGTGAGGGCTTGATCTACCTCATTCCCAAGGCGGGTGGCTCCTTGGATGAGATTCGGCATTGGCAGCCCATCACCATCCTCAACTCAGCCTACAAAATTCTAGCCAAGGCTCTGAGTTTGAGGATTTAGCCACTTCTAGAGAGCATTATAAATGGGACCCAGACAGGGTTTGTCAAGGAGTGCAGTATCCTTGACAACATCTTCACTTTTTGGGAGGTGTATGCTCTCGTACGCCTCCGAGGTGAGGGTGATACTTCTTCTCGATTTTGAGAAGGCCTACGACAGAGTTGACTAGGACTTCTTGGAGGGCACTCTACGCAGGATGGGCTTCTCAGACGCTTGGATCACAGGTGTGCCAGCTCTCTACAAACGTGCACACAGTAAGGTGCTTTAGGCAAGAGGTAGAGGGGACCGTTTCATGCTCACACGCTCGGTCAGACAGGGCTGTCCTCTAGCCCCCTTCTTCTTTGTGTTCTATGTTGAGGCGATGAGCAGATTCTTGGTTTCAGAGCAGGTTGGTCTACGTGGCTTAGCGCTCCCTATTTGGGGCGATGAGCTACTAGATGCTGAATTTGCAAATGCCTCAGCTTTGTAGTTGGAGGGCTAGGAGGCCAACCTGCACAAGTGTGAGCAGGCTCTAGAGACGTTTTGTTGTGCATCAGGCGCATTGATCAACTGGAGGAAGACAGTGGCTTTCTGGGTTGGTAGTGCTCCTACGCCTGATTGGCTGCCAGGTGAGGGTTTTAGATGGATTTCCCCACGGACTGCAGCTCTCTACTTGGGCTGATTGGTTGGCCTGGACTTGTCTCCTGAGCAGCAGATTGCTCCCCTCCTCCTGTCCATCAGGAGGAAGTTGCTACATTGGAGTTCGGCACGACTCTCTTTGGCAGGCAGAGTTGTAGTGGCCAACCAGGTGTTGTTGACTACTATGTGGTACATTATATCTTGTTGGATCTTTTCGAGATCCTGCATCAGCCGGGTAGAGAGGTTGATCAAGAACTTTCTTTACTCAGGGCGCGACACTCAGATAGCCCAGGCCAGAGTAGCCTGGCATGTCATTACTCTACCATGTTCTCAGGGGGAGGGGGTTGGGGATCATAGACCCAGCACAGCAGAGGAGAGCCCTTCTTGGTAAGTTTGTTGTCAGACGACTGCTTCCAAGGAGGAGCCTTGGAAGGAGTTTTTGCTTTAGCGGTGAGAGCTTGAGTGCCTCAGGCAGGAGGCCCTTGGAGACCTTTCATCAGATAGATCTTTACAAAGATGCGCAGAGTTGGTCTGAGCAGGAGACTGGAGGATTGTTTTGTTGTGAGCCTGCTTCGCTCTTGGTAACATCTATACGGAGAGGCCAGGAGCAGCACCAGCCCACCTGCACGGAGGAGCGCTTGAGACAGCCCCTTGTTTGGAACCCCATGGTCAGCACTCAGAGAGGCCACTTGGTTGGTAGTAGGCCTCATGTTTCTTAAGGTCCCATGGCAGAGGGTCAAGCACGCACTATAGGTGACTGGCTTCAGTTCTCAAGTTTGCCCGAGGAGTTACAGAGCATCCACCTACAGGGCATGAGAGGGGTGCAGAGCGTGTGTCAGGACATCACAGAGGTAGTACCAGCCATCTTCTTCGAGATACAAGGCGAGGGTCGAATACACAATCTCAGTAGAGGCTCCACAGGTTGCAGTGCTGTTTTTAGAGGATCCCAGTAGTGGGCATCTGCGGGAAGACTTGTGTCATCGATCCTAACCCAGCAGCTCTTGAGACATGCCATTGGAGGTTTTGGGCTTGGGAGAGCTGTCCACTGGCACGAGTGCAGTGGGATCCTGGAGAGTGGTTTTGGAGGGACCCTTTCTCCTCAGCCCACCATCCAGGGGTCCCTTAATTTCAATACACTGTTCGACTGGGACGTCACATACTGGCAGCACGGAGAGAGGCTCTTCCTGCTGCAGCACCTCATTGGCAGGAGGAGGGTCTCACAGCTGAGTTCTTGTCAGCCTTTTGGGTGAGGTTGTGGACACCAGACAACTACAGTGAGTCACTTTGTTCCAGTGACTAGTTGCACATAGAGCTACAGCAGTGGGAAGCTCGCTAGTACATAGTGGCGTTTCGGCAGCTTCCGCAGCTTGTGACCATCCTTTGGAGAGTCGGTGTCACTGTCTATGGGATTGCCCTATGGCACAGCATGTTTGGCTTCGGGTCTACTAAGCTTACCCCAAGAAGTGGTGCAGTGAGAGAGACGTGTGTTGGGAGCTCGCCTAGGCCTCATTTGGCAGGCCCGCTGCTTCCGCATCTTCGAGGCTCGCCTTGTGCCAACAACGGAGACTGTTCGAGATTTTTGGTTGGAGCTGATCCATACTCTCAGGGGACAGTTCGAGAGACTTCAAGGCAGCTCCGACCGCATGCGGGAGCGCAGAGAGAAGTTCCTTTGACTCTGGCACCCTGGGCCTTCCTTCACCATGGCCCACGGTGAGCTCAGATGGCACTACCGTCCACCTGTGTGGCTTTTCCCTCCTCCCATCTCTTGATTTAGCCCTCATTGTACATATGTTGTTTTTTCATTGGGAGAGTCTCCCCTTATGGTTGATGTAGCCCTCTCTAGTAGAGGTGGTTGTAGCCCTATGGGCACTTTTATTAAATAATAGAAGGATCTTTTTCTCGGGAAAAAAAAAAAGAAAACATGTCCAAGGAGGAGACAAGTCCCTCCAGCAAATAGGAATACGCGAACTATGAGACCGAGTTACAATTGAAAGTATTCTTTTGGAATTGCAATGGATACCCATGGAATGCCGGGGTTGGCATACATGAACTAACAAGCACCCCAACTTCAAAGCCATGTTCTTCGTTGAAAGAGGAACCGTACTCACCCTTATATGCCTGAGCCGATCCCCTTGTCAACAATACGCACTATCGCAGCCATTCAGTTTAGCTCCCAATCCCTTTGATGCAAGACAGGTTGTTAGGCAATGGAGAAAAGTCAAATCGATTGTGCACATTATGCTCACTGCAAGTTCAAAAGTCTCAGTACCACACACTACTAGAGTGTCAGCTTTTGGTCACATCCGAACCTGCTTTTCTCACATTTTTAGCCATGACTTAAGACCTACACACTTTCCTCTCCCAGCCACAATGTGGGTTCTCCATTGCGATTCTCATCACCACAATTCTGGAGCATCTAGAATCACTTATCAACCCCATACATACTACATCACATGTAACTTTGGTCCCATAGGTCTTATTTGACCTCAGAGGACGATAATAAAATCTCTCTCTCTCTCTCTCTCTCTCTCTCTCTCTCTCTCTCTCTCTCTCTCTCTCTCTCTCTCTCTCTCTCTCTCTCTCGCCCCTGCTCTCGCTCCCCTCGCGCTGCCCCTACTCGCCTGCTCCCGCTCACACTCCCCTTGCTCCCACTCCGGCTGTTGCTCTCTCCCTCTGCTGCCCCGCTCGCGCTGCCCTTGCTCCCGCGGCCCCTCGCACCCCCCCCACCCCCCCCCCCCCCCCCCCCCCCCCCTTTGCTGCCACCCCCCGCTGGGCCGCTGCTGCTCCCGCCCCCCCTCGTACTCACCCCGCTCTCCCCCCCCCCCCCACGCTCTTCCTACAACCCCAACCAAGCGTAGAGAGAGAGAGGGCCCGGGCGTAGAGAGAGAGGTGGGAAAAGTTTTAGGCACAGAGAGAGAGAGAGATATAAAAAGCGTAGAGAGAGAAAGTGTAGAGAGAATTTTTGCCTGCGTAGAGAGAGAAAACTTGCGCGCGTAGAGAGAGAGAGAGGGAGGAAAAAAAAACATGCACATGTAGAGAGAGAAAACCTGCGCACGTAGAGAGAGAGAGAGAGAGAGAGAGAGAAAATATATATATATATATATAATTTTAAAAAAAAACTGTACGTGTAGAGAGAGAAAACCTGCGCGCGTAGAGAGAGAAAAAAAAATTTACACGCATAGAGAGAAAATCCCCTCTTCTCAATTATGTGAGTACAGGTTTTGCAATGGATACCCAGGTGATCCCCCCCCCCCCCCTTTTTTTGCGGCCTTCAATCATGAGGAAACAAAATGGCAAGGATGACCCTATTGAGGATGCCATTCAAAAATGCAAAGAACAAATGAGCGAGTCCATCAACAAGATCAATCGCCATCTCCTAGGTACTATTAACGCACTCGACGAGCGTGTGTCGGCACAGGAAAGCACGATACATACACTTGAGGATCGTGTGAAGGCCCAAAATGAGGAAATCACACTACTCAAAAAAGAGCTTGCAGATGTGCGATCGCAAAATGTTCTCGAAGAGGGAGAGCTTCAACCCTCAGTATTTGAAGATCTTATCACGATTAAAGAACAAATGCGGGCCATCAAAGAAGGTGAGGATCAACAAAAAGAAATGACAACCTCGTGGGTAGATGTCATCACAAAGACCCAACAAAAAGCAGAAAAGGCCGAAAAATGGATCGAGATTGTCAAGAAAGGAAAGGGCAAGGAAATAAACCCCACCCCCACACCAACCATCATTAACTTGACACTGGAAGAGGAGCAAAGGAGACGTGTGCGGGCCTTACACGTAAGGATATGTGGCCTCAAAGACCAAGATAATGGATGAAGAGGTGAAAGAACTCATGACTCTGGTGCAGGTTAACAAGCAGACGCATACAAGGGCTTGGAGAGTGGGCAATAAGAAAAGTGGGAGCAACAGAGAAACCTCGAAAGAAAGGGCACTCATCCTCCATTTCCCCTCCATGGAAGCAAAGAAGGACTTCTTGAAGAAGAGACCGACTCTAAAGAAGACAGGCATCTTTCTTGGAGATGACCTCACCCTCTTGCAGATTGCTCATATGCAAGAAGTAAAGCCGGAAATTAGAGCAGCAAGGGAGAAGGGGAAGATTGCTTTTTACAAGGATGGAAGGGTGGTAATATTGGAGCGACGCTCCGCATGACGGTGTGAAACCTATGGGACCACACTAAAGATAGCACCCTGGAATTGTAATGGGTCACTCCATCTTGATGTAGGTGCCTTTGAGGATAGTTTCACTGGGAGAGACATCATTTTCTACTCGAAGACGCATCAAGCCCCTGGGCAATCCATGCCACAGGTGAGCGGATATAGATGGGAGACAGCCTGCAGCCAGGAGACCAAATCGGAGCATCGAGGATGGGGCTCAGGGGGTGTCACGTGACACATCCCAACCCTATGTGTCCGTGGACAAGCTACACCATAACAAGGTTCCCGTCAGTCCAATCAAGTCTAGATTAGCAGTGATCTGGCACTTTTGTGAGTCTATTCGTAGACCGTGCATGCCCAGTCACTGAGTGTAGATGCATATCCTCTAGTTGCACACAGCATGATCATCAATATTCCCTTCAGAATCCATCAAATTCAATCAGGAGAATTTTCCAGTGCATTTAGCCTATTTTCCCTATTTTTTGGTATTTTTCACTTATCATTTTTAAGTGACTTTCCAACAAAAGCAAGTATGGCAATTTTGCCAAGTTTGTATATAAGCAAACCCAAGTTAGCACTAAATGGTAGAAGAGGCAGCAGGAGCACCTTGCTCAACAGGCAACTTCTCAGCAGAACCCAAGGACTTCTAGCGTTTTTGCTTCAAACAGCTTGGCTAGCGCTTTTGGACAAGACCACAGCAGATCAGCCAGCGTTTTGCTCTTGCAGATCCCTGGCGACAAGACTACAGCAGATCAGCCTAGCGTTTTTGCATTTGCAGCACCACGGCAACAGAAACACCAATTTCAACGCCTAGCGTTTTTTATTTGCAGCACCACCTCAGCGTTTTTGCAGATCATCGCGACGGAAAGTCAAGTACCATCAGCGTTTTCAGTTTTCAGCAATTAGACATCACAGATCAAGTCCCGAACCTCGCAGACCTCACCTTCCCGTAGCAGTTCCTCGCCGCACGGTCGGTTTCCGCAAGGTTTACAGTTTCAGCCCGAAAAACGCAGATTTCAGCATCTGCGTTTTCATCGCGTCATCGTCGCCATCGACATCGTCACCGACATAGAGTCAGAATTCAGCAAATAGAACATTCGCAGATTTCAGCCCATAGCGTTTTTGGACAGCAGTAGAAAGATTGCAGATTTCAGCCCTTGGGTTAACTTCATCATCACCGTCGTCATCGTCAACATAGCCTAGACTTGCATCAGTCTCATGCATACCGATTGTACCAGTTTGTGCAATCATAAGTAGACCACTCTCGCCGACGAGAGTGGGGCCTTCAGAGGAGGGTTTTACAACGTCTTTGGTGTCGTATCTCTCTTCTCTCTCTATCTCTCAGTCTCATACACTTTCACGCACAGTGTCCACTCACTTTGTTTGTGATCATAGCATTCTCTCATTAAGAACGAAAGGCTCTCCCTTCCATAAGAACTAAAAGGAACCTTGAGCACAATTCGGAGCACTCATCTTGAGCAAAGCGCAAACAATCATTCCGCTGCACCTAACATTGGTATCAGAGCTTTGGCAGTGTTCTATATCAATCAAGGAAAGAACCACAAGAACCACAGAATTTTTTTGCTTGTTGAGGTTGCACGAACCCAAGTTTACTTGGGCGTGTCGATTCCTAATCGTGTTTTGTTGAAGAGTGACAGGAATCCCAAGAAAGAAGGGCTTGTCCAGCCTCCCCTTGTGTCTCTTTTCACTCATTGAGAGCGGACCGTGCACTTAGCGGCCGGCCAATCGACGTCAGGTGGGAAAAAGCAACCTTGGTGTAAGCGCAATGCCACCGAGGGGTGCGCCCGTGGAAAAGAGTAGAACTCGGGTGAAGAGAAGATCCTTCTCAAACGCGATTTGCAAGCGAAAGAAAACCTCAAGACCCTCAAGAACCCAAGTTCCTCGTGAACTTAAGAACCCAAGACCCCAAGACCCACAAGAACCCACGACTTCAGAATGATCATCACTCGAAGCGGAATGGATACTTCGCTTGGAGGTGATGAGCATGAAAGAGGCGAAGAAGAACCAAGAGGTTTTTCCGACCCTCCCCCTTCACCATCTACGACAAGGATTGCGCTAACTCCTATGGAGGAGTTGGACCAAGAAAGAGAAGCAGAAAGAAAAGCCTACGAAGAAGACATGGCAGCCATAGAGCGCCAGTACCAAGAAAGAATGGCAGCCATAGCGCCGTAAGAGCGAGCAAGCACGCTTGGAAGCCAAAGCAAGAGAAGCAGAATTTGATCGAGAGAACAAAGCAAGACAAGAAGAATTTGATCGCGAGAACAAAGCCCTCAAAGAAAAGAGCGACCACCACAACAAAGAGTTTTGGTGACTCAATTCTCAAGTTCAGGCACAGATGCGAGAGATTTGGGGAAAGGAGTCTCTCTCGGTCTCTTCTTCTCCAAAGCATGACACACGATTTGCATGATTGTGTGAAGCATGATAATGATTTGATTGACAATGATCTGCATGATGATTTGAATAATAATGATTTGCATGATGATATGGATGACAAAGATAAGCATGATGATTTGCATGATCAAGATGTGATTTCTCACGAGCATGATGAGTTGCATGAAGATGATGTGATTGTTCACAAGGATGATGTGTTAGTGGATGCTTTTTCTAGCGAAGCTAACCTCGTCGTAGATTCGATCAATCACGAAGAACCGATCTTGGCTTTCGAGTCAAGGTCCAAAGAACCCCCACAGAACGATTCGATCATTCAGGAAGAACCGATCTTGGCTCTCGAGCTTAGGTCCAAAGAACCATTACAGGAAGTATTATGTGTTCGCATGATTGATACGCACGCATTGTTCAAGTGTTTCATTCGTGATCGTTTCCTGTATTTTAGTCGGCATCTTTATGTGATCCCTTTTACTAGGCATGGCATATTGTATGTTGAGCACGTTTCTCTCATGGATGAGCACGAATGTATGCGGAATTTTCATGAAAAGTTGAAAAGTCTGTATATAAGGAAGTCACATTCCATGTCTCTTCCTTGGCATGACACATTCGTAGAAAGAGCACATGACAGTATGGCCACAATTGATTGCTCTAGATCATCAAAGAAAGATTCGATCTCATCGTTTGCATGTGTTTGATGAACGGTTTGTCATTCCGTCTCTATGTTCATCTACATTGCATACACAGTCTTTAGAGAAGACAAGATTTTTTTCCTTCACTTTACATGGAATAGGTATGTTCATGGTTTTGTGTTGGAGATGGTTTCAGGAATTTTCAGCCATGGAGATTCTTGAAGACGAAATAAGCACGACTCTAGACGAAGTTGAAGCATCGAAGGAGCCACAGAAGACTTTGTCGCTTTCGGCGCAGCCCAAAGAAGCAAGCATTGCAGACCTTTATGAAGTTCAAGTACCGCACGACCCACACATCAGAGTGGGCCGGCGAAGAGTCCCTTCCAGGATTCCGGATGCTGTTGGCGATCTCCCTCGACGCCATACAGTTCTGTACCAGTACCTCACTTTGAAAAAGAGGGGACGTCACATGACACATCCCAACCCTATGTGTCCGTGGACAATCTACACCATAACAGGGTTCCCGTCAGCCCAACCAAGTCTAGATTAGCAGTGATCTGGTACTTTTGTGAGTCTATTCGTAGACCGTGCATGCCCAGTCACTGAGTGTAGATGCATGTCCTCCGGTTGCACACAGCATGATCATCAGTATTCCCTTCAGAATCCATCAGATTCAGTCAGGGGAATTTTCCAATGCATTTAGCCTATTTTTCCTATTTTTGGTATTTTTCACTTATTATTTTTAAGTGACTTTCCAACAAAAGTAGGTAGGGCAATCTTGCCAAGTTTGTATATAAGCAAACCCAAGTTAGTACTAAATGGTAGAAGAGGCAGCAGGAGCACCTTGCTCAGCAGGCAACTTCTCAGCAGAACCCAAGGACTTCTAGCGTTTTTGCTTCACAACAGCTTGGCTAGCGTTTTTGGACAAGACCACCGCAGATCAGCCAGCGTTTTGCTCTTGCAGATCCCTGACGACAAGACTACAGCAGACCAGCCTAGCGTTTTTGCATTTGCAACACCACGGCAACAAAAACACCAATTTCAGCCCCTAGCATTTTTTATTTGCAGCACCACCTTAGCGTTCTTGCAGATCATCGCGACCGAAAGTCAAGTACCATCAGCGTTTTCAGTTTTCAGTAGTTAGACATCGTAGATCAAGTCCCGAACCTCGCAGATCTCACCTTCCCGCAGCATTTCCTCGCCACACAGTCAGTTTCCGCAAGGCGTACAGTTTCAGCCCGAAAAACGCAGATTTCAGCATCTGCGTTTTCAGCACGTCGTCGTCACATCGTCACCATCGACATCATCCCCGACATAGAGTCAGAATTCAGCAGATAGAACATTCGCAGATTTCAGCCCATAGCGTTTTTGGACAGCATTAGAAAGATTGCAGATTTCAACCCTTAGGTTAACTTCGTCATCACCGTCGTCATCGTCGACATAGCCTAGACTTGCATCAGTCTCATGCATACCGATAGTACCAGTTTGTGCAATCATAAGTAGACCACTCTCGCCGACGAGAGTGGGGCTTCGGAGGAGGGTTTTACAACGTCTTTGGTGTCGTATCTCTCTTCTCTCTCTATCTCTCAGTCTCATACACTTTCACGCACAGTGTCCACTCACTTTGTTTGTGATCATAGCATTCTCTCATTAAGAACGGAAGGCTCTCCCTTCCATAAGAACTAAAAGGAACCTTGAGCACGGTTCGGAGCACTCATCTTAAGCAAAGCGCAAACAATCATTCCGCTGCACCTAACAGGGGGAGTGGAAGTTCTATTTATGGAGGAGTTGCAGCCATTGATATATATATAGCGCGCAATGATGAACAAGCTAGGTACATGTGGGTGAGGCTCAGGGCAGAGACGGGCAGATACCTCTACATTGCTATTTGTTACTTTTCTCCTAGTACGTCAGTATATGCATCACCTAGAGGACAGTCCCCCTTTGCTATTCTAGATAATGACATATGGGAGTTTTCCAAGGGTGGTGACATTATCATACTAGGGGACTTCAATGCTAGGACTGCCCATCACCAAACAATATTTTATGATACTTCCGAGGAGATGCTTAGGGAGCTGGACGTTACAGAGATGGGCCTATCCAGACTATCACAAGATGAGTACACTGAGTATGGCAGATACTTGATAGATATGGGAACTGCACATAGATTGGCCATTTTGAATGGCCTACAAAGATTTTTGACAACCGGAGGTTTAACTTGCTTTCCACACCGACATGGTGCTAGTACAGTGGATTATGTTATAGCCCAGCCAAGTCTCATTCCAATCTTTCAGGATTTCATGCTAGACACTAGGCCAATTGGAGTAGCAGCAGTTGATCATGCTATCTTGTCTTTCACCCTAACGTTTCACTTCAGCACAACTCCATTAGGAGAGGTCCCCATGCACACTCGGTATACCTTCAAGAAGGAGACGGATTTTGTGTATATGGATGAGATATACAGGCAGCTATGCACTCGAGAGCCGGGATGGCCACTAGCTGAACTCACTATTGACAAAGACGCTCCATGATGCAGTATCAGAGGCATACCCCGGGCCCCCACAGCCAGCCTACACGGAGACGATCTGGGAGCATGCCCCAAAACAGTTGGTATGATGAGGAGTGTAGAGAGACGAGGATCAAATTACAGAGGGAAGTGCTCATGGGTATTACCACACATAGACAGTCACGGGTTATCTTCCGACGCCTAGTGCGACGAAAGAAAAGGCTTATCTATCTCAGCTAGAGCGGGATATGTATCAGCTATTTATGAGTCAAGACTCAGGCAAAGCATGGAGGCTATTCCACGAGCATTCACCACCACCAACGGTCACCTCCACAAAGACATGGGGGGAATATGCCACATCTCTCTACACAGCATCAGGGCAACCACCTTTGCCGGACCCACTAGAGATATGCCCGGAGGCATGTTCTTTCTTTGCTGCCGAAAGGGTAAGGAAAGCCATTGACAGGATGAAGACAAGGAGAGCACATGATCATGATGGTATGGTAGCAGAGCACTTCATCCATGCTGGAGATATGCTTGCAGAGCTCCTTGCTATGATGTTTAACGGAGCCATGTATGAAGGCTTTCCTGAGACTTGGAGTATGTCTACGGTCGTGCCTATTTTCAAGTCAGGAGATCCCATGATTCGGGAATTATCGCACCATCATGGTTGGTCACACATTAGCTAGGTTGTATGCATCCGTTCTTGAGCAGGAGCTGAGTAGATGGGCAGAGCGAGAGGGCATACGAGCACCAGGGCAAGCAGGATTCAGGAGAGGTTTCTCCACTCATGACCAGATTCTGACAATCGAGCTATTATTGAGGAGGGTAGACACCATGGCAAGAGGATCTATTGTAGCTTTGTAGATTTCCACAAAGCTTTTGACACAGTGCCGAGAGCCAGACTTATACGCAGACTACAGGACATGGGTTTGCCTACAAAGCTGATATGGGGTATTCTGGCTTTATACAAGACAGTGATGGGACGGGTACGCACTACTGAGGGAATGTCTGACATGGTCCACTCCACTATTGGAGCAAAGCAGGGATGCCCCCTGTCTCCGACTCTTTTTGGGATGTATGTCGATGAGTTTTCAGACTATGTAGAGCGTCAGGGAGACAGAGGGGCTCAGCTAGCAGGGACATGGATTCCGTTGTTACTAAATGCTGATGATATTGTGTTGATTTCCGACTCTCCAAAGGGGATGCACCATCATTGAGATGCTTTGCATACATTTGCTCGTGACGGTGGATTGTCTGTCAACTAGGGAAAACCAAGGTTATGGTGTTCAACACCACACTACAGTGGGTCAGGAGGTCAGCACCCACATTTATGTATGGCCAGGCGACAGATGCATATACTTATCTTGGGGTAGTTTACTGTGGAGTACACAGATGCATATACTTATCTTGAGGTAGTTTTCGGTGGACCGGTGGTTTCACTGAGGAGAGCATCAGAGACTAGACTGAGGAGAGCATATGCAACCTTGGGAGGACTGGAGAGGATGTGTTCGCAGGTTCAGTTTCAGGAACCGCGAACAAAGCTCTGGCCTTTTGACACTCTAGTGACTTCAGCTATACTCTACGGAGTTCAGGTATGGGGACCCTCAGTAGACCATCATGGGAGATCTAGCAACACACATGGATGGAGATATATGGAGAGGCCTCTGGTCTCTGATCGCTTGGATGATTCGGGCTAAGGCCTCAGTGCCGCATAAAATTATCCGAGCCCCCCCCCCCCCTCCCCCCCCCCTCGTGGTGGAGGCATTGACTAGATCAGTATCCTTTGTACATGGTTTATGGGATCTCCCCAGGGACAGATACGCTCGGCTTGCCATGGAGTCATCTCGACAACTAGTGCTACAAGGCGATACAGCATGTTGGTATGGACAGATGACAGCATGGTTTCAGTCACATGGTTTCAACATGGATAGATTGCCTCTGTTTCAATACTCTCTGGATGCACCCTCCCTATCCCTCACACGGACAGAGATCACCAGAATCATACGCCAGGGTCTGATTCAACTAGATACCAGGAGCACATGGATACACCTAGATGAATCCAGGATAAGCCCAGATTCACCCTTGAAGGAAAGTGCAAGGTATAGACCCATGGTAGTCACCCATAAGACAATATAACCATCAGCTCCATCATGCATAGTATTGACTAAATAAAACGACATCCCCACTAACGTCGTCAATGCCCAATAGTGGGTGTAGAACTAGGTACTAACATATGCTCCCCAACACAACACACACCACACGCACACGCACACATGAGCATACATCAACACAAAGTTCAGCGTACTGAGTTTCTGTCATGACTCCGGAGATCAAGGGCAGACTCAGCCATAATGAAGCCTAGCACTAAAAGAAGCATTAAATCAAAAAATTAGCACAAAAAGAGGTAGTTGATAGGGCATACGCACCACAAAAGATGGAAAGAATTTGCACAATATCAACTGGATGTAACTCGGACGAAAACTTCACAATGTGAAGTCTGCATGTCCGCTATACGACTAAAAAATATACCTAGATGAATCCAGGATAAGCCCAGATTCACCCTTGAAGGAAAGTGCAAGGTATAGACCCATGGATAAAAAGACACAGGAGTTAGGCATGAAGATGGCCTTCTACACAGAGCATCTTCTCCAACTCACGGAGGACGGTTTTGTGACTAGGCCTGCATACATGGATACAAACTTATCTCATGGGATACGATGCACTATTAGGCAGATACACACATCCTCACATCAGCTCCAGATCGAGACTGGCCGATTTCGAGGGGTACTAGCCGACATAGGAGTTGGACATGAAGATGGCCTTCTACACAGAGCATCTTCTCCAACTCACAGAGGACGGTTTTGTGACTAGGCCTACATACATGGATACACACTTATCTCATGGGATACGATGCACTATTGGGCAGATACACACATCCTCACATCAGCTCCAGATCGAGACTAGCCGATTTCGAGGGGTACCAGCAGGGGCCAGGGATATGTCACCTATGCAACTTAGAGCCAGAGACAGAGCTGCACTACACACGTCATTGCCCGGCGTACTATGAGATACGCGGCCGCTTCCACTGCCTATTTCATAGAAGGTTTCGAACCATTTTCTAGAGTCATGAGCTACGAGGATTAGAGATGTCTCGGATTGTTCCTGCTAGAGCTGCGCAGACTTAGGGAAAGCTTACTGAGGACATCAGGGGAGAGACAAATCACAGATTTCTTTACACCAACCAAAGGAGAGCCAGAGGAGCAGTCATCACAGCAGATCTCAAAGGTGCCCACACTAGAGGTACGTTGCTTGACCAGCCGTTGAGCTAGGCTGATCCAGACGCCCGCGACCACGGGGGGTCTCCCACCATCGACGAAGGCTGCAGCAGAAGATACAGATCACTCTAGCTCAACATGCAAGACGCCCAACCAGAGTACTCACCATGGAGGAGGTTGATGAGATTCGACAGCGACTAATGAGAGATTTCATTTGTACCCACCAACCCCTCCCCTATATCTCGTCTCAACTCCGAATGAGTTTCCAATTCATTTCCTTAGTGTTTTAGTGTTAGTTCTTTGTAATTTCCGTACTCAGACATGATCAGATTCACCAATTGTAACTTTTTGGTCTCATAGGTCATTTTGGCCTTTCGAAGACATTAATATAACATTTCATTTCATTTCTGTGTGTGTGTGTGTGTGTGACATAGCCTTTTGCATCGAAAACCTTTCTTTGAGAGTGTCACAGTGTCTGTGTGTGTGTGTGTGAATAGGCATGCATGGTGTGTGTGTGTGTGTGTGTGTAGGTGTGGATGGTTTGAAGAGAAGAGAGACCTGCACGTCGGATTTCTGCTCCCCTGTCGCGTGAACTTTTGCGTGTTGCTGCAGCTCTTTGTGCTTGCGCCAGCGGGGGTGTGTGAGTGTGTGCGTGTGTGTGTGTGGGTAAGAGAGACCTGCACGAACTTCAACCTCTGGGCACCCCTGAGACCTGCGTGGACTGCTCGTCCATAGCCCTCTATGACACTCGTTGCAGCAGTAAGCCCTCAGCGCAACCTGCGTAGCCAAACCCTGTTGCCCTGAGCCTGCTCGCCCCCTGTCAACCTCTGTGCGACCTGCTACATCCACAGCGCCAGGCGATTTACAGTTCAGTACAGCTCGTGACAGTTTACAATTTTACAGGCTCTCTTATTTTGCAAGATATATGTCTTTTGTGGAAAATGTATATATTTATGTGGTCTCTGTGAATAGATAAAATAACAAAAAATACAAACAAAGTCTTTTGTTTTGGTTTCGGACGTGGTCCGGTTGCTGTATGTCAGAGTTTGAGTATGTTTTCAAGCGTCGTAAAGCCATGGATAATATTTGAGTGTATGTCAGAGTTTGAGTGTGTCTTCAAGCGTCGTAAAGCCATGGATAATGTTTCGGAGAGTGCTTCTGAAATCAAAAGCTGTCTGTATAAAGACTTTAGAGAAGCCCAAAAAGCCTAGAATGGTCAGGCACTTGTCCTTGAGGTGTGAATTCCAGTACAGGACTATATGGATCCAGTAGCGCAATACGCCGGTCATCTTGTCTTTCCCGGGCAAAATGCCAATTGCACTGGATATCGGACAATGGGTTGATTTCCTTCTCAAACGCCAGGGGTTTCTATGAGGTTTTACTGGCAGACACTGAAGCTCTCATCAATGAGTTGCAAGGTTTACTTTCAAGGCATCCTTGGCACAGTTTTCCAGTTTACAGAACTGTCACGTGACACATCCCAACCCTATGTGTCCGTGGACAAGCTACACCACAGCAAGGTTCAGTCAGTTCAGTCAAGTCTAGATTAGCAGTGATCTGGCACTCTTGTGAGTCTATTCGTAGACCGTGCATACCAGTCACGTAGCATAGATGCATATCCTCCGATTGCACACAGCATGATCATCGGAATTCCCATCAGAATCCATTAGCATCAATTAGGGGAATTTTCCAATGCATTTAGCCTATTTTCCTATTTTTGGTTATTTTCACTTATTATTTTTAAGTGACTTTCCAACAAAAGTAGGTAGGGCAATTTTGCTAAGTTAATATATAAGCAAACCCAAGTTAGCACTTTCTGGCAGAAGAGGCAACAGGAGCTTCCCGCTCAACAAGCAACTTCTTAGCAGTACCCCCAGCACACCCAGCGTTTTGGAGTCCATCCTCACCGAACCAGTTCCCACCATTGGCGCTTCCTCATTTGCAAATATCGTCTTCATCTCCTAGATCTCCCAGCATTGCAGATTCCTCCCCGTGCTAGCAGTATAGAGCCCACCGTTTTTGCTTGCAAAAACGCTACATAACCAGCCAGCGTTTTCCTTGCAAAAACGCCAGCCCTTGCCTTGCAGATCTGCAGCGTTTTCAGCCAGTAACAGCAGTACAAAAACGCAGAATTTCAGCCTTGGAAAAACGCAAGTTTTCAGCAGATAAATCGCAGCAGAACCGACCCAAATTGGTTGCAGAAGTCCCCCCATCTTTAGCCCAAAAAAACGCAGCCAAAACAGTCATTTTCAGCCACCGAAACAGTCCCGAAATTCAGCGATTAGAAGATCTCAGATTTCAGCCATCAAGTCGTCGTCATCGGCATAGTCCCATTGCATCAGTCCATTGCATACGCATTGTACACCTTTGTGCAATCAAAGTAGACCACTCTCGCCGACGAGAGTGGGGCCTTCGGAGGAGGGTTTTACAACCTCTCGGGTGTCGTATCTCTTCTCTCTCTTTCTCTCAGTCTCATTCACTTGCACGCACAATATCCACTCACTTTGTTCGTGATCATAGTACTCTCCATAAGACGGAAAGCTCTCTCTTTCCCCAAGAACTAAAAGGAACCTTGAGAAATAAAGATCACTAATCTTGAGAAAATACAACATTCATTCCGCTGCACCTTACATTGGTATCAGAGCTTTGGAAGTGTTGTGCATTACTCAAGGAAAGAACCACAAGAAAAAAAAAATTTGCCTGTTGCGGTCGGACGAACTTGAGCGTGGCGATTCCTAATCTTGTTTTGTTGAAGAGTGATAGGAATCCCAAGAAAGAAGGGCTTGTCCAGCCTCCCCTTGTGTCTCTTTTCACTCATTGAGAGCGGACCGTGCACTTAGCGGCCGGCCAATCGACGTGAGGTGGGAAAAAGCAACCTTGGTGTGAGCGCAAGGCCGCCAAGGGGTGCGTCCGCAGAAAACAGTTGAACTCGGGTGAAGAGAAGATCCTTCTCCAACGCGATTTGCAAGCGAAAGAAAACCTCAAGAACCCCAAGAACCCAAGACCCTCAAGACTCAAGAACCTCAAGAACCCAAGATTCTCACGAATCAAGGACCTCAAGAACCTCAAGACCCTCAAGAACCCAAGTTCCTCGCGAGCTTAAGACCCCAAGATCCTAGTGCATGGTCGTCACCCGAAGCGGAATGGATACTTCGCATACGGGTGATGAGCATGAGAGAGGCGACGAAGACTCGTCCCCACCCGGAGATGATTTCTTCAACCCTCCCCCTTCGCCATCTACGCCACCAAGTGCACCAAACCCTATGGAGGAAATGGTCAAGCAGATGATGGCCATGATGGATAGACAAGAAGCAAATCGCCTTGCTCAGGAACGTGAGCGCCTTGCTCAAGACCGTGAGCGCGACGACAGAATTGCAAGAATGGCCGTAGACCAAGCAGCCAAGGACCGCGAGCGCGACGACAGAATTGCAAGAATGGCCGCAGACCAAGCAGCCAAGGACCGCGAGCGCGAAGACAGAAATGCAAGATTTGCCGCACAACAAGAAGAAAATCGCATTGCCTTAGAACGCGAACGCGACGCAAGAAAAGAAAGAAAAGAACTACGAAAGGGAAGCGACATTACGAGCTGCAGCCTTGGAGGCCGAGCGTGAAGCTCGACGAGAGCTACGCACTCAAGAGTTGCTTGCCCAAGTCCTAGCCTTGAAGACCGAACCACCCAAAGATCGTGGGAGTTCGTCAAGTGGCGCAAGCCACGATGCGGATTCCAACCATCCAGTCACAGAGAAGTTGACTTTCAGTAAGTATGACGGTAAGATGGATGCTACTGTTATTCATTCTTGGTTGCATCAATTTAATGCTTATTTTGCGACAACTAAGAAGACAGGAAATAGCAAAGTTTTGATGGCAGCTATGTACCTTGCCGGTGATGCCATCAATTGGTACCACGCATGGCAAGAGGGCACAGCTAGCCGCGCACCTAGAGGCAGCCGACGATTTCACGCCCCTCTCTTTTAGTTGGGCTGATTTCCAAGACAAGCTCAAGGCGCGGTTTATGCCACCTCAGTATCTTGCACGATTGAAGGATGATTGGCGCGCTCTCAAGCAAAATGGTATGCCGGTTATGTCTTTTTCTAATCGTGTTTTGCAGCTAGGTACCCAACTATGCATGTCGGATGATGAGCGCAAAGAGGCTTTTCTCTTTGGATTGGACGAGTATATCAAGTACGATGTCGAGGTACTCGATCCAATCGATCTCAACAAGGCGGTAGCGATTGCTCTCGCACAGGAGATGAAGCACAACAAGGGGAAGCCTAAGGAGAATAAGACTTCCACAAGTACCTCGCACACTTCTAAGAACCCTCAGAACGGTAAGAACGGTAAGAATGGTAAGAATGATAACTCTTCTAACCAATCTTCCAACAGTATCTCATCAAAGAATTCTTCCAATGAATCTAAGGGTAAGGCTAACACAACTGCTAAACCTAAGCTTACTCCATATGAAAAGGTAGCACAAGGAATTGTAGGAGGATACATCACGTCGGAAAAACAAAGCACTTATTCTAAGGAAGGTCGTTGTTTTCATTGTCACATTAAGGGTCACATAAAACGAAGATGTCCTAAGCTTGAATCGAATGAATCTAAAGAACCCACAGCACCCACTACATCTGTCAATGCAATGAATGATAACACGAGTGTGCCCCAAGTTTCTCAGGACCCTCCCATTGATGATTCTCTCATTAAATGTTATGGTCGTACGTCGGGGCACCGTTTTGTCATATTGTTTGATCCAAGTAGTATGCATGATGTGATCAATTCCTCTCTTGTTGAGAGAGTCCGCCTCGAAGTTAGTCCGAGATCTCCTATCGAGGTCTCTCGCTTTCGTCCCGGTATGGACGCTCTCATCACGGAGGAATGCCTTGATGTGTTGTTTGCAATTCAACAGACTGCCTTCACTAGAAGATTTGTTGTTTCTCCTCTCTCAGGATGTGATATGATTTTGGACATTCGATGGTTTCGTGAAACTGATGCTTTCATAAATTTTACGGCTAACACTATAACTCTCAATGGCGACAGTGATTCTCCTATTGTCTTTCATAGAGTGGACATTGCTCCTTTTCCATCTCTCGTTGCTAATATGCAGGACAAGATTGAAAGGATTCAGGAGGAGGAGACTCTCTCAGTCTCTTTGTCTCCACAGCATGACACACAGAATTTGGATGATAAAGACAAGCATGATGATTTGGATGATAAAGACAAGCATGATGACTTGCATGAAAAAGATGTGATTGTTCACCAGGATGAGGTGTTAGTGGATGCTTTTTCTAGCGAAGCTAACCTCGTTGCAGATTCGATCAATCATGAAGGATCATCTTGGCTTTCGAGCCTTGGTCCAAAGAACCCTCACAGGAAGTATTATGTGTTCGCATGATTGATGTGCACGCATTGTTCGAGTGTTTCATTCGTGTTCGTTTCCTATATTTTTGTTAGCATCGTTATGTGATCCCTTTTCTTAGGCACGACATATTGTATGTTGAGCACCTTTCTCTCATGGATGAGCACGAATGTATGCGGATTGTTCATGAAAAGCTGAAAAGTTTGTATGTCAGGAAGTCACATTCCATGTCTCTTCCTTGGCATGACACAGTTTCCGAAAGAGCACATGATAGTATGAGCACCAAGCATGGGCATTTCCATTGTGATTTGCTACAGTTGATTGATTTCGATCAAACAAAAAAGATTCGATCTCATTGTTTGCATGTGTTTGATGAACGGGTTTTCACTCCGTCTCTATGTTCATCTACATTGCATACACAGTCTTTAGAGAAGAGAAGACTTTTTTCCTTCACTTTATATGGAATAGGTATGTTCATGGTTTTGTGTTGGAAGTGGTTTCAAGAATTTTCAGCCATGGAGATTCTTGAAGACGAAAGAAGCAGGTCTCTAGACGAAGTAGAAGCATCAAAGGAGCCACAGAAAACTTTGAGTCGCTTTCGGCGCGGCCCAAAGAAGCAAGCATTGCAGACCTTTATGAAGTTCAAGTACCGCTCGACCCACACAGCAGAGTGGGCCGGCAAAGAGTTCCTTCCAGGATTCCAGATGCTGTTGGCGATCTCCCTCAACGCCATACAGTTCGGTACCAGTACCTCACTTTGAAAAGGAGGGGATGTCACGTGACACATCCCAACCCTATGTGTTCGTGGACGAGCTACACCACAGCAAGGTTCAGTCAGTTCAGTCAAGCCTAGATTAGCAGTGATCTGGCACTTTTGTGAGTCTATTCGTAGACCGTGCATGCCAGTCACTTAGCATAGATGCATATCCTCCGGTTGCACACAACATGATCATCGGAATTCCCATCAGAATCCATTAGCATCAATTAGGGGAATTTTCCAGTGCATTTAGCCTATTTTCCTATTTTTGGTTATTTTCACTTATTATTTTTAAGTGGCGTAGGCAGGGCAATTTTGCTAAGTTTATATATAAGCAAACCCAAGTTAGCACTTTCTGGCAGAAGAGGCAGTAGGAGCTTCCCGCTCAACAGGCAACTTCTCAGCAGTACCCCTAGCACACCCAACGTTTTGGAGTCCATCCTCACCGGGCCAGTTCCCACCATTGGCGCTTCCTCATTTGCAGATATCGTCTTCATCTCCTAGATCTCCCAGCATTGCAGATTCCTCCCCGTGCTAGCAGTAGAGAGCCCAAAAACGAACCAACCAGGGTTTTCCTTGCAAAAACGCCAGCCCTTGCCTTGCAGATCTGCAGCGTTTTCAGCCAGTAACAGCAGTACAAAAACGCAGAATTTCAGCCTTGGAAAAACGCAAGTTTTCAGTAGATAAATCGCAGCAGAACCGACCCAGATTGGTTGCAGAAGTCCCCCCATCTTTAGCCCAAGAAAACGCAACCAAAACAGTCATTTTCAGCCACCGAAACGGTCCCGAAATTCAGCGATTAGAAGATCTCAGATTTCAGCCATCAAGTCGTCGTCGTCATCACCGTCGTCGTCATCGGCATAGACCCATTGCATCAGTCCATTGCATACGCATTGTACACCTTTGTGCAATCAAAGTTGACCACTCTCGCCGACGAGAGTGGGGCCTTCGGAGGAGGGTTTTACAACCTCTCGGGTGTCGTATCTCTTCTCTCTCTTTCTCTCAGTCTCATTCACTTGCACGCACAATATCCACTCACTTTGTTCGTGATCATAGCACTCTCCATAAGACGGAAAGCTCTCTCTTTCCCTAAGAACTAAAAGGAACCTTGAGAAATAAAGATCACTAATCTTGAGAAAATACAACATTCATTCCGCTGCACTTTACAAGAACGTACAATATTCTTGAATTTTATGATGCCTCCAACTATGCCTCAGGTGTTACTTCCTCTGGCACCCAACATTTTGAGAGCTTCAACCCATTGGTGAGCAGATTCTGTTATTGCACTTGATAGTGTTTTTCACCAAATAGTTGCTTGACCTTCTCTTGCACCACCTTTGCCCCCACCATCACCACCACCTCCTGTATTTCAAAGTTGGAACCCTTGTGCTTACCCATTTTATCCACCACCACTTGTGTATGCCCTTCCTCAACCACAAGATTTCAAGGACAGTAGATCTACAATCAAGTTCTTCACTTTCTATGGAGTAAAACTCGAAAGAAAGATTTACAGTTTCTACAACAATTCAACAACATCTATTCACTTGGAAATTATGTTGACTTCAGACAATGGTGGGATTAACTCCAGATGTTTGTGGCCTAACTCTTCCTGATTCATCAAAAGAGTATGTTGAGCTTATGTCAAGATTCAGGGTACCAAAGCACTTATGTTCTTCGACCTGAGAGCAACGCAAAATTTCATTTCCATTGATTTTGTCAAAAGATTGGAGGGGGTACACCTCTATTGGAGGCACCCCCATGAGGCTATAAAAGCACTCAGACACATCAATGGATGCTTGAAGTTTGCCTGAGCACTTGATTCTGGAATTTGATTCTCCGGAGTTGTACGCAAGGGACTCAATCAATAAAAAAATAACCCAATGGGGTGTTGACAATGGCAGTTCAAGGCCACCGACTATGGACATGGGCATCCCGCTCCAATATCTTCTCTCTATAGATTCACTCTCTTGTCAGTTTTGTTCAATTGATTCAAGTTGTGTTAAAGTATTAACGTGATCCAAGTGTGCACAGTTCGGTTGTTCACCATCTACTTTCTGATCACTCACCGCCATAGTCAAAAGGCACTCAAGTAAAGGTTGTTTACATATTTGACAAAAAAACAGTAATAAACCAGACAAAATTCCTCCACTACTGCTTAAGAATATATGGATAGCAGATGAGTTGACACCACTACTGCTTAAGAATTAGACCAACACACTTGGTTAAAATAAAAGAACCACGGAAAAATGGCAAGTGGGAAGTATAAAGAGGAGGTAAAGAAATTATTGGAGAGTTACATACCCCACTTTATAACTCTTAGGAGTCCTAAGAGTCCCCCAACAGCAGTTAGCTTTATTTCCATTTTTTGATGTACTTGTTAAGTCCTATATGTCAACTTTGGCCTCGAAAAAACGTTTATATAATTTCTTTCTCTCTCATTTTATTGTTCCCTTAGATGATTGGAAATATAACTTCCTCCCAACAGAGAAACTGATTTAATAAAAATGCATATTGATGCTCTACATATCGAGTGATGTTTTGTATACACCAAATCAATTTCCAATAAGCTGAATGTTTTCCTCAAAGAAATTGTTAGATTTCATGATGATTGCTGCAATTACTGTCCTAAACTTTTATTTGCAAGAATTTCATTCCAAAAACCTGTGTTCAATTACAGGGTTCTGTGTGCCTTTGCACATTGCAAGCACTATCCGTTCTGTCTTACGAACAAAAAATGCGTACATGCAAGAGCAAGAGGGCTAAGAGAGAGCCTTGTGCAGCAAGTACACAAGAATAGTTGAGTTGCTTCATGGTATAAGTGCTAACCTGGCTTTTCTAGCATGGTTGCGGGCATGGGCAGGCAGGATCGACTCTGTCACCAGCCACTTTCAAGAGTATATGAAAGAGGGAACTGGTGACTAGGGCATGCCGTTGTGCTTCTAATTGTAGCAGCCTCTCCATCCATGGTTGGTTCTTTTTCTTCTCGGACTTGCCTGTACTTCTAAGGGCGGCGCGATGATTCGTGTGTGTGTGTGTGTGTGTGGTTGTTGTTTTTGTGTTTTCGGGGGGGGGGGGGGGGGGAGAGAGAGAGAGAGAGAGAGAGAGAGAGAGAGAGAGAGCTTCTTAGTCGACGACAGTACTCTCAAACGAACTACGACACAGGCAGTTGAGACGCTTTTCAAGAAACTGGGTCCAAACTTTACTGCTGGCTGGGAACCACGTACCCAAGGTGGCTATGGCATGTGTGGGGCCTGGGCTATTTCAGTGTTTCAAACAGTGCTCGAAAAAAACTTTTTCCAAAAGCTTGGCAAACCTACATATGAGAAAGTTTAGAGCACTAATTACATTAAATTTCTCTAAGTTCTGTAGGTTTTATCACCTTCAAATTTAAAATTTTGAGGTAAATATCAAAATTTGTAGGTGAGATTACATTAAACCTAGGTTAATTTCGAGCACTGGTTTCAAATCAGGCACACACCTAGCACACCTCGCGAGAGATTGAGATAGCTAGAAGAGAGAGAGAGAGAGAGAGAGAGAGAGATGTGGTTGCCTCTTCTCTTCTACTCGGCCCCTCAAGACTGACCGCGAGCTCGCCAACCCACGTTGGCCAGCAATCGATGCAAGAAACCAACACACACACACACACACACACACACACAGAGCTCCCTGCTAATGCATGCAAGAGCCGCCACCCACTGCGTCTGGCAAGAAGCTTCGAGCGACTTTGAAAGAGGCTTCGAGCGAGAAAGAGAAGGGTGGTTTAAGAGGGAAGACAATTCTAGATAGACATGTCTATGCGACACCTGCCCCAATTCCTCCCTCCCACTTGCCTCGCCGCCAGCTTTTTTGCCTTCGCTCAAATCGCATCATCTCCAAATTCCCATTCTTTATTGACTTTTAAAATCGTCCACACATATTGGCTACTATGTATATGGGAATAATGAAGTAGATGGATTCGTAGAGCTCCCTCCTTGGCTAGTATGTCCTTATAACATATCTCTATCATAGAGATGGGCCTCTGATGAATGTTGGAAGAGCAAATGGTATACTTAAATATAAGCTTGATGATCCTTTATTTCAAAGTAGGACCCATACATTGGGAATACCATATATCATTTATGATGGTGGTGATCAGTTGAGTCATATTAGGAAAAGTTAATATCAAGATTCCCTAGTGTTTAATCATTGTCCAATGTGTAAGGGTAGTCCTTTAGTATTCATATCTGCCTCTAACCTTTTGGCACTAGCACTCTCAATGCATGGATCCACAACAGATTGTGGATATATACAGCTTGGAGCCTCTCAAGGAATCAGAAATAGCAAGTGTATCATCGAATTTACTCATCGAATTGATGAGTAAATTTAATTATAAGGCCTCGTCCATTTTTCAAATTCTACTTATAGTCTAACCCTAGTATCTCTTATGTTTACAATGAGGACCGTGAAAAAAATCTCACAAAATGTCAAAAATTTCATTAAGATCTCTTCTTCTAGAAAAGAAAATACACTTCGTGACTTAAAATCATCACAGCCTCATGAACACATCTAGATGCATCAAATACATTTGTAGAACCCTTGTCATGTAACTAAGCAATTTCAAGCAATACTACATCTCATTCATCATGTGCTTAGTTGCTAATGGTTTATCAGTCTTTCACATACAATTTATGCAATCTATATGAAAATGGCAATCTACGTTCAGAAGTATAGTAATTATGTGCAAGAAGAGATTGACATATTTGTTTGACTAATGTTTGGGAAGATTAGGGTTAAGATGACAATCGGTTGTTGTTAATCATAAGGTGCCTCACATGGCCCACATCTTGCATTGACTTCTTACAATTAATGTTAGACAACACAAAAAAACAAAGCAAATGATTGAAGAGAGGATATTAAGGTTTATTTTATCCTAGGAAACCAATAGAGACTCTGTTTAATATGGACCAAGAGGATACATGAGTGGAAGGTGCACCCTTTGGCAACACTGCAGAAAGACCATAAACGATATTTTTTCAAGAACTTAATTCAATGGATTTGATGAACATGGGAAAAAAGTTGTATTGTCAATATAGAGAGGAACTCTCTTTTGAGCATCAATGGGTGCATATAAACTAACTATTTGAAGGAGTCCCCAAGTGAAGCTATCTAAAGAATGGAGCATCGAGCAATTAGAGAATCTAAAAGCTAGCAATATTGAAAAATGCCATTAATACAAATGAATGCTCCTAAGTAAATTTCCTACTTACCAACATAGAAACAAGAGTATCCTTAAAATGAAAAATCTTACATGTCCCTTGGTCTTTTGAATACACACCATAGCTAGCGTATTCTCTAATATATGAAACAGGGAAAAATGGATAATCAATCAGGGACATTCATACCTTCGATTTAATAGGTGAATAGTAAAAAAAAATTGCATCCTTGTTTCTCATTTACTTCCAAGTTAAAAGATTCACAATTGTGACCATAATAATTGGGATTCTTTGTGTAGACATGAATGATATAAGTGGTGTGAGACTGAGCACTATTAATGATATTGTTTTTCTTTAGTTTTCATGTTGCTAGCATGATGATGTATACTACTCCACACCTTGACCATACTACTTAACTTCCATCTCTATCTTAAGTTTCCCATTAGGAAATTTCGGAGGTCATTTGGAGGGCCTTCTAAGAAAATGTATTTTTTGCACTCTCTCTCTAGAAAAAATGACAAATAAAAGAGCTGGGTCTTTCATAGTAAAACTTCAAAAAGTGTACTTTAAGTAGATTCCTTACCCCTCTGAACATTCGTTCGTAGTGATTGAGGGATAATCCTCTTTTTAGTTGTATTGAATGAACAACGTCAATACGGAGGGAATGAGGCTAACATGGAGGGATGAATCCGCAGCCGCTATTCACTTTCCATTAAACCTGCACATTTGGCTAATGGCGCACTCCTCAAATGGCACAAATGTTACCCACAAACGAGCCAAATATCACCTTCACATTGATTTGGACAATGAGTACCAACCATTGATTAAGCGCAGTAAAACAAACACACATATACCTCCCACCTCCATAGACACGCTCAGAGCTCAAGGAGCTAAACACATAGATATCTGGACGAGAGGCTCTCTCTACCCTAAGAATCCAATAACTAATGCGTCTCCACCGTTTGTCAATCCTACAAGCTTATTGACCTTTGCTGGTGATGGAGAAAACGGCCTTCTGGGTTATTGTAAATCACTTACAAGAGAAGCTGGAACTTACAAGAGCATTCTCCAAGCTCAACAATGTGAGATTGTTCGCCTTTCACATTTACATTCTACAGATCAGGTTACCATTTTGCAACATAAAACAGAGGTACAAGAACTGAAAGGAAAGGTGCGAAGTTGTCAAATGAAGGACACCATCTTGGGTGGTCGTATCCGAAAGAAGAAATTGCGCAATCTTGAAACATTGCAGGTTGCATCAGGAGGTCTCAAGAAAAGAATCCGAGCATTAAGGTGATGCTTCTTGGTTGGCTACATTGTCTTAGTTAAGTAATCTCTTTGTTTTTTCTTGTTATGCATTGTTTTCATGTGCCTAAATAGTGTTAGTGAAGCAAATTTTCTGTTATTTACTTATGCATTGTCTTCATGTAGAGACTCAATCTATCCTGACAAGGAAAACATTGACCCCAAAGCCAATATAGGAAAGAGATTGAAGCCACTTATAAGTAGAAGCCTGGCAGCAGATATAGTACATGACAAGAAGTTTAAGGTTCTACAAAGAAATGTAGTGGACCGCTTTATTTCAGAGAACTCAGTGCCTGCAAAAGAGATACAAGGCACACTTGATTCACTTGGTGTAAGCAAAAGAGGATATTCGGCTATCCAAAAGTCTGTCTCATCCATCTTTGTTAGGAAGGGTATAAAATCCAAACTTCTACCATCAGCCTCAAGTGTTTGGAAAGAGAGGCTTCAGCTTAACGAGGCACAGGGAGACTATCTTGGACAGCCCTTTCATATTAAAGCAACTTACAGTGGCCATGGAGCCAACATGGCATATGATGAGTTCAACAATATTTTTATGGACCTGCGGATACTACAGAAGAGAATGGTGGAGTTTTACAACATCACATTTGAAGAGTCACGTGGACTATTACATTTTGTGTTAAAACTGGATGAGTGTGAGCTTGTTAAAGAGAAAAAGCTAGAGCGTGTTACTATTACTTTAATGAATAGAGCCCTCTCAAAGTGTCCCAGTGATAATCCTTTATATTTTAGTGTTCAATCAGAATCTAACATATGGTGGCTTGGTGCGTTTGAGGTAAGCGATATTCTCAAGTAAGCTCAAATATTCAGATCTACTTAAGTCTCATTTATTTTGTGTTGCAGGTAAAGAAAGAAGATCATGAGATTCTATATTGGGTGTTCCATCGAACTAATATTCCGGAGTTGATTGATCGACAGACTAACCAGGGAGAGGTACTACGTTTAGATGGAAGGGGAGACTTTCAAGTTCAGTGGCATCTTGCAGGTGACCTTAAAACATTAAAGTGCATGTATAATTGTGGAATGGGTGCAATGGCAAAGTCACCGTGTTTGTTCTGCATGGAGCCTGCAAAGGTCATGGACCCAAAGTGGTGGAGAAAAGCTCCAACACGTCACATTGAGGATCCTGCTTTTCGACCAGTTTTGAAAATACCACTTGTGAATGTTCACATTTGTACAATGCATGCCCTTTGTAGAATTGTAGAGAAATTGGTCTACTTATACATCGGGTTTGCTTGGAAGATTAAGAACTCTGCAGAACGACAAGTAGCCTTGCAGTGCTTAGAAATGGTACTGTCGGATATGGGGCTTCATGGTGGCAATGTGAAAATCCAGCGGGATGAAAAGAGATCAACTGCTGAGAAGGATGTCCCATGCAAACCATCCATCGGTGGGGTGAAGGCACGGAGGTTTTTATCTAAGCCCCAAGGTACAAGAGATCCAAAGCTAACAAAACATGGAAAAATATATAACACATCTTATGTTAGCAAGGTAGAGTATCAGAGCTGGAAAAAGCTACATATTGCAGTCAAAGACCACGAACCAACTACTCGTAACGCGAAGGCTGAGGTTTGGCGATCAATAGACATCCTATTTTTGATGTGCGACAAAGATGACTGGTCACAAGGTGATATGAACAAGTTCAAGGAAAATCTCAACCTTCTGAAAAAATCATTCAAGACAGCATGGACAGACACCCAGATTACTCACTACATGGTATTATCATGTATTTCTTTCTCTCTTATGTGCAAATATGTGAGTGTAAAACATTCTAACTAATCTGTTTTCATATCCAGCACATCATCTTCAATCATTTGCCATATTTTATACAGAAGTATGGGAACCCGGCAATATGGAATACCCAAGGGATGGAAAAGTCTCATTACATGGCGAGAAATGCTTATTTCAGGCACACACGACATGGTGGCTCTCGAATCAAGGCTAACAGTTTGAGAGAACTATTTGAATGGTTCTATCGTAGAATCATTCATCGAATGCAGGCAAAAGAAGTCTTGGCAAATTCAGCAACAGCACAAGCCATCAGACATTTACAACAACAAAAAGCTAAAAGATCAATGGCATACAACAACTCCGGAGCTCGTGAAAGTCAACGAAGGTGGAGAGAGACAATGGTGTATGTGAATCACAAGTGGAGAAAGATACTCTGAGTGGATGGCATTGTAAAAAATTTATGTAATACATGATCTTATACAATTGGTACTTGAAGTGTATCAAGATTTTGCATGTTCAATTTTGTTTTTTGGCACGTCACCCTTGTAACGAATCATGAGATGTTTGCCATACTCTAAAAGTTCATCTGGGTTTTGTTTACCAAGAGCTAGTGCCATTGCTGTGTAGGTGTAGTAATACGCTGCCCGACCACCTGTATAGCCTGGGCAGTAACCAAAACAATCTCTAGCAAACACTTTGTCAACAAGAATGACTTTATCTGCACTTTTGGGCAGCACCGGTCCACCCAAGAAGCGTGATAGTGTCTTGAATGTGTAAGTTGCTATTGAACCCTCTTGTGACATGGAATTGTGAAAAACTACTATCGGCGACTCGCAGAGCTTTGAAAGGTACTGTGCTAGGGCCGCATCCCTTCCTCGATACTCTCTTGTCCGGCGCCGAAGGAAGTCATCCTTGTCAGCAATCCAAGACTGCACATACAATGTCAGAAATGACACAAACAGAGAGAGAGAGAGAGAGAGAGAGAGAGAGAGAGAGAGAGAGAGAGAGAGAGAGAGAGAGAGAGAGAGAGAGAGAGAGAGAGAGAGAGAGAGAGAGAGAGACCATGAAGCTCTCATCCTGCAGAAAGAGGTTTTCTTGCCACAGGTCTACAGATGTAGTTGACCCCTGACCTGAATGGTTAAACCAATCCTCCACTTCTTTGTTACTTTTCGATGGTCTTAGGCTTTGTCTTATTGCTTGGAAGGTGGCTTCATCAGGTAGTGTCTCCTTGTATTTTTCAGCTTTCTCAAAGCATCTTCGAAGGCATTCCATTGGATTGCTGGATGTTTCCATTGCCTCATCATCACTACTATCCTCTGAAACAAATCCACTCCTCTCCTCTTGGACTCTGGAAATAATAGCCAGGGAGAAATCCTCCCTTAAATAAAACACACTTTGCACATCATGTAAGAAGATATAGGTCCTGTCTCCAATCCTGAACTCAGGCACAACTGGCAACATCATCTGAGCATGCTTCTCAGTGAAGTTACTGACATCCAATGGAAGTTTGATTTCTGTGGTTTTCATAGAGAGCATCTTACTTCTTTGTACTTCAATTGCCTCAACCTCAAGGTCGACTGTGTCTTCAACCTCCTCGACTTCTTGCATATGAGTTGTCTCCTCGCATTCCTCTTCTGGTGCTGCATCCTGCTCCTCTAACACCTCATCAGGATTCTGCATGAGGAATCCAAACAGGCTGTTGAGGTAAATCATAAAGCCAAAGGCTTCCTGAATGAGTTTGCATTCTTTTTTGTGCAAAGGGCAGACTGAATGTCGGCAAGAGGGTGGTAATTCCCTATACTTCTTCACTCCCTGTCCCTTTCCACCACAGTCATTTAAATGCACAAGAGTCATAGTAGGCAGAACAACCCTTCCTACCTGCACCATCACCTCAAACTTATCTCTGTAGGACTGCAAGAAATTACTGTGCTGAGCTAATAGGTCTTCAATGTCAAACTTTGGATTAAACATAGAATGAATTAGATCATACTTGTCCCCAGCACCACAAGATGCTGCAAAATCAAACAGCCTCTCATCAGTTGCAGCTGGGTCTTCCAGAGAAGACACATCCTCCTTTTCTTTACATTTTGTACTTTCTAGCACATCTGCATCATCTGAGAAGTCTATATTTCTCTTTCTGGTATTTTTCTTGAGATGTACCTTACAGGGCACCACACCCTTGTCGGGTGAGGGATCTTCTTGCCCTGGTGACCTCTCTGATTGGTCTTCACCAAGAAACTTTTCCTCAGATATGTCCTGACAAAAGTCAACAGTTCTTTTGGCAGATACATTAAGCAACTGAGCCTGCAAGGTTTGAAATCCTGGCACAAGCCCTGGATCTGGTTTCAGCCTCTTCTGCCTACTGGACCTTAATCCTAATCATCAAGAAACATAACAAGTCAAAACCATGAGCAAACATGACAATTCTGCCAAAACCAAACCATCATGATCTCTCTCTCCCCCCTTATAGATATAAATATATCTATAAATAAAATAAATAAATAAATAAATAAATAAATAAATAAATATATTTGTCTCTCACCAAAACAGAAACACACCTAGTCTCTCTCTCTCTATCTCTCTCTCTCTCTCTCTCTCTCTCTCTCTCTCTCTCTCTCTCTCTCTCTCTCTCTTTGCATTTGTCTATAGGACTAAAGGCGCGCGAGGAAGGAAATGTGCCTTTTGCAAACCTCTCCGCGCACCTTAAGTACAACTGCGAGAACAATAACATTACTAACGGCGCGCGGAGAGAGTTGCAAAAGGATCTTTCCCTTCCTCGCGCGCCTTTAGTCCAATGGACAAATGCAAAGAGAGAGAGAGAGAGAGAGAGAGAGAGAGAGAGAGAGAGAGAGAGAGAGAGAGAGAGAGAGAGAGAGAGAGGATGTGTCTGTGTCTTTGTCTATGGAACTATGGGTATTGAGGTGTGTGTGTGTTGAAGAACACACACACACACACACACACACACACACACAATTTGTATCAACTGCTAGAAATACAGAGAGAAAGAGTGAGAGATCACCATTTTTTGGTGGGGTTTGCAGGAACTCAAAGGGAGGTGTCTCCTCCATTGCTTTTCTCTGTGTCAAGCGGAGTCTGTCTTTCTCCCTCCCTCTCTCTCTCTCTCCCTCTCTCTCTGAGAGTAAGGACTCCCTCTTTCTCTATCTCTCTCAATCTGTGTCTCTCCCTCTCCCTATCTCTGTGACAAGCTGATCACGCTTTCTCTCTCTCTGAGACTCTCTCTCTCTCTCTCTCTCTCTCTCTTTGTGACAATCTGCTCTCTCTCTCTCTCTCTCTCTCTGTCTCTCTAAGACTCTCTCTCTCTCTCTCTATTGTTCTCTCTCTTTCTCTCTCTCAAAATCACACTTATAACGGATACACACGGCGGCGCCCCACGTGTCACAATAAATTAAAATATATTTGCATGCGGTCGCACGTGTGGTCATTATTATTTCCGTATACTTTTTGTACGCCATATAAAGCGGTCAAGAGAGAGAAAAACTACACCTCGTGAAAGAGAGTGAGTGAGTGAGAGAGTGAGATAGAGAGTGTGCAAGAGCAAAGCCTGCGTCTCCGACAGCAACCCCACGCAGCGCGATAACGAAGGTCTGCTTCTCCTCTGGCTTTGCCTAAATCTCTCTATCTCTGTTTCTGTCACCCACACACAAACACACACACACACATACACACCCACACACACACACACAACACACAGACACACACACAGACACTCACACACACACACACACACACACACACACACACACACACACTCACAAACCACTCACAAACACACACACTTACACACAGACACACATCTTAAAAATACACACACACACACACATTCTCTCTCCCTCTCTCTCTCTCTCTTCCCTCTCTCTCTATACCAACGGCGCGCGTAGAGAGTCATACCCGTAGTTCATGTGTCTATGCGCGCCGTTAGTACATCCATTGAGCAAGAGAGAGAGAGAGAGAGAGAGAAGAGAGAGAGAGAGAGAGAGAGAGAGAGAGTATCGGTGTGTTATTTTAACCTATACTAACCGGCCGCGGACGTGTTTGTTGAGGTTAAAAAGTGGTCTGTGCGCGCCTTTAGTAATGTGGATTCTCTCTCTCTCTCTCTAGTTATATATGCTAAGCTAGAGAGAGAGAGAGAGAGTCACAGAGAGTCAGAGAGAGAGAGAGAGAGTCAGAGAGAGTCAGAGAGAGAGAGAGAGAGAAGAGAGGAGAGAGAGAGAGAAGAGATCAGGAGAGAGAGAGAGAGAGAGAGAGAGAGAGAGAGTCAGAGAGAGTCAGAGAGAGAGAGAGAGTCAGAGAGAGAGAGAGAGAGAGAGAGAGAGAGAGAAGAGAGAGATTCATGGAAAGAGAGAAGGGGATTGAGACTCTTCTTTTGGTGTACAGTAAGATGGCTAGAACAAAAGCCACTGCAAGGAAGGCAGGCAAGGGTCCAGGATTAGCATCGAAAGCAAGTGGTAGATCAGCAACCCCAAAGAAAAGACTTGGAAAACCAAATAAAATTCTGAAAGGGCCAAGGATGAAGAAGCTCCAAACCTGCATGGGACTTTTCAGAGAAATCAGAAAGGCACAAAATGTGTAGATTTATGCATACCAAAACTGCCCTTCCAGAGGATGGTGAGGTCCATATGTGATGAAGCTACCTGGGGCACCAAAAGGTGGAAGGTGGTGGCATTGATGGCTCTACATGAAGCAGCTGAGGACTTCCTACTGGAGTACTTCAGTGACATGACCATTGTTGCAGCCCATGCCCACAGGGTTACTATAATGGGACAAAGATAGTGAGACATTGAAAAGAATAAGGTGGAGGTATGACAAACTGCTGGTCCCCAATGTCTGCAAGGATAAGAAAATGAGAGAAATTTTGTTATACCCCCCGGAGCTAGTGCCTCAGCTCACAGTTGTAGATGTCACACATGATGTGAATACAAGGGCAAAGGCAGAGACTATTGCTCGCCAAACAGAGGAAATGAGGGAAGCAGAGCTTCAGGAGAAAGCAAAAGTAGCAGAGGTGTCCCAGAAACAAACAGAGTGCAATGTGACCCTGTCTATAGAGGCAATGAATCAAGAAACTCTGCTTTCAATGAAGAATGGTTTGCTTGCAGAGATACCATTTGTAGATGGAACCAAAAACCTAGCTCTGGAAAAGGTGGACATTGATTTATTGCAGAATCCAGATGCTTAGATTTCAGACACAATTATCTATGCTTGTCTTAAGTAAGTGTTACTATCTTGCTAGCTTTGAAAACTCAGATAATAGGTTTGCTAACTCAGGTAGAGTCTCTGCAGCCTGATCAAAAGTCAACTCCCATTGCACACTCACACAGAGGTGTTTCTCCTTGATCCACAAATGTCTGTAATTATTAGACAAAAGAATAGTCCATCTGGGACCTTTGAGAGCTGGTTCCGCCACTGTGCTATGCTGGAAGTTACTGTGATCATCTTCCCATATGAGAACAACCATCACTGGAGTCTCATATGCCTTGATGTTGACCAACCAGCAGTGTGGGTGTTCAATTCAATAAAAGGAACCCACCCTGAAATTAGGCTGTAAGTGTTTTTGTGTCAGAAAGTGTTTATTATAGATATCCATGTAAATTTGAAGCCTTATGCTAACATCTTGACATTGCCTTGCAGTTGTATAAAGAGGTTGTTGCTTGCCTATGGCAAGCTATGTGGAAGGTATGAACTATACAAGGCCACAATCAAAGAAGTACCTGTCCCAAATCAAACCGATGGGAATTCTTGCGGCTGGAATGTCTTCTCCATGCAGAATATGTCCTGCAAAGCTACTTTGCATTAAAACCTTTCATGACTAAGGTACCCATTTTGCAATGCATTGAGTTAGTTTTGGTTTAGTCTATAAAAGAATTCTCATCATGTGGTCTTTCAATTTTGCAGAGTGCTTTAAAAAACTACACATATGATTATTTGCAAAGATACCGGGTAAGTTTAATACAACACCTGCTTACTATGTCTAGCCCTAGAGAGCTTGAAGATAGCGGCTTGGATGAGCGCACTATTGATCTTACAAAACATGACGTGCCGCCACGACAAGCCCCTACATCCGATACAGTGGAATCGCATCGGGCCGAGGGTGTCATATCAGCAGAAGATCAAAGAATCGAGGATGAGGAAAGGACAAATGAGCATATGGAAGCAGCTAAGGTTCAACCGGAGGAGACAATAAAAGAGGCAAGTCAGCCTGTGGAACAGCCAAAAGAGCCTATGGCTGAAACCGAAGATGAGGAAAGCAGGCCTATAGATGAGCAAAAGGATATGGATGAGGAAAGCAGGCCCCGGGACTAGCAAAATGATATGGATCAGGAAAGGATGTATGAGGCAAGCCGATCAACCTTGAATCAGGCAGAAAGGGCCATGGGGGAGACCCCTGATGAAGATTTGAATGATGACTATGAAGATAAAGCGGAGGAGAGCAACAACGACATGAACACTACAGAGACCCAGTATGGACCCTTGCTACCTGTAGATACGGTTGTTCCGGTAATGTCTATTCAAGTATGGCAAAATATGTTCAGCTTCTAACTACTTATATGTATTGCAGGGGTGCGGGTGTGGGGACACAAACCTTTGATGCTTTTATCGGGGCTCGCCGTGGTCGTCCAGGGTGGGTTTATTGAGTTTCTTTCTTCCGCTTGTTGGTATATGGTGGTTTTGCAAAGGCAAAACTTATCGCCACTAGTTGCAATAGTTTGCAGTGTATGCCAAGCTCACACGTCAGATTTTGCCTTTTTGTATGATCAAAGAAAATGCGTTACGTTGAGGGCACTACCACCTAAAAAACCAGGATTACCTCTTTTGTACAAACCGTTTAGCCAAATCGGTGTACCCTTGATGCAACTAATACACTACTAATTGATGATACTCACGAAAAGGGAGAACTAAATCCGCCGGGAACAACTATCTCACCACCTTCTTTCGAGGGGCATTCCTTCGATTTTTACCTTGAAGACATTCTGATTCCATACTTACAGAAATTGTATCTCAGTCCATTGTTCACGGACGAGTTTGTACTTTCTAATGATTAAGATGATTCTTCTATCTGTCTTTGTCTTGTCTAACATATATATATATTTATATTATATATATATATATATATATATATATATATATTATATATATATATATATATATATATAATATAGACAGAGAGAGAGAGAGAGAGAGAGGAGAGACGAGAGAGAGAGAGAGGAGAGAGAGATTTGACGTGGTAAACAAATGTATTTCAAGCACACTTTTTCACAGGGCACAATTGAAAAATGAGATCAATAAACTTCATGTCTTGAAAGTCATTTGTATACACTTGGGTTTACAAGAATATCTGTTACATTGACACTACTTCAACCCGACCATCCAACTCTTTGCACAAAATATCTTTTTCTCTTCGCCGCATCACCTTACGGCCAGCTAAGAAAAAGGAAAAATCTGATAGTTCCTTGTCCATTGACTCTTCAATGATGTCATTTCGCAAATGCTGAAGACTGCATAGCTCCCTTATTGTAACCACCAATAGTAGGCCATTCTCTTTATCAATCACTTCCACATCCACAGTAGGATTATCTTCCAAACCTACAGAAACTTGGTCCATAGGAATGTACTTACCGTTTAGCATTTGTGATCGCATATACCAAAATGAGAGTAATAGTGATTGGCTTGCAATCATGTACTTGACAACTAGAGTATCAGCGCGGACCTCGCACCGTAAACAATCTCTTCCTTTGCATACCATCCTTTGTCAAGAAGTTTGTCACAGGATGACTGCTGAAATGACTTGCACATGAACATAGTTTTTGTAACTCTGATGTGTTGTAGCTATGAAACAGCTCTATGAAGAGTGCAACAGGACAAAAGTTTGCAATTCGAACCAGTTTGGTAGGAACAGAGCTACGTTAGAGACCTTTGTATATCCTTGTAGAGCTTACTTCGCATTGCCTCCACCATTGTTTCCTCGGGAACTGGCCAGTCCACAGTGTTCCAATCGGTCGGTAGAGGTAGTTTCACCAACATGCCATTCTTATTGCCTGAGCTGAGTTGGTAAAAGTGGTCATAAAAAAAGATTCCCTCATCAGCCAATCTTTGCTGCTCCTCTCTGAATACTGTAGAGAACCAATATGGGCATGTACAACATGGAAGAGGCCTATTATGCACTCCACAAGCTCCATTGCTCATAAGAAGAGGGATAAACATCTGCAATATATATAAGAAGAGTTAAACTAAGAGTATCAATAAGTACAAATGACAAATCTAATGTAATTGAGTTGTGAAGAGTAGAGACATTACTCATAACAGCGCATGTATAACATGGAAGAGGCCTATTTGCACTTCCCTAGCTCCATTTGCGAATAAGATGTGGGATAAAAATCTGCAAATTATAAGAAGAGTTAAACTAAGAGTATCAATAAGTACAAATGACAAATCTAATGTAATTGAGTTGTGAAGAGTAGAGACATTACTCATAACAAGCGGGAGAAACATTGCAAAATATATAAAAAAATTATAAAGAGAGTATCAGTAAGTTCACATGTCAAGGTACTTACAATTGCACGTGGCTGATGTATCTTATTTGATACATTTCCAACCGTTTGCTATCACCTCTGGATGGGTAAACACATGCTGAACAAGAACTTCCTTTACAGATCTTTGCCGATCTCAACTTGAAATCCAACACCCTGGCCTTCCATGCTGAGCGTAAACGTTGATACCACTAAACCTCTTGGGTCTTCTTGGTTGCATGAGGACCCATGAACCTTTGTTATCCTTTGTCCAACCCATTGGGTTGTCTGCACTTATTGAAGCTGGTATTGTAAATTTGAGGATATGCTACTACATGGCCTTCTAGGCAAAGTGCCGTTGTTGTTTGTTGGTGTGAGAGACAGTAAACACCTTGAGGCTCTTGGGCGAGAAACGTGGATGCCATACCTCTCAGAGAAAAGCTTTAGTGGAGGGAGATTCACTTTGAAAGCATTCTAATGGAGGGAAAGTGTTTTAAAATTCCAATATCTTGTGCGGGCTTAATGGTCACCCTCCAGTACGTTAATGACCATGAGAGAATATCAGAAGTGGGACCACACGCAAGCACCTAAAAGCTCGGTAAAAGTAAGGAAATTACTATGCTACAATCTTAGTTTCGTGAAAGTTTTATGCTATTTTCCTATTTTTTGAGTCTTTCCAGGTACTTTTCTACGTAACGTAGCCTTCATGCTCATTGGACGCGCTCTATTTTTCTCTCTCTTCATATGGCCCTCCAAATGACCTCCAAAATTTCCTAATGTATATCGTAATTGGTGGGGTCTAGCGATTGCAAAAGCTCCAGTTATATAGCTCTTCGAATGCTCAACAACAAAGATCGACTCAATTTTAGGTAGCTAGATAAGAAGGCGTTGGCAATGCCACTTAGGATGATGAAGACTACTTAGTGTGCAAGTACAAAGATAAGTGATGCCCTAAGGCCATGCACATATAGAGTTGGCCATACATACATTGCACTAAGGCCATGCACATATAGAGCTGTCCATACTTAGTGTGCAAGTACAAAGATAAGTGATGCCCTAGGGCCATGCACATATAGAGCTGTCCATACATACTTAGTGTGCAAGTACAAAGATAAGTGATGCCCTAAGGCCATGCACATATAGAGCTGTCCATACATATATAGAGCTTTGGATGGGAAAGAGTATGCATTTCTTCTTTACAATGACTCTACCCACATTTTCATCTCTACCAAAGCAAGTGAGAAGGGACCCATAGTTGATACAAATTATTTTCATGGGACAAGAGGGACCCAATGATTCTCAATCACTCCATTGACAAGTGTTGTTGTTTTTAGAATTATACTTATATACAAAAGAACATAATAGTTCAAACAACAATTGGATTTAGACAAAGGACAATGATTACCACAAAACAACTCAGTCTTTGATTCATTTTTGTACATCATAGTGAGGATGAGGTATCATTATAGTGTTTTGTACATAAGATAGTCAAGAAAAACTTATTTTGAAGTAAAAGAGGCCAGTTTCGACAATGATGGACAACAACTTAGCCAAAAAGATCATAAGTAAATATAGAGTCCTCACCTACATCTATATAAACAAGACAACAATTCATTAACCTTGAATACTTATTATAGGTGTCAAAAAACCTATCAGTTGTTATCCATGTCCTACTTAAAGCCTTTTTAACGTATATCTACCATCCATGTAGTGTTAAATATCAGCAAGTATCCATTCTCAAGTGATGTGTGTGTGCGCGCGTGCCTGCTCAGACACCATACTCAATGAGTTGGCAATAGGCCCATTAAGTATGGGCCTACCACCTCATCAAGTTGATGAGAATAGAGTAGTCAATTCTGGAGCCAAAGAGCTATATCATATCAGAAAATACATGACTCTCATAGGAGCTATATGTGACAATGTTAACAGAGAGGATTTTACTCTAGTCGGAGTTTTAAGTAAGGCTTTGTTAGCCAGTAGAGAATAGTATGGATGTTGTTCATAGTCAACCGTAGAAGTTTTCCATGCTTTAACCAATTTTGATGGATAGTCCTCAAGAGTAGTTTGTTTATAGATAAAATGTTCCTGAAATCATAAGAATCAAAATAATTACACAAGGGTAAGTAATTTTGGATTAACCTGCAACCTAAAACGAGCAGAGTCAAAGACTACAATAGCTGTAGCAGGAATCTGATCCATAGATAAGGAAAGACCACCTAACACCTGTCAACCTAATAAGGAATTATAGACAGCGGGTCGCATCAAAGCCTATAGACAAAAATCTCCAAATCTAGCGTCCTGGTTTCCCAGCTTACTGTGAGAACCTTGTGTTTAGGACGTGTGTGTTGCTATTTTTAGAATTATACTTATACAAAAAAGAACATAACAGCTCAAAGGACACCTGGCTTTAGACAAAGGACAATGATTAGCACAAAAACAACTCAGTCTTTGATTCATTTTTGTACATCATAGTGAGAATGAGGTATCATTCTAGTGTTTTGTACATAAGATAGTCAAGAACAACTTATTTTGAAGTGAAAGAGGACAGGCTCGACAGTGATGGACAACAGCTTAGCCAAAAAGATCCTAAGCAAAGATAGAGTCATCACATGGATCCATATAAACAAGGCAACAAATTTCTTAGCCTTGAATACGTAATACAAGTGTCAAAAAACCTATCATTTGTTATCCATGTCCTACTTAAAACCTTTTTAACTTAAACATAACATCCATGCAGTGTTAAATATCAGCAAGTACCATTCTCATAACAATAAGCCACAAATGAAAGTGACACGTGTGTGTGTGTGTGTGTGTGTGTGTGTGTGTGCGCGCGTACATGAACATCCTCTACCTATGTGAAAGCTTATGTAGGCATAGCCATTGTGTGAACTTTCTCCTGCATGTAGACAGATATATGTAAAGCATAGCCTTTGAAGAGTGCATGAGAAACCCCATGCATGCCTTGTTGTAAACATATCTATCTATAATAGGGCTACAATGTCAATATTCACCGGACACAATTAGTACAGTTGGTCTAATGTGGTTCACACTGGACGGAATCTCTGAGCTGGACAGTGACACGTGGCAGGGATACAGACGGTGGTCTAGTGGACATCGTGGCCAGGTCACTACCACTCAGTTTCGGGATAGACTTAGTGTCAGGACAATGGCAAGGCCGGACTAGACAAGGGCAAGGCCGGGCTAGGCAAAGTGGAAAGGGAGTCCAACTAGGGCAAAGGGCTAGGAGTCATGCTATATAGTGGGTGGTTGAGAGGTGGACTCCTAGGTTCTAGTTCCCCTTGTCTAACATTGGTATCAAGAGCAAGGTTCTTATTTTTGGGAAAAGACAAGCGTGGTGTTTGAGAGCCACACAAAACTTTGCATGCTTTGCATGTCGGGGTCAAGAGCACCGTGGAGCTCCTCCCCTATGAAGAGGAAGACGAGGAAGACTGAGTGGGCAACCCCGCTCGCGAGCAGAAGGGGCCGACACGGGACCTGCACCAAATTGCCTCCTCTCGGGCTTGACGTCATCGCGCAGGCATCCTGAGCATTTCACGTGCCTGTGGCAGCGGATTTCGACCAACACCCACGGCGGGGTGAGCTTGGCTTGCACCTCGCGCTGCCTTCGAGCCCGCCATCACCTGTGTGCGTTGTTTTTTTCACACCTAGTGGGCGCCCAACCCTTTGAGGTTAGTGGCTACACTATTTTTTTTTCCAACCAAGGGTCGGTACCCACTGCAGGGTACCCCCCCTCCCTCTTGTGAAGCTTTCGGCAAGGCTTGCCATACTGACAAGCCAAGGTAGTCAGTGGCTCAAGGGCAAGGCCGGGAAATACAAAGGGAAAGTTGACAGTTCAGTTGCATATACTGCATATTATTTTTTTGTCACTTCATTCAAGTCATCTTCAAGTTATTCAAAATACAAAGACCAGTGCAGTACGAAGTAGTTCTTAGTCCAGGCAAGCGGCACGTCATGTCCAACCATCTCTCTTGCATACATATAGGTGAGCCTGATACTGGGGTTGAGGATGACTTCCCAGATAGTCATCTCTTTAAGGTCGACACTACCCCATAATGGTATGGAGATGTGCTACATCTTCTCTCTAATGGCCTATATCCTGAGAATGCTTCTCCCTTGCAAAAAAGAAGACTCTTGCTGAAGTCACGACCCTTCTCCTTTATTGGGGGACAGCTCTACAAATCTGGGCCAGATGGTGTGCTGCGCAAGTGTGTCTCTCCTCATGAAGTAGACCACATTCTGGAAGATGCACACAGTGGTCCTACAGGTGGCCATTACCCTGGTCACATCATGGCGCAAAATATTTTACAAACAGGCTTATGGTGGCCCTTTATATTCAAAGATGCTATTGCTCATGTCAAAAGTTGTGATGTCTATCAACGATGTGCGCCTAAGCCTAGCAAGCAATCCAATCACCCTATGCAAGTATCTATGGTGTGGTTGCCCTTTGAGCGATGGGGCTTGGACTTTGTTGGTCCAGTTACTCCACCTACTCAACCAGACAATTGTAAGTATCTTCTAGTAGCAACAAATTATGCAACAAAGTGGGCCAAAGTGGTGGCCACCATCGACTGTACAGCCGCCACTGTTGTAAAATTTTTGTATGAAAATATATTTTGCAGGTTTGGGTGCCCTCTAGAAATCACCAGTGAGATTGAGGTAGTCATTTCATCAACGACCTGGTCTCAACACTCCTCACGAAATACAAGATTTTTCATCGCAAATCTTGCTCGTACTATCCTAGAGAAAATGGGCAAGCTGTGAGCACTAACAAAGTGCTAATCGCGCTTCTCAAGAAAGCTTGTCACTTGCATCCAGCTTCTTGGGCTCAGGCTATCCTCGGCACAGTTTGGGCTTATCGCACCTCCTTCAAGGCAATCACTAGCTACTCCCCATTCCACCTAGCTTTTGGTCTTGAAGCAATTGCACCATATGAGTTCAACTCAGGTTCACCAAGAGTGGGAAGTGTTCGCGTCACAGCGGGAATTGCTTCTGCAAACCTCTCTCGTCTCTCGCAGTTAGAAGAAAGTAGGATGTTAGCTTCACATGCTCTCCAAGCCGAGCAACTTCGTCGCAAAGCGTGGCATGATCACCATCTCAAGAAGCCGAAAATAAAGCAGGGAACACTGGTGCTACTCTATCAATCTAAATATCTGACAAAAGCTAAAACGTTGGTCCCAGCCTGGCAAGGGCCATTCAGAGTACAGGAAATCTTGCCACAAGGAGAAATCCAGTTAGTAACTTTGGACGGTGTTCCATTGCCGCTGGTAAATGGCTCCAGAGTTAAGTGCTATTATCCCTCTAAGTAAACATCTAAGTAAATAGTCTGCAGCCATTTCACCAGCTGAAATCGTTATACCTAATGATGAATCTCCCATCTCTTTTCTCTCCACTACCTTCCCATTAGAACACCCGTTCTGTTTCTATCTCTGCAACACTCTCAGTCTCTCTGCTATGTTTGTAGAAGTTTCCACATTTCCTCTAAGGTACCCTTTCTCCACTGAAATTGGGATACTTATCTCGAACTTCGTAAAATCCAATCAGTCTTTCTCTAAGTGTGAACCACATTTCTATCATGAGCATTTCTATCATCAGCATTGTTGTTTCAGTGTCGTTGGACGCTCTTACTAGAATCTCTAAAGTTTGAACTCCTCACCTGGTCTGTTCTGTGATAATTTCTCCAAGTTCCCACGCTTCTCTCTATAGCACGGAGTTGTCTGTCTATAGTGTCCTACCCGCCCCTACACTGTGCCATTGGTGTTCCTTCGCTATCGTTAAGGCAAAGTTGACCTCTACTTATTTCTAGACGGCTCTAGAGGCAGTCTAAATGTCTTGGATGTTGTCTTCGTTGTTGTATGTTATACTACAATGAGCATTGTTATACTACAATGAGCCTGTGAGGCCCTCTATTACTCCCAACTAGCCCCTCTCTTCCAATTAGTCCCTCCCTTTTGGTTTTTCCCCTCTTCCCCAATCGGCCATATCTTCAAAACTCGCCCGTTTCTCATAATTCCCAATTCGTCCCCCCTCTCCATATTCTACACCCCTAACAGTCCCAACTCGTCCCTCTCCCCACTCTTCCAATCCATCCCCCTCTTCCCTCTCTAAATTCGTCCCCCTCCCCAACCCCCCCCCCCCCCTTCCCTTCTCTTCCCAATTCCTCCCTCCCTCCCCCCTTCCCAACTCGCCCCCTTTCCCCCTCCCAAACTCGCCCCCCCCCCCCGCAATTCGACCCACCCTCCCAATTTGTCCCCCTCTTTCCCTCCCAATTCAGCCCTCTCCCAAATTCGCCCCTCTCAACCGCAATTGGCCCTCTGCCCAATTAGTCCCTTCCCAATTCCCTATTCACCCTTTGCCAATTCGTCCGCTAACAATTCTCACCTCGTTTTTTTTTCAATTTGTCGCCCTCCACATCTTCCCTATTCATTCCACCCTCTACCCCTATTCGCCTCCCTCTCCCTCTCTCCCAATTCGCCTATTCAAATTGGTTCACCTCCTTGTCCCAATTCGTCCCTTCACCCCTTCCTCTACCCAACTGTTCCCTCACCAATTCGCCCTACCTTTCCTTGACAAAAAAGCATCCGAGTCGTAACCGCATCTCAACCTCTATTTTTTAAGCGGCTTTATTAGTGAGCCTTCCCTTCTAAGTAACCCTCTCGCCGCTCTTCCCAACTCAACAGCTTGCTTATTCGACTTCCTTCAGCAGTTCGGCTTCTTCGCTTCCGCTCCTTTTAAAGGCAGTATACAGTAATTGAAGAGTTATCACAGAGTTATCACATGTATGCAAGCATGGATATGTATGCAATTGTGTATTAGTTTTTGAGTCTGTTCAGTGTCGGACGTTCTTTTGGCTCTGCATTGGAACAACTTCAGTCTCTCGATAGGGGGTGACAGGGGGTGCACATCAGTTAGTATCAGATTTGCAATTATCATGGCAAGTAGCAGCAAACCCTCTAGAAAAGCAATCAAGAAGCCACCACCTCAGCACAACTGAGTTTTGCTGAAGAGGAGGAGGACTCGGAAACTAGCAGCCAAGATGTGGATGACTTCACTTCCAGTGATGCCAGCGATGAAAGTTACAAAGCATCCCCAACTTCGGAGTTGGATTCAGAAGCTGTCTCTGAATCGGATGCATCAAAAGAAAAAAACTTGAAAATAGCAGGTAAAAAGAAATACAATCAGGAAATCATCCATCAAGAGATCAGTAGGCCGGCTACATCTAAAAGTCGCACACCATTCTCGTTGGCTGTTTATCTACATCTACCTCGACCGTCTCTCAGTCAAATCCTCTCCAAGGACCAGCTAGAGACTATGGGTCTGACAACACTGGCCGAAGATCTCCCAACCACTGTTCTTATAAAGATGATTCATGATCTTTTGAAGAACTTTCCCAAGGTCAGGGGTCATAAAGTCACCGCTACAAGGTTAGGCCATGCTATGGGTATGACAACCTTTCCAACTGTGAAGCCTGCCACTCGAACCTTCTCTCAGATTTCTAAGGAGGCCACAATTCAGTCATGTGAGGAAATGCTCAGTACAAATCACCCGAATTATGAAAGAAACAAACAGATTCTGGCAATCTTTAGATATTATTTTCTAGCTAGAGATGCCAAAGAAGATAAAGGGAAATGTGAACTGCCCACTACATTATCTCATTGGGACGGCCTGTACTGTTTGCTCCATGCCCAACCTTGTGGACTTCACGAGATCCTTTTTTCATCTTTACAGTCTTGGGCCAAAAGGTTTCGGACCCAGGTGAGATCTATGTAGCTCAGCTTCAAATGTTTTGCAGCCCCTCTCTTGGCTGGGTTGTAAGTATACATGTTACACCAGACGAAGTAGATGATGATACACGAAGTCTGCAAGGGAAAAGGAAATCCCTAAACATTCATGTTGATCCTAAAATCCAGAAGAAAAAGAAGATCAAAGCAAAGGTGGAAAAAGATACAACAGAGTCTCTACTCTCTTTGCCAATATCTGAGAGCCAATAGACTAAAATAACACATCTTCCGCGGTGTTCTCTGTCTTCCACCCCTCTTTGTACGGGGCCACAAATGTCGACTCTCGAATTTCATCGGCTTCTCCCACGGAGATTCCTCTACCTTCTTCCCCAATATTCACCCATACGGATCTGAGTCCACCTGCAACTACCATCTCAGCTCCCGTCTCAGCTCCTACTTCAACTCCTACTCCATTAGTAGTACCTCCTCCTAGCGAGCCACCTATGCCACTTGGGACTCCTCCAGTATCATCTTCATCTTCAGGGGTGGTTGACTCTACTTCTCTGTTACACCTTTTGGAGAAAGTATTACAAGACTCCAGGAATGCTATCGCCACCATAGAGCTTGGAGCATAACAGTTATCTGCCACACACTAGCGCCACTTTGCCGTATATGCAGCTATGACGGGATCCCTGAAGGTGGCCAAAAGTGCCATCTCGGATCGAGATGCTACGATTTGCGCGCTACAACAAGCTTTGAAACTAAAGTCAGACATCATTGAAAACCTTCAAGCACAAGTACAAATGTTTAGGGAAATGCTTCCACATGGAGATAGGCAGGCTGAGGCTCAGGCTCACACGCTCAGGTTGGTGTGGGTTTTGGATGGACTGGATCCGGCCCACCATTGCGAATTGGGAGAGAGGGAGAGGGAGGCGAATAGGGGTAGAGGGTGGAACTAACTAGGAAAGATGTGGAGGGAGACGAATTGAAAAAAAACGAGGTGAGAATTGTTAGGGGACGAATTGGCAGAGGGCGAATAGGGAATTGGGAAGGGACTAATTGGGCAGAGGGCCAATTGGGGTTGGGAGAGGGCTGAATTGAGAGGGAAAGAGGCGGACGAATTGGGAGGGTAGGTCGAATTGGTGAAAAGGCCAAATAGGAAGAGGTGGGAGAATTGGGATACGGGGCGAGTTGGGGAGGGGGTGAGTTGGGAAGGGGGTGAGTTGGGAAGGGGGGAGGGAGGGACGAATTGGGGAGAGAGGCGAGTTGAGAAGGGGGGAGGGAGGGACGAATTGGGAAGAGACGGGGAGGGGGAGTTGGGGAGGGGCGAGGGAGGGACGAATTTGGGAGGGGGAAAGTGGGTGGACTGGGGAGAGAGGGGGGGGGGAGTTGGGGAGGGGGAAAGGGGGCGAGTTGGGAAGGGGGAGGGAGGGACGAATTGGGGAGAGGGGGGGAGGGGCGAGTTGGGGAGGGGGACGAATTTAGAGAGGGAAGAGGGGGACGAATTGGGAGAGTGGGGAGAGGGACGAGTTGGGACTGTTAGGGGTGTAGAATATGGAGAGGGGGGACGAATTGGGAATTATGAGAAACGGGCGAGTTTTGAAGATATGACCGATTGGGGAAGAGGGGAAAAAGCAAAAGGGAGGGACTAATTGGAAGCGAGGGGCTAGTTGGGAGAAATAGAGGGCCTCATAGGCTCATTGTAGTATAACAATGCTCATTGTAGTATAACATACAACAACGAAGACAACATCCAAGACATTTAGACTGCCTCTAGAGCTGTCTAGAAATAAGTAGAGGTCAACTTTGCCTTAACGATAGCGAAGGAACACCAATGGCACAGTGTAGGGGCGGGTAGGACACTATAGACAGACAACTCCGTGCTATAGAGAGAAGCGTGGGAACTTGGAGAAATTATCACAGAACAGACCAGGTGAGGAGTTCAAACTTTAGAGATTCTAGTAAGAACGTCCAACGACACTGAAACAACAATGCTGATGATAGAAATGCTCATGATAGAAATGTGGTTCACACTTAGAGAAAGACTGATTGGATTTTACGAAGTTCGAGATAAGTATCCCAATTTCAGTGGAGAAAGGGTACCTTAGAGGAAATGTAGAAATGGTCCTACAGGTGGCCATTACCCTGGTCACATCACGGCGCAAAAAATCTTACAAACAGGCTTATGGTGGCCCTATATATTCAAAGATGCTATTGCTCATGTCAAAAGTTGTGATGTCTGTCAGCGATGTGCGCCTAAGCCTAGCAAGCAATCCAATCACCCTCTGCAAGTATCTATGGCGTGGTTGCCCTTTGAGCGATGGGGCTTGGACTTTGTTGGTCCAGTTACTCCACCTGCTCAACCAGGAAATCGTAAGTATCTCTTGGTAGCAACAGATTATGAAACAAAGTGGGCCAAAGTGGTGGCCACCATCGGTTGTACAACCGCCACTGTTGCAAAATTTTTGTATGAAAATATATTGTGCAGGTTTGGGTGCCCTCTAGAAATCACCAGTGATCTAGGTAGTCATTTCGTCAACGAATTGACCTCAACACTCCTCACAAACTACAAGATTTTTCATCTCAAATCTTGCTCATACTATCCTAGAGAAAATGGGCAAGCTGAGAGCACTAACAAAGTGCTAATCGCGCTTCTCAAGAAAGCTTGTCACCTGCATCCAGCTTCTTGGCTCAGACTATCCTCGGCACAGTTTGGGCTTACCGCACCTCCTTCAAGGCAATCACTAACTACTCCCCATTCCAACTAGCTTTCGGTCTTGAAGCGCGCAATTGCGCCATATGAGTTCAACTCAGGTTCAGCAAGAGTGGGAAGTGTTCACGTCACAGCGGGAATTGCTTCCGCAAACTTCTCTCATCTCTCACAGTTAGAAGAAAGCAGGATGTTAGCTTCACATACTCTCCAAGCCGAGAAACTTCGTCGCAAAGCATGGCATGATCGCCATCTCACAAAGCCGAAAATAAAGTAGGGAACACTGGTGCTACTCTATCAATCTAAATATCTGACAAAAGCTAAAAAGCTGGTCCCAGCGTGGCAAGGGCCATTCAGAGCACAGGAGATCTTGCCACAAGGAGCAATCTAGTTAGTAACTTTGGAAGGTGTTCCATTGCCGCTTGTAAATGGCTCCAGAGTTAAGTGCTATTATCCCTCTAAGTAAACATCTGAGTAAATAGTCTGCAACCATTTCACCAGCTGAAATCGTTATGCCTAATGATGAATCTCCCATCTCTTTTCTCTCCACTACCTTCCCACGAGAACACCCATTCTGTTTCTATCTCTGCAACACTCTCAGTCTCTCTTCTATGTCTGTAGAAGTTTCCACATTTCCTCTAAGGTACCCTTTCTCCACTAAAATTGGGATACTTGTCTCGAACTTCGTAAAATCCAGTCAGTCTTTCTCTAAGTGTGAACCACATTTCTATCATGCGCATTTCTATCATCAACGTTGTTGTTTTAGTGTCGTTGGACGTTCTTACTCGAATCTCTAAAGTTTGAACTCCTCACCTGGTCTGTTCTGTGATAATTTCTCCAAGTTCCCACGCTTCTCTCTGTAGCACGGAGTTGTCTGTCTCTAGTGTTCTACCCGCCCCTACACTGTGCCATTGGCCTTCCTTTGCTATTGTTAAGGCAAAGTTGACCTCTACTTATTTCAAGACGGCTCTAGAGGCAGTTTAAATGTCTTAGATGTTGTCTTCGTTGTTGTATGTTATACTACACTGAGCATTGTTATACTACAAGGAGCCTGTGAGGCCCTCTTCTTCTCCCAACTAGCCCCTCTCTTCCAATTAGTCCCTCCCTTTTGGTTTTTCCCCTCTTCCCCAATCGGCCATATCTTCAAAACTCGCCCGTTTCTCATAATTCCCAATTCGTTCCCCCTCTCCATATTCTACACCACTAACAGTCCCAACTTGCCCCTCTCCCCACCCCACTTCCTTCGTCCCCTTCCTAAACCCCCCCCCCCCCCCCCCCCCTCTCTCCCCAATTCGCCCCCTTCCCCCCTCCCAATTCGTCCCTCCCTCCCCCCTTCCCAACTCACCCCCTCCCCAACTCGCCCCCTCTCCCACTTCTCCCACCTCTTTCCTCTTCCTATTCGGGCTTTTCACCAATTCGCCCCCTCTTTCCCTCCCAATTCAACCCTCTCCCAAATTCGCCCCTCCCAACCCCAATTGGCCCTCTGCCCAATTAGTCCCTTCCCAACTCCCTATTCGCCCTCTGCCAAGTCGTCCCCTAACAATTCTCACCTCGTTTTTTTTCAATTCGTCACCCTCCACATGTTCCCTAATTCGTTCCACCCTCTACCCCTATTTGCCTGCCTCTCCCTCTCTCCCAATTTGCATGTTCAAATTGGTTCACCTCCTTGTCCCAATTTGTCCCTTCACCCCTTCATCTACCCAACTATTCCCTTTCCAATTCGCCCTCCCCTTCCTTAACAAAAAAGCATCCGAGTCGTAACCGCATCTCAACCTCTATTTTTTAAGCGGCTTTATTAGTGAGCCTTCCCTTCTAAGTAACCCTCTCGCCGCTCTTCCCAAGTCGACAACTTGCTTATTTGAATTCCTTCAGCAGTTCGGCTTCTTCGCTTCCGCTCCTTCTAAAGGTAGTATACAGTAATTGAAGAGTTATCACATGTATGCGAGCGTGGATATGTATGCAATTGTGGATCAATTTTTGAGTCTGTTCAGTGTCTGACATTCTTCTGGATCTGCATTGGAACAACTTTAGTCTCTTGACAGGGGGTGACAGAGGGTGCACATCAGTTAGTATCAGATTTACAATTATCATGGCAGGTAGCAGCAAACCCTCTAGAAAAGTAGTCAAGCAGCCACCACCTCAGCAACTGAATTTTGCTGAAGAGGAGGAGGACTTGGAAACTACCAGCCAAGATGTGGATGATTTCACTTCCAGTGATGCCAGCTATGAAAGTTACAAAGCATCCCCAACTTCGGAGTCGGATTCAGAAGCTGTTCCTGAATCGGATGCATCAAAAGAAACAAACTGGAAAACAGTAGGTAAAAAGAAATGCAATCAGGAAATCATCCATTAGGAGATCAGTAGGCCGGCTACATCTAAAAGTCGCACACTATTCTCCTTGGCTGTTTATCTACAGCAGCCTCGACCGTCTCTCAGCAATATCCTCTCCAAGGACCAGCTACAGACTATGGGTCTCACAACACTGGCCGAAGATCTCCCAACCACTGTTCCTATAGAGATGATTCATGATCTTCTGAAGAACTTTCCCAAGGTCAGGGGTCATAAACTCACTGCTACAAGGTTAGGGCATGCTATGGGTATGACAACCTTTCCAGCTGTGAAGCCTGCTACTCGAACCTTCTCTCACGATTTCTAAGGAGACCAAAATTCAGTCATGTGAGGAAATGCTCAGTCCAATCACCCGAATTATGAAAGAAACAAACAGATCTTTGCAATCTTTAGATACTACTTTCTAGCTAGAGATGCCAAAGAAGATAAAGGGAAATGTGAACTGCCCACTACATTATCTCATTGGGACGGCCTTTACTATTTGCTCCATGCCCAACCCTATGGATTTCATCAGATCCTTTTTTCATCTTTACAGTCTTGGGCCAAAAGGTTTCGGACCCAGGTGAGATTTGTTCAACTCACCTTCAAATGTTTTGCAGCCCCTCTCTTGGCGTGGGTTGTAAGTATACATGTTACACCAGACGAAGTAGATGATGATACACGAAGTGTGCAAGGGAAAAGGAAATCCCTAACCATTCATGATGATCCTAAAATCCACAAGAAAAAGAAGATCAAAGCAAAGGGGGCGAAAGATACAGTAGAGTCTCTACTCTCTTTGCCAATATTTGAGAGCCAACAGACTAAAGTAACACATCTTTTGTGGCGTTCTCTGTCTTCCACCCCTCTATGTACGGGGCCACCAGTGTCAACTCTCGAATTTCATGACAAATTGGTGCTTCTCCCTTGGAGATTCCTCTACCTTCTTCCCCAATATTCACCCATACGGATCTGACTCCGCCTGCAACTACCATCTCAGCTCCCGTCTTAGCTCCTACTTCAACTCCTATGTAGCAGGGCTACAGTGTCACTTTCACAGGACACAGTTAGTACATTTGGTCTGATCTGGTTCACACAAGACGGACTCTCTGAGCTGGGTAGTGACATGTGGCAGGGATACGGACGGTGGTCTAGTGGACATCGTGGCTAGGTCATCACCACTCAGTTTCGGGATAGACTTAGATGGCTGACATTTATGAGCCGTTGGTGGCTCTTTATGGTTGTACATGTGAGTAGTAGAGGTTGGGTCATCGGGATTATCTTCTTCACATTTGTCCAGCGTCGTGGTCTAGAGCATAGAGTCTATACACACAACACTTCTTCACCATCCCTGAACATTTGAGCCTCGACACCCCATTGTACCTGTGAGTCCTTGGTTGGAGTTGAGTGTGCTGCCACGCCAGAGTCTGTATTAGTTCTTTGAGATGGTCGAGTCATATGTAGTGGTCTGCTGTTGTTGTGTCTCTGTGAGCTCAGTTGTTGTCTATTGCTCCTTTGTTTCCAGCCTATTGTGAGTGAGATTGTCATGCACATTGCACTGAGAAGCACCCACTGTAGAGAGCACGACACACTATCCACACTACAGGTGCTCTCATTTGGCAATCACGGTGGGACCCGAACCCACAATCTCCCGCTGTTTACCTGCGCTTGGTTGAATTTCTTCACTTTGACATCGTGGCCACAGGTCACCACCCACTCAATTTCGGGATAGACTTAGATGGCTGACATTTATGAGCCGTTGGTGGCTCTTTATGGTTGTACATATGAATAGTAGTGGTTGGGTCATCAGGATCATCTTCTTCACATTTGTCTAGCGTCGTGGTCTGGAGCATTGAGTCTATACACACAACACTTCTTCACCATCCCTGCACATTTGAGCCTCGACACTCCATTGTACCTGTGCGTCTTGGGCTGGAGTTGAGTGTGCTACCACACCAGAGTTTGTATCAGTTCTTTGAGATAGTCGAGTCATATGTTGTGGTCTGCTGCTGTTGTGTCTCTATGAGCTCAGTTGTTGTCTATTGTTCGTTTGTTTCCAATATGTTTTGAGTGAGATTGTCATGCACATTGCATTGAGGAGCACCCACTATAGAGAGCAGGACACACTATCCGCGCTACACTATCAATAATGTGTCCCTATCATGATACCTATCTAGAGGCACATTGTACATCTTTACGCATAGTAATCTGGTCTATATTTGAAACCCTTTCACTTTGTATTGACCCCTTGATTGTACTTTAGTTTAACTCTTGCTAATTATTTACTAGACCATAAATGTTTCATTAGATAATCCGGTCCACCGTAACCCTTATCAATTAGTATTAGAGTATTTAGCATGTCCTAAGCCCCTTGATCCCATGGTGCCACAAAGAAAAAGACTAAAGCTCTCTTACCCTATAGCTGGTTCTCATGTAACCTCTTAGCCAAAAAAGCCAAAGTTTATAGGCCTTGCCTCTTCTGAAAGGTAATTGTCCACCAAATCATGAAAGGCCTCAAGCTCCCAAAGGCTTCTTGCCCTATTTGCAAGACCTCCAAGCACTCTTAATTTACAAAGCCTTTGGTGGAAGTGTCTACTCCACTTGACTTCATCTCGGGTCACACCATGAACAAATGCCATCTTCTTTACAAGAGGCCATCCCCAATCATGAGGTGGTTTATCCCAACTCCATCTGGCATAACCAAGCACCGAAAGCTTTTGAAACAAAAAGGCACTACTAGAATTCACATTTTGTGAGGGTATTACAATGTATACATCTTTGTGTAGTATCTCTTCTTTTTGCGCCAACATCCAACAATGTATGATTCTATCTTCATGTTTGGTGATGAGATTATGTGTATGCCTATTGTGAGATAACTAGACACTACCTTACATAAGGTAAGGCCTTCCTCATTGTTGACCCATGGGTCAACAATACGACATAGCTCAATTTCCATACCAAAGTCTTATTTTTTAAGAGTTTTGAAATGATGCGGATTATGGTTAAAAACATCATTTGTAATGGGTAGCTATTCTAGTTGCAGAAGCCGGGATGCGATGACACTTCCAGATTGTAAATACAAAGCCATTTGACCCATTGAACTCTATTTTTAGTTTACCCTATGGTAGCCTTATTATATAAGGTACCTAGGTCATTTTGTAAAAGAGCTTTATCTTAATCAAGGTTTTGTGCTGCCATCGACTGTGTGTGTGAGAGAAAGAGAGAGAGAGAGAGAGAGAGTGTGAGCTTCATCCTGATGCCACTCCCTGCTCGCTCATCACATTGGAGATCCGACTGCACCATTTCAATAGACTCGGAGAGAGCTATGCAAAAACGCCAAGCATTCCACGTGAAAAGGAGCACACTCGCTAATGCATCTACTAGCTATTTGTGGTCCTAAGTGCATCAAATGATGTTTGCTTTTTGCATGCAAGTAGTTGTTAGAATCATGGGGACATAAGCTACGCATAGGTACTTATAGATTATAGCTACGAACACTTTCAAAATTATGCTCTGTCTTCATACGCGTTGTCTGCAGATGGGTTTAGAGTGAGGATCTTGGGTGTAGAGGCTTTTGCACAAGTGTATCCTAGTGAGGGGATGGTGCTCCTTAAGTTTTGTATGATTCTGGTTTGGTTTGATGAGTTCCCTTTTGTTTGTGTGTATGTGGGTTGGGTGGTTTAGTTGAGAGCAATGAGATTATTGATTTTGGTTTAGTTCGCATTCCAAAGTGTTGTATGTGTGGGATGGTCTCTGCATGTGTCCTCAATTGACATTATATTGATCTAAGTAGTGTTTCATGCACTTTATAGGTGGTGTGATTCGCTCGCGCAACATTGGCGCTGCTGTCGGGGACACAAGGACTTGAGTAGGTAATCCTCCTAACACTCGTGTGATGGTTGCTTGCTTTAGTTTCAACTAAAGAGAGCATTTTTCTTAAGTGGATCCGGAAGAGGATATTCCGAGATCAAGTGGATAGCCAAGAAGCGTGTGCCTTGCCGATGGTAGATCAATTTAGTTAGGATATGTAGTATTAGTTGTATATTGGAGTAGTTGTTGGTGGTCACGTGATTTGTGAGGTGACAAAAGAATTTGCTAGTCCGTGTGTGACAGTGAATTGTTTTTCTACTCGTAAATGAAAAACCCCATATGATGAGTAGGAGTAGCTTTAGGTAAGTGATTTGATTCTCATCTAGAGTTATTCATCTCGCTGATTTATTTGTTGAAGTGCTTGTTTGCATTTAAAATCACAAAAAAAGTTTGATTTTGAGGGTAAAAATGAAATTAACAGGTTTCTGTTGACATTTTTCATGATTCATGGAAGTTGTACATACAAGAGGGCATTTGCAAGAGTTCTATGGAGCAAACTTGAAATTCTACAAACCTGGACATCATATGCGTATGATGTCTCAAGAGGCACCTGGAAACCAAATTTGACAAATCTGACTACACCAAAGTGTTCGAAAGGGGTGTTTTACCCTAAGTATACCTTGAGACTAGGATTTTGACCAACCCTTGGTACCCAAAAGACAAAAGACGGAGTGTCGAAAACGGAAAAAAGAGAAACTTGTTATTTTGAGCATATCTTTGCATGCAAATTGGTAAAAGTGCTTGAAAACCAGTGCTGGAGACTTTGGGCTGATTGTGGTTAAATTTTGGTCAAAAATCCCAGCAGACATCATATGTGTATGATGTCTAAAGGGAAATTTTGATAGCAAAAATGATTTTTTGACTTTACACTCCTATTTTGCATGTTCTGTGGAGCACATACACCAAATTTCATTCATTTGGGCATATAGATTGAGAATTGAGGAGATTTTACTCCTTTGGGGGATTTCCTTATCAAAAAGTGGTGAATTTGTGCAATTTTGATTTCCAAAATTTGATGTGAGCACACGTGCATGTTGTACATACCAAGGAGCACTTGGGATAGAAACATAAGTCCATTTTGACCAGATAGACATCATATACGTATGATGTCCTAGAGGCCAGATTTGAGGTCGAAAGATACATTTGAGTGCACCCTTGCGATCTAGAGCAGTTAAGAAGCAAATAAGCATAATTCTATCAAATTTGAAGCATTTTTGGACTTGTAAAGGCCACAAGACGGACCTAGACAAAGTGAGTGCTTGAATTGATCATATCTAGCACAAAAAGTGTTCGAATAGAATTTTGAAAGCTATTGTGAGTTGATTGTGAGGTGGGAGACCTTTGGAGTGAGTTTCACTTCAATTTGACTAGCTAGACATCATACATGTATGATGTCTAAAGAGCAATTTTAGGGACCAAAGCTATCATTAGAGCTTACCAGGGTGCTAAGCACTACAAAACAAGCTTAGAAACCAAATTTCATTCAATTTGGAGCACTTAGACATCATACGCGTATGATGTCTCAAGTCAAGATCTGAAAGTCCAATTGCACTTCTGACCACATAGGAGGTTTGGAAATGATGTGTTAAGCTTGTTTGCAAAATGTCATCTCATTTGGACACATATCTTTGAATTTAAGAAGATTTTTGCAATTCCAAGAAGGTAAAATTGGAAAATAATGATTTTGTGCATTTTTGACATCCAATTTTTTTTGTGAGCACATATTCTTGTTGTATTCCTCAAGGAGCACCTTGGATAGAAGCAGAAGTGAAATCTGAGCCAGAAGACATTATACGGGTATGAAGACTTTTAGGCCAGATCTAGGTCAAATCAGACATCTGAGTATACCCTAGTGTCCTAAAGCATAAAAGAAGTCCCTAGCCAAAATTTCATTGCATTTGGAGCACATTTGGGCTAAAAGTGCCAAAAGACAAAAATTTGGTCAAGGTTCATGCTTGTATTGACCATAATTTGCACAAAAAGTGTTGAAATTGAATTCTCAAAGTTGTTGAGAGTTGATTGAGTGATAAAGAGTCTTTGGGATGAAAGTCACTTCATTTTGCCACAAAAAACATCATACACGTAAGATGTCTCAAGTTCCAAATTAGACACTAAAAATTACATCTGATCTTACATAAGTGTTTGCCATCACAAAATAAGCCCAGAGACCAAGTTTCATTCAATTTGGATCACTTTTGGCTTAGCTAACCTCCCAAGGAGGTTGCAAGCAACCAAACAGAAAAAGGAGTGATAGACCTGAGTAATAGTGTCAGAATCACAAACAAAGACTTGGGGTGGTTAGAGTACATCAAAGAGAGTCTACAATTAAAGTTTGAATGAATTTTGAGCCAGGAGACATCATATGTGTATGAAGACTCCAGGCAGAGGTTGAGGCCAGCCAGGAACTTTCACTAGTCAAAGGACTTCCTTTTGACCCTAGAATCCCAAATATCATTCCAAAACAAAATTTGGACACCTAAAAGTGGACCAAAGCATGTATCCAATGTTGACACTTTGAAATCACCAAAATTGACCTAGAGGAAGATTGAATGCGATAGAAGACTTTTTTAGCCATAACTTCAGCTCTCAGTATCGGATTAAGAAACTTTTTTATCAAAACGAAGCTCGAGAGTAGCTCTACAAAATTTAGTGCAACCCTTGAACAACAATCAAAGACCCTACGGTTCATTTATTTTTTGTCAATGTTCAAAACAACATCGTTTAAGCCCTCAAAATGCATCCGAAAGTTAGGGGTGTCTAAAAGTGACAATTTGAGAGAATTGTGAGGAAATGATTGCGGTTTTGGACATAACTTTTTCCTAACCAAAGCACTTGAACAGATTGGAATAAGACTTCTTACATCAAACTAGAGTTGTTAAGCCCAAAAATCATGTCCACTTTAGATTCAGACTCATCTTATACAAGCTACGGGATCGCAACGATAGAGGAGCATCCGCCCATAATGGATCTTCCAAACTTGCAGTTGATAAAGACCAATGTTGTTGAGAGAGTTTGGATGACAAATCATGAGAGTGAAGGACTATATAGATACATTGATGCTAGTGAGGTGAACCTTTATACGAGCTTAGAGTCATACCCAAAAGAGCTGACGGATTACAAGCTCTTATATGCTCGGGGTATTCACTATATGTAAAACTACCATATCATGTGCGTTCAAGACATGTTTGTAAAACCCCTTATCTGTGAAATTTTTTAGGAATATAATTTACCCTTTTCTTTTAAAATTTGTAAGTTTTTTTCAAATTTGAAAAAATAAAACCCTATGTATATATATTTTTTTGTAAGTTTCAAGGACTTTAAATATCCTTTTGTTGAACTCATGTGATAGGTTACAGTTTTCTTAGGTGACCTCCCCGAGCTTATATGTTTATACATGCGGAGTAGATTGTCAATGGAAATCTATAATTGTTGACAAGTATGGATGAGAACACAGAGCTGTAGAAAGAAAAAATCCACATATTTCATTAGAAATAGGTGGATATTTGGTCAATGAAGGACCACAGATACCTCCACCAAACACGAGAATTCCAAAGAGAGAGCCACCTGAATTCCATCCTAGAGCAATAATGAGAGATGAAATGACCACAAAGATGAGAAATATGCCTCCTCAAGGGAATCTCCCTAATGAACCAATCTCCAGTAGAACAATTAATCCCTTCAAAGAAGACCAACATACAATCAGGTATCAATCGGACCAGACAAGGAGAGTGGAAATGCCAATCTATCCATCAATGAACAACATGGGACCAAATACACCATAGTCATTGCAGTCGGGGCTACATCAAGATGCCATACAAAGACCAGATATCAATAAATGTGGTTATCCAGTCATCCCAGGACCAAGTTCACATCCGTATTTGAGTGAAGGTCAAGGACCAACCGTCAGACTACAACAGGGTTACCTTATGCAAAAAGAGTAAGAATCGAGAGAGAGTTCCAAGAAAATCCACCTGTTGTTAGACATTCACGAGCATATAAACTAGAAGATGAAATCAAAGGAGAACGTAGGCATAGTAGAAGGCCTAAAGCAAGAGAAGGATTGGGAGAGTCTATAATTAGACTTGTAGATAATCGATGAGTTAGACCCCGTCCCAAGTCTAGAAATGGGTAAACGGGAAATACTCTGGAGATAAAGATCCGAAAGATCACATAGCAGCTTTCAAAAGAGTAATCAAAGCAGAAGAAGTTTTGGATTTTGCAACACAGTTTGTGGGATTTGGTTACTCTGGAAGATGACACGGCTACAGGGTTCAACTCAGTGGAAAGACAAAATTTTGAGACTCTAAATAAGCTGTTTGAGGAATTCATCAAAGAATTCTTGTAGAAAGGCATAGCTCACAATACGGTCTTGCAAACTCACAGATTCAAACAGAAAGAGGGTGAATCAGTACGCAAAGCAGCATTATGGCTCAAGAGATATATAAAGTTTTGTCTTAGAGAGGAACTACCTACACAATCACAATTGGTGCTGATATTTATCCAAGGAATGAGACATGCGGATCTTCAAAAGGATCTACATATGATAAGGAGCCTGATGCTAAATGAATTGATCAAAGAAGCTCTTTATCTAGTGGATAACAGTGAGGAATATAAAGAAAAGGGTTTTAAGAGTCAAGAGGATGACACATCCTCTTAGCTTAGTGATTCACAGATGACTGAGTCCATTGCAAAACCAGTAGCACCTCTCGATCAAGAAAATTTTATCAATGTCATGGTCAAGAGGTCAACTCCTCTTGTAAAGTCTGATATCGGGGGAGCTTAAGTGGTGCAAAATTGAGGAAAAATGGACAAACCATACGAGGGAATAGTGCTACTATAGCCTGGAATATGCCAGGTAGAGGTATGTACAACGTATTATGGTAGCACCTACTCCACCTAGATACGTTATGGAGAATCCACCAGGTCTAGTAGGAGTTTCAAAGCCACAACGTGTCTTAGGACAACAACCTCCATTGCTTGGTGTTAGAATGCCTGTAGACATAAGATACACACCGATGATGCAAGCATCTAATAAAAAAGTGCTAGTATCAACTACAATGTATTATAAAAGTCAAAGCGGGTAGTGCCCTTCGAAGCGTTGAAGATGAGGGAAACACATGGAGTGGTTGTTGAACCGCAATAGTGCACTATTTCCTAAATCCTTAACTAAGGTTTAGAGGAGCCAAGGGGCATGGGGAACTTATAAAAGAGTGTCTTTGGTTGTAAGCAAAAAATCAATTCAATGAATGGAAAGTTGTGTCCTCCTCTCTCTCTTGCGTCGCCTCTCTCTCACGCTCTTTCTCTTCTTCCCTCACGCCCTCTCTCTAACCGCCAAGCTCCAACTCTCTCCATCTCGCCCTTCTTCACACATGGCGATCCTGCTGGTGTCTGATTCTATCATATGGGAGCGGACCCGCAGGCATTATGGGCGATATGGTGAGGTGGTTACGATGAGATGATAAAATCCCCCTACGAATGGCGTGTGTTCGAACTCTTACTCGTGTTGCAGAGATTTTGCCAAGATGTTCGTGCAAATCTGCAGGAAAAAGAAGGTTTCCCCCACTTGCGCGATAGGGGATATTGAACCCGCACAATGGTGCATAGAAGCCAGGGAATAACCGCCACGGTAAGTCCAGATGAATGAAACGTTATCAAATAAAGTTTTATCCGTTCAAGTGTGCAAGAAGCAGCAAAGAAACAAACTTGGATGCATCATATGTGCTACGAGGCAAGGCTTTTCTTGCGCTCAGACAGGGTAGCAGCATGACACCAAACACTGCACGTGAGGCTATGTACTGTCATCACAGCCGACAGTTCGACTGGCTACGTGTCCTTAATGTGTTCATAGTTTGCAATTTATAGTAATTTTGTTGATAAACTTCCACAGAACGATCAAGGTGAAGCATTTTGAGCAAGTGAGGAGAGACCATGCTGCACACAGGTTACGCATTTTGGGCATAACAAGATATACGCAGGTTTCTTATTCAATATCTGGGATAGGCGTCGAATTCAATCCGTGCTTTGGTAATAGAAAATAGAAAATTTCACAATAAAAACCTATTTTCGTTCTCATTTAAGGGAATTGAACTATTACGAAGAGTTTGTTCACACATAGACATAGAAGGAAATGTTCCTTGCATTTGGAAAAAATGTGATAAGTGAAACGCCCGAATAAATTTTTGGTGCAAAGCTTGTTTTGACACAATTTCAAGAAATTTGAATGCACATATTACATATTTGGAGTGCACTATTGATGTAAAATGACGGCATGGGGAAAAAATCCAAGCCACCTTGTATTTTTTGTGGAGAGTGTGACCATAATTGGGAAAAATGTTCTTGCAAACCGTCAATGCAATGTGATCATGAGAGTCATCAAAAGAAGCATTGCTCATTAGTACTTTTGGAGAAGTACTATATTCTTGAGCATGATACTGCACAAAATTGTTTACATAAACCCAAAGCATGGGTAGAAAACTTTACCAATGCAGTAGAGAGCTTATGTATGGTTTTACAAGCATGGTGGAAACACATATAATGTCTATCTGCATTTGGATCTCATTGAAGAGTTGCAACAAAACACTTAAAAGTTGTATGAGTTGCTTCATAGAAGGAGATTTATTAAAAAAATTTGAGAGCATGGCATATTTGTAGCCGAAAAAGGGGATGAAGGTTATTTTAGTAAAGAAAATGATGACGATTATGATGAACATGGGAATGGTAGGAATGGGATGGAGATTGGAGTGAAGAGAGAGGACCCTATGAGCCAACAAAGCCAAGGAGAGTCCCCAAGTAGCCCCATACTCACATCTTGCACCATCAACCAAAGCATTGTGGGTCAAATTCCATCGGTTTTTGATGGAGAATTGCATAGTTTTGATGTCATAAATGATGATGATGACATGGACTTGTTTGTTGATTATCATGAGGTGAATCAAGAAAATAATGTTTGCAACTCTAAAGTAAATGAATGCTTTGATGAGATTTGCGATGAAACGTTAAAGAAAAATCATAATGAAAATGATCGCTCACTTCTTGATGATGAATAAAATGATATCATCAATGATTTTGTAAACTCTCTCGCATTGGGAGAAGATTTTTGTGTCTCACCTGATGATGAAATGGTGACTAACCAAAATGACGTTCTTATGATGAAATTTCTCAACACAAGCAACAAAATGTGGTGTGTGCGAACCAGCCTGATTTACAAAATCATGATATGTTGAATGAAAGTTTGCTTAAGGCATGTTGTATGAGGGGATAATGATATCTATCCATGCAACTAGATTTTGTGTAAAGCATGAAGGGGTATTGATACCTAGCCATGCAATGAAGCTTGAAGGATGGAGATGTTTTTGCTCATATCTTTATGATGACGGAGTATTTTTGTGGATCATTCTCCTAATTTCTCTTGGAAGAAGTCATATTTGGTTCGTTATTTATATGAAAATGCTAATGCATGAATATTTTTGGGTTAACCAATGCCTAAAGGAAATGGAGTTGTTTTTTCTTGATGCAAGTTATACCTTTACTCATGTTGATGAAAGTTTTCTTGATCAAAAGTTGTGTGATGGGATGTGTTTATCTATCCACACAACTACTGCTAACTTGAAACATGATGGGGCAATTTTGCTTATCCATGCTACATGGTGGAATAAATGGATATCTGTATATCTCTATGTTTACAATGATGCTAATATCTTATGGCTATTTCTTATAGAAGATTTTGGAAGATATCATGTTCTCTACATGTACTCAATTTTTGAATCCAAAGATGACGAGGTGTTTGAAGATGCTCTTTATGAAGATAAGGCCAAGATGGAGTTTGTTAGCTATTTGTTTGCTAACAATGTTGAAAATTGCAGAGTGTTCTTATGGAAGATGGTGTCTTCTCTATGTCAGTAAGTAGCAATATGCTTATAACTTTTTGGTTTCACAAGTTTCTCTTGTATGAGTTCAAATGGATGTATCTCTATTTGATGGGTTCCCAGCCCTGGCATGTTGCCAATAAATGGTGCACTTGTATTCACACTTTTGGTGGGAAGGCACACTATACCTGGTTTGGTGATTGTAATGCAATATATAGCTTTATGAAGTGTATTTGTGCATCTTGGATAAGTTCCAAGCACTGTGCTTTACATTTTCTAAATGCTTGGGGAAAAAAAGGGGGGTGTTTCATGGTTTATTGTGGTGTATATGTGTACCTTGGAGTAGACTCCAGGCACTGCATTTTGCATCATGGTATTCTATGAGCACTGAGTTTTTGGAACAAGGGATTTGTGGGTATCGAGTCAAAAGTTTTTGTCTTTGAAAAAAACTTTTTACCACCGGGCTATGCCAGGTATTGAATTGCAATAGTGCACTATTTCCTAAACCCTTAACTAAGGTTTAGAGGAGCATTGAAGGGTTGCCTAAGAGGAGCTGCCAAGGGGCATGTGAAACTTATAAAAGAGTGTCTTTGGTTGTAAGCAAAAAATCAATTGAATGAATGGAAAGTTGTGTCCTCCTCTCTCTCTCTCTCTCTCTCTCTCTCTCTCTCTCTCTCTCTCTTGTCACCTCTCTCTCACACTCTTTCTCTTCTTCCCTCACGCCCTCTCTCTAACCGCCAAGCGTCAACTGTCTCCATCTCCCCCTTCTTGAGTGGTGAGGCCGATACAACCTCCACCTCCTGTGTTTCGACGTGACGAAAGAAGGTATGAGATGGACAAAAGGACATTGCGGTTCATTGTGAATAGCGGCTTAGCTAGGTTAGAGCCTCTTTATAGCCAAGAGAAAATGCAAGAAGAAGCTCCTCAACCAGAAAGAGATTGTCACAAAAGCTGTGAGAACCAATTGGTCAAACAATGTCCTCAGATGGAGATCACTCAAGTAAATGCCTACTATCTTGACTGTGGTGTCATTCATTTGATCCTCGTCTGTCCAGAAAAACCAAACCAAATAAAAAAGATTTCAACAAATTTCCCAGGGATCGTTCAGCTACCTAGTAGCTCAAAAAACAAAAACGATGTACCAGTTCATATATTTATGAGAGTGAAAGCTCAAAAGAAAATTGATGACAATCCACAAACAAAGAAAACAAAAATTGATGTGAGACTAGAGACAAATGATGAATGAAAGACCGACACACTTAGTAAAAAAACCAAGAGCAAATGGAATAGTTGGAAAGCTAGAAAGGCTAGGATGAAAGCACGTAGGAAACGAGAGCATAAATCCTAGCTGAGGAGCTTACCTAACCTAAAGAGAAGATAAGACAACATGAGGAAAGGGTTGCACCTCCTCTTACGTAGATTTCTCAACCTCCAGAAGAACCATCCATGAAAGAGAAACTGAGAAGTGCTAGTTCAGGAGGATCAGTATTGGTCAAGAAGGTTAATGAGCCATTAGATGCCCTCTTGAAAGCCTATGAAGTGTGGCTCAAAAACAACCAAACCTAAGAACAGAGGCGGGTGACATATCCCTATGCAGAACTAGAAAAGGAAAGGCTTGAAATGTGCCAGAAGATGGTTCAAATAGCCCAAGCTTTACTAGAACCACCAGTTGGAAAACCTGAGGATGTGATCCTTGTCCCACCTACACCAGTCATCCCACCAAACCAGGAACAAATAGAGCTTGATCCCAGTCATGAGCACGGACCAAAGCTCAAGTACCAAGCTTTAGAACCAAGGATAGTGTTGAATACCATGGATAACTCTTCTATGGGAGTTAACCTAGCTATACCTAAGGGTTGTAAAGAAATAGATGGTATTGACGAATTGTGAAAACAAGTCACAGAGGCCAATGAAGCAAGTGAGTGAAGCAGACGAGTAAACCAGATCAATGATGGAAGAGGAGGGTTTCTTCCACCAATAGAGAAAATGAGATTGGACCTCAAATGAATCTAGAAGTGCAGTTGTATTGGGGAGATAAAGGATCTATATAGTCTATGGACAGTCAACCCCATTTGCTAAGAACACTATTGTTCTATACGGGAGAGCACAATGTCAAGTCAAATGTTATTGCAGTCCCATCATAGAGAGTGTCTTCCAACAAGGTCATGGATTCAAAAGGGTTAATAGATATTCTATCTACCCAAGTCACTTGTATGATAACGTTAGCCAAGTTGCTCAGAATACGACCAAACATGTGGACTATTGTGGAAAAATGCCTAGAGAAATTTGGCGTAAAAAAACCAATGACTCAAATCCAGGAAGGGATCAAAGATCTTGAAATGCCTCAGCTAAACACAAGGCCAATGGCATTAAACAAGGTAGGCGAGTATTATGAAGGTGAGGATGGCAATACAACCATCCTTGTGGAACTCCAAGGTGTAAAAACCATGGCAATCCTTGAGAGTGGATCTGGTGTTGCGATCACAACAAAAGAAATTTGGAAACAATGGGGAAAACTAGCAGTGAGGGCTACCATGATAAAACTGCAGCTTGTAGACGGACACTTGGAAAGGCCCCTAATACTGCTAGAAAAATTAGTTGTTACTTCTTGTGGCATTGAGTATGCGCATACCTTTGCTATTGTTGATTTTGGAAAGAAGAACAATTACGACATAATATTGGGGAGACAAGTCATGCGACAATTGAAAACGGTCTAAGATTGGGGTTATGACCATATCTACCTGAGACATATGGAAACCATGACAAGGATAAACTTGAAAGACCATAGCTACATGGACGTGAACCGAACTCCCTGTGAAGGATTTTGATTCTGCTATTATAGTTGGATCAAAACTTCCAGCATGGTTGGGTAAGTCTAAAGAGCTGTGGATGTGTGGAGCCTCCTAGTGTGGTAGCTTAAAGCGAGATGAATGCATCCTAGGAAGGGCGATCAAAGATAAGGATTATATTTCAGAACCATTTCTTGAAGAATCATTAGAGCCACTAGAATGGGAACACATCTTGGCTACTCTGGATGTGTGTGATGTGGCTGACGTTCCCACAACGAAGTTTTGTAATAAAGATGGCTTGATATCGTTCCTTACTTTGTAGTGAGTGTGATCCAGGAAAACAAAGAGAACAAGGCATCAACAAGTTCCCAAAATGAAGACCAAACAAAGGAATGTGGAGAATCAAAAGACGAAGAAGAAGATGAGTTTTATGACTTTCTAGAACACTTGGAGCTTCAAGAAGATGATAACAACAAAAAATTGGACAACCCAGTAGGTGACATGATCGACACTTTAACTAATGCATGGTTTTATGAATGTATAGATCAAAGACCCAGGGACCAATGTCACCCCTACAAGAATAAAGTGCATCAAAAGTGGATTCCAAAGTCCACGGTGGTGATGCAATCACAACAAGCATCCTCATACATTGCTCCTATACAGGAAGAAAATACTCAACCAAGAGAGAAGACGGCCATGGCAACGAGCTAACAAAATGAGTTAATTAATTGGCTAGAAAATTCCTTCCAGAAACTACAATCCAAGAGCAAACAAACATTATAGTTCCATAACTAGCCAAACCACCAAGGGAAAGTGCCGAATATCAACCTTATTGAGGATAGTAGTGACAATGATGATTCTTATGATATCCCCTACTAGGAACTCAAGTCATCACTATCACTAGCAATGTACATAACAACCATGGAAGACCAAAAGCAAAGAACAATGAGTCAGGGTGCAAAAGTTCGACAAACCTAGATACCAAAGAGACAATTTGGCAAAAAACACATATGGATCAAGATGCCTATGAGACACTTCACGTGACTACAAGGCCGTATACAGGGAGTAGATGTAGATCTTCTATCTTGTATGTGACTTAATGAAGCCTAATAAACAAAAGGGACTAACAATACTCACAAAAAAAAGGGACAGAAATGACAATTCAATCATCTATCGCAATGGATGTCTGGAGGAGCAACCAGGGGTCAAGCCAAATTTTGGTCATCAGTATTGGTTCTACATGTATAGAGGACACTCAGGGTATAATTCATTTCAAGTGTGGCAGCCAAAAGGTGCCAGAGATGACCATCAATCGTTTTCAAGACTGAAATCCAAAAGTTAGCTTACAAAGCCAAATTCAAGTCCAAATCAAGCCAAACTTTGTATGTAGTCTATGAATAGAGAATACAAGCTAAGGGCGAAGAAAAAAAATTAAAAAAGGATAGAAGTCTAACCCCTAGCCAAGATGCATTTTTTCAAATCTGAAGCCATGATAGCCATCTACATACCCTGTACATCATGTATATGAGTTTTGGGGACAAATGGACAATGATAGCTCATAGATGGTTTCTATCACGAATGATGTCGGATAAGGCCTCTTTGAAGCAAGTTACTAACTTGGGGAATTAACTGGGATTTGTTAGGCTTTAATTAAGTCATGTATCAAGTAGAAGCAGTATAATGATTTACACAACACACAAAATCTAACAGTGGCAAATGCGACTTTGATCACCTTGATGCAGGAACAAAGAAGTCCCCAATGAAGAAAAGCTAACACAAAAGGTAGAAAATTGAAGACTCAAAGCCTTAAGGTATCCTGAAGTTAGAGTAAGGCGGACAAGCACTCAACATCAAAACGGATTCTAGCAAGGACTTTACTGAGGCATCCAAAAGACAATGTACAAGTAGTAGAGAAAAAAAAAGCAAAAATGACAACAAAGACCACACCGACAATACCACAGATAACTCTTCCAAGGGATTTAATCGAGCTATAGCTGAGGGTTGTAAAGAAATAGATTGTCTTGACAAATTGTGAAAACAAGTCAGAGAGGCCAATGAAGCAAGGGAGCTAGGAGGGTTTCTTCCACCAATAGAGGAAATTGAGATTCTATATTGTCTTTGGACAGTCAAACTCATTTTCTAAGAACACTAACGTCCTATATGGGGGAGCACGAGGACAATGCAGTCCCATCACAGAGACTGTCTTCCACAAGGTCATTGATTCAAAAGGGTTAATAAATATTCTATCTACCCCAGTCACCTGTACGATAACGTTATACGAGTTGCTCAAAATCTCGGGGGGTTCACCATTCAGTATCCCCCTATATAATGTGTGTTCGCGGGGTATTAGAAAAACCCCTCTTTTAACATGTCTGGATGAATAAAATGACCCCTTATTTTAGAAATTTTTTCAAACTGAATATAAAAACCCCTTATTTTAATGTATCTCTGTTAAAATGCCTAATTTTTTTTGCATTTTAAAACCTCTCCTTTCAAACTCACGTTATACATTAACATGATTACATATTACATACGTTAATAGATATTCTATCTACCCAAGTCACTTGTATGATAACGTTAGCCAAGTTGCTCAGAATACGACCAAACATGTGGACTACTGTGGAAAAATGCCTAGAGAAATTTGGTGTAAAGAACCCAATGACTCAAATCCATGAAGGGATCAAAGATCTTGAAATGCGCCTCAACTAAACACAAGGTCAATGCCATTAAACAAGGTAGGCAAGTATTGTGAAGGTGAGGATGGCAACACAACCATCCCTGTGGAACTCCAAGGGGTAAAAACCATGGAAATCCTTGACAGTGGAGCTAGTGTTGCCATCACAACAAAAGAGATCTAGAAACAATGAGGAAAACTAGCAGTGAGGGCTACCACGATGAAACTGTAGCTTGTAGACAGACACTTGGAAAGGCCCCTAGGGCTGCTAGAAAAATTAGTTGTTACTTCTTGTGGCATTGAGTATGAGCATACCTTTTCTATTGTTGATTTTGGTAAGAAAAACAATTACGACATAAGGAAGAGCATTCATGTGACAATTGAAAATGGTCTAAGATTGGAGTTATGACCATATCAACCTGAGACATATGGAAACCATGACAAGGATAAACTTGAAAGACCATAGCTACATTGACGTGAACCAAACCCCCTGTAAAGGATTTTGATTCCACTATGATAGATGGATCAGAACTTTCATCATGGTTGGGTAAGTCTAAAGAGCTGTGGATATATCCCAGAACCAGTTCCTAAAGAATCATTAGAGTCACTAGAATGGGAACACATCTTGGCTATCTTGGATGTGTGCACCATGGCTGACATTTCCACAATGAAGTTTTGTGATAAAGATGGCTTTGATAGCCTTCCTTACTTTGTAGTGAGTGTGATCAAGGAAAACAAAGAGAACAAGCCATCAACAAGTTCCCAAAATGAAGACCAAACAAAGGAATGTGGCGAATCAAAAGACAAAGAAGAAGACGAGTTCTATGACTTCATAGAACACTTTGAGCTTCAAGAAGATGCCGACAACAAAAATCTGGACCACCCAGTAGGTGACATGAAGGATACTTTAACTGATGCACAGTTTTATGATTGTCCAGATCAAAGACCCAAGAACCAATGTCACCATTACAAGAATAAAGTGCATCAAAAGTGGATTTCAAAATCCCTGGTGGTGACGCAATCACAACGAGCATCCTCATACGTGGCTTCTATACAAGAAGAAAATAATTGGATTTACATGTAGAAAACATAATGGGGATAGTGTGATTGACTATATGCTACTCTCTGAAGCCATCATGTATTGCATAAAGAGTTTTATGTTTGGCCAATGGACCCCAGAATCAGACCATTGGACCTTATGTATTGACCTTGCATCTGGAGAAGCAATTAAGCATGGTAATCTCAGCCAAAGGGAAGAGAAGTTATCACTATGTTTTTGGATTTCAAACGGGCACCAATGTACATTGAAATGGATGAGTAAAAGTTATGGGTGACAAAGCTTCAATATGACACACCATTGGAAAATAAATGGAAAGCTTTCAAGAAAGTTATTTGTTCTTGTGCTGAATAATTCTTTGCCATAAAGCATCTCCATGGTATCAACAAAGATAGATAAGTCCAAATGTGGTTTGATAAAGAATGTCAAGATGCTCGAAAGTCCTTGATAAAGCTTGATGCAACTATGGACAACTATCAAAGTCATTTGCATACATACAAGGTATTGATTCAAAAGAAGAGAAGAACATGGGAAGTAAAGAAAAAACTTTTTCAATTCCAAGAAAAGGCACGTGCATGTGGAAGATTTTGGAGAAACTTGAGGGGCAAGCGGATTGTGAATTTTAGTAACTTGAGTCTTGTGGATATGTACACACATTGTAGGAAATTATATGAGCAACCAAATGCTGAAAAAATGCCATTTTATGGTTCACTCCCATGTATGCCCTCTTTTTTTACTATTGAGGATGTATGCGGTGGGCTTGAAAAGTTGGCCACTCGCAAAGCGGAAAATCTTCAAGGTATCAAGCCGGAGATGATCAAATAGACAGAAGATTTTACCCACGAGTAGATGTGTGATATGTTCAACCTTGTACTTCAACATGGTATATGCTTTATGATTGGAGCACTAATTGGGTTAAGCCTTTGCATAAAGGAGGGGATATAAAGAATGTAAACAACTGCCGGACTATAATGATTGGGTCTCTTATGACAAAGTTGTTTGGGTGCATAATGGAGATGAAATTGAGTGATTGGACTGAAGAGAATGACAAGCGTGCAAAAGGACAAGCGGGTTTTTGTCGATGCCATATCACCATTGATCATCTTGTCACTCTTCCCGTTCTAATGGAGGAAAGTTGATTGAAAGGCAAGCGATTGTATTGTTGTTTTGTGGACTTTAAGAAAGCCTTTGATATGATTCCTTGTAACAATTTGTGGAGAAGGATGGAAGAAGTCCAAGTTCCAAGTGAGTTTATGCTTGCGGTTTCTTGAATCTATGAGAAGGCGATGTGTCAATTATTGTGCATGGAAAGAGGAATTTCAAAAAAATTTGTAAGCACTATTGGGGTTAAACAAGGATGTCCGTTGTCACCAACTCTCTTTGTGTAAGGTTTCCAGTTTTCGAGACCTTAAAAATTGTACAAAGCTTGTAAAGTTAACTTGAAAACCACTGTTGTATGATTCAATCATGGTTGATATTGGTATTTTTGGAATCATAAGCAGAGCTTTACTATGGTTAGTAATTTTTAGAATCAGAATCCGATAAAAACTGAAAAAGTTACGGGCCCTGGAAGGTTACACTAGGAATTCAATTAACTAATAAAGATTGGATGGTTTCAGTAATTATTATTAACAAAGACTTTCTTATCCTAAGGTTCTAGAATTAACTGATATTCCAATTTTCATCATTAGAAATCAGTAAAATCAACCAAAATCGATTCTAGAAGATATGGGGGACAGTGTGGAGCTGGGGGGAACCTGCCAGAGACTGATATAGTAGCAATTGGCGCCATCTTTAAGCTGGGGGCCTGCTTGGGGTGTCAAAACCTGCCAGGAATAGCCCGGGGCCTAGAAAAACTACAAAAGACCCCCTGTCCTTCATAAAAAATTAGATTCGGAGCCTTGACACACTCTCTCTCATCTAGAGACACCGCTGCGCAGAAATCACTAGAGATTAAGCTCTAGTTGAATAAATTAAATGGTAATTAGTTTAATCCTTCTTAATTAGCAAGGCTAGATTAATTATTTTCTTAATAAATTAAAGATTAGGCCTATGTATACTAAAAAATACTCTCTTAATCTGTTGATTGTTGTAATTAAGCTTGGGGATATTAAGCTAATTAATTATTATATCATATTAGGACTGAAATTATCCAAATTAACCATAAATTAATGGAAAATATATTAATTAAGTTGAGATAATTATCAGAGATTCACTAGATAGTCATTAAGCTAGAAAAATTATATTATAATTTTCTAAGCAATTTTCATAATTAATTAAGTAGAATTACATTGTGTTTTAGAGAAAATTAAAGAGGAAAATAATCAAATTGATTTAAAATGATTTGAGCTATTTATGAGAGGTTACTTACATGTTAGGAAACCCATGATAATTATATCAAGCTCAGATAATTAATCTACCTAATTACTTTAGCAGAATTACTCTGATTTTAGGACAAATTAAAAGGGGGAAATTAGTAAACTGGTTCAAAATGATTTGAGTTATTTATGAGAGGTTAATCATATGTTAAGAAACTTGTGATAATTATTTTAATCTCAGATATTTAATTTACCTAATTACTTTAGCAGAATTACTCTATTTTTAGGACATATTAAAAGTAGAAAATTAGCAAATTGATTCAAAATGCTTTGAATTATTTTTCAGAGGTTAATTACATATTAGAAAACCCATGATAACTACATCAAGCTCAGAAAATTAATTTATCTAATTACTTTAGTAGAATTACTCTGTTTTAAGGTCAAATTAAAAGGGAGAAATTAGCAAATTGATTCAAAATGCTTTGAGTTATTTATCAGAGATTAATTACATGTTAGGAAATGTGTGATAATTATGTCAAGCACAAATAATTAATTTACCTAATTACTTTAGCAAAATTACTTTGTTTTTAGGACAAATTAAAAGGGAGAAATTAGTAAATTGATTCAAAATGCTTTGAGTTATTTATCAGAGGTTAAATAAATCTTAGGAAAATCGTGATAATTATGTTACACTCAGATAATTAGTTTACCTAATTATCCCATCAAAATTACATTATTTTTAGGAAAAAATAAAAGGGGGAAAAGAGTAAATTAATCCGAAAACCTTTGATATAAATATCAAAGGTAGAACACTCCTTGAGGAATCTTTGGTAAATACCCCAACCTCAGATAAATAGTTTAAGTATTTATTTTCAATAAAAGTAACCGATTTTGCGTATTAAATAGAGAAAGGAAATTAGTAAATGAATTTATCTAATTACCAAATTAATACTTGAGATCCAAAATCACTATTGAGGTGTGGAAAAATTACCTCAACATAAATGGTTGGTATAACAAATTACTATCAGTAAAATTCTGCCTAAATTAGACCATAAGTATAGGAGGGAAAGGTTATAAATCAAATTTATGAAAATTCCTAAAGATAGAACATATTCAATTAAAATTTAGGGTGAGTAATCCATTAGCCGATAGAAATTTATAATTTACTAAGGCTAAAATGGAATATAAACTAAGGATAAACCTAGTTAAAGGGCTTCCCAAATTAAATGGTAATTATGGAAATTACTTATAGTATAAAGAAGTTACAGGAGGACTATCTCATCAAATTAACTATCAAGGATGCCTACTTATTCCAATTTTTGGATTAAAAAAAAAAAAGATTATTCAATTAAACTTCTAATCGATTAAGTCTTTTTATAAGGCTGCCGCCGACATGGCTCCAAAGAGAACCAGGAGAAATCCTCTTACCGAGGAAGAGGATGCTAGCAACAAAAGAAATAAAGCCACTAATGACCATGAGGCTGGGCTAGCCATAGGCCGACAGAAGAAAGTGTACGGGCTCCCGCCCAACAGTACATGGACGAGCAGTCCCAGGTGGATTTCTATTTTGTTCACTTAAAATCTTTTAAAGTTCATTTTTAAGTTAGCATTGCATACATAAGGTTAGGAAGGATAAACTGACTGTAAACGGAAGGTAACTTCCACGAAACCAACGAGCAATGATTGTGAATAAGAAAGAAGTGATTGGGTTATGACTGATTGACCTAGGAAAGAAATGTTTAACCATCCTTAAGACAGCTTGTCTCAAGACACCTCTGATTCCTTGGAAATATTTTACTCCATGTAATGAGTAATGATGGCGATACCATCATGGATGAGTCGGTTTCCTTAGCACGCATGGAGTCTTTACCCCGTGCTTCTTTGTGTTTGTGGATATTACTTTCAAGTTTATCCTAGAGGAACCACCCGATTGTATGGGTAGCCGGTTGGCCTATGGACGCCCGGACTTTGGGTGATGGCTTTTTCCACCCTGGTTTTTATAAATAAGGAATGGGTGCCGTTTTTTCACCCCTGTATAGGTGGTCTTGAGACAAGCCAGTACTGGTCAGAATGACAGTACCTTGTCTTAAGTCTAAAGATGTTTGTTTGCTGAAAGAATGTCTTCAATACTGTTTGCAAAGGTTGTCTTAATAAAATCCAGTTGTGAAATTTAAACGGAATCATTGTTTTAATTGTGATAAGAACGTGGTAGTAATTAAATAAAAAAGAAATCATGTGTGAGTGCGGGGTGGTAAGTGGGGATTGACTGAGGTTGTCAATCAAGGACGGGTGGACCTGATTAGCCAGGTAACTATCCATTCCTGCGCACTAAAATGTTTATAAACTTCTTCACTTGGACGAGGAATCCACCAACGGCCATGCCCTCACATATGTTAGGGGGAAAAAAGCGTTGGCTAAGGAAACCATAATCTGAATTATGAAGTTATAGGGCCGGAAGTTTTCTTTTTTAAAGGTCCCGTTTCCCCTGCGAGACAGGACTAGGTCTCTTGTTGGGGTATAAAGCCCAATGTGGTCGCCCAGGTAAGTGGGTGGGCCGCCAGGTATGTACACATATTCTTTTGTAAAAACCTAATAAGAACTCACTATGCTCTACACATTACAGTAGAGCGAGTTCACCATATCGTCGTGCTCTTCTTCTCGCACTCTCTCTCGTGTCGCACTTCCGCTCGTACTCCTTCAACTGGTATCAGAGCTGAGATCGAGGCTCGGGGCAGCACTGCAGGAGGCTAGAGTCACCAGCTCAGATTGGAGTGAAATTCGATAGGCGAAGACACGACCCCAAATCCTGTGGGATGGCCCAAAGGGCTCGGTGTAGCTCTCGTCGAGGGCAACATGTTGCACGTCTCTGCACTCGATTTCGACCACCGGTGCACGCGTAGCGTCAAGATGAAGCTCTCATTCTCTCTCGTACACAGTACACTCACTCACAGATAGAACTTTTTAAAATGACAAAGGTTTTCTCATTAAGGTCAAAAGTGGTATAAATACCTTACAATCTCAAACCCTAAGGTTCCAATTTAACCATCTACTCAATCTAAATGTCAAAAATGGGATACAATCTGGAAACTTCTGTAAGGCCCAATATTTACAAAGGTGAAATGTCGGGTTTTCTCAATAAATGAATAATTACAAAAAATAATATTCCGCCAAGCAGTCATTTTCCGTAGGGTGTGTCCAGCCGCTAACACTCCCCCCCTCCTTGTTCATGTCGTCCGTGACATGGCTGTTGAGTTGCTTCTTCAGTGTAGGTTGTCTCTCATCTTGAGAAGTGACTCATATCTCGCATGTTGAGCCAGTAGCGTGGGGCCGAATATATCTGTGCTGATTGTGAAGAAGCCGGTGTAGAAGGCTTCTTCAAAGGCCTGGAGGTGATAAGATGGCAAAAACATAATCCTTTGATACAATGCATGTATCACCTCGTGAGAAGGCTGACCAGACAAATCATATGCACATCTGTATGTATCTTGAAAGAAGAAGATATTGTTTGTCGCCTGGCCTGGTTTGAATGTCTCGAAGACTACCAAAAGGGTTTTACATATCTTTCTCATCATGATGCAAGATAAGTGAACAATTTGATGGCGCCCGTTAGGGTTTTCACCATGTATTGCTCACTTATTCTCTCGCCTGCCTTCAAGCCTGGCAGCTTCGGGTAATTTAGCCAAGTAGGTTGGCTTCTCTGCAACAGCTCGTGGGCTTTCCACGTCCTCATCCTTGGTAGAGGGAAGAAACTGAGTTTATCTCTGATCACATTAGGTGCCTCTACCAGATGGATTAGATATTGTGGATACTTTGTCAGCCATGCCTTTCTCCACCTGGGCTGAGAGTCCACTATCAGCTTGACTCCTTCAGGATATCTGCTTTGTACAATGGCACTGTTGGCTCCTCTTTTATTCGTTTGTTGATTGTGGCAGCTTCATATTTTAGCAGAGGATATGGGAGAGAGGGCTGTAGCCATTCACGCCGAAGGTTACTGGCATCTATCTTCTGAATAGTCATCGACTTAAACACCCTTTTCTCCCACTCCAATGCTTCTCTGGCTGTGTCTTTGACAGCCGCTTCTATGGCCTTTTGCAGCTTCTCTTCTTCTCCTTGTGTCAGATCTTGTGGCTCTTGTGAGGGTCCTACAAGGATTTCCTCTTGCATGGTGGTGTCTGGATCTGACACATTTTCTATGTCAATTCCTTCCATGGCTGTTGGCCCGGTGCTAAACTGCTGCTCTTCCGTTTGCTGCTGGCCTCTCAGCTCTTCTATCTGCTTCTGAAGTGTTTTCTTTTCTTCTTTCGCTTGCTCCCCCATGTTTACTAGGAGGTCGTTTAGATCTGCATTTATCTTTTCTGCCTTCTCAAGCTTTCTCTTGATGGCTTCTACCTCATTCTTCGTGGCCCGATTTTCTTCTTCTAGGCGGTTTTGCATGACCAATGATCCCTCAGCCAACATCAGTCTTTGCCTCTTCTCTAGTGTTAACTCCTTTTGGAGCTCCTTCATTTGTTCTTCATAAATCTCATTTTCTGAAGTGGTGTTAGTCGAGCTAGTAGCTCTGACTCTGGCAGGAGATGCCCGCAGCCTTTCAATGGTTTGATCTTTGACTTTAATCTGATCTTTCAGCTCTATTACCTCATCCTGGCTCGCCTCATGCTCAATCTCTGCCTTTTCCTTGGCATTCCCCAGTGTTTCCACTTCTTTGGACTCTTCAACAATTTGTAGAGTCAGGTTGTCCCTTTCTCTCTCTGCATTTGTCAGTGAATTGCTGATTTTCCTGTATTCTTCTTTAGCTCTTTGATCTGCTACCTGATTTTCTCCTTCCATCTCCTGGCATCTTTGTAATGCCATGGCCAGACTGGTTTGCAGCGCTGTTTGTTTCTCTATATGCTCTTGGCTTTGTTTTTGTAGTGTGTCTACTTCAGCCTTGATCTGAACTTCATTGGCTTTGAGATTATCAATCTCACTTTCTGTGGCCATTGACCTTGCCCGGAGCCCCGGGGCAGTCACTTATCAAAAGACCCCTATATCACGTGTGTTCAAGAGGTAATTAATAATACCCCAATATACATACTATACTTACAATGTGAGCCTATTTAAAAAAAACCCACCCCCCTCTGTATGTATACATTTTTATACATTTTGGTCTTTTAATAATCCTCTCCGATTATCTCACGTGATATCATACACATTTTAAAAAGTGATCGCCCCAGGCCCGGAGCCCGGAGCCCGGTTAGCTTGTGCATCACCACATCCCAATTATTGGTAGGTGGCTGTAGGTCCACTGTATCTGTGGTCATCTCTTTTAGTTCCACTAACCGCAGGCTCTGCATCTGTTCCTTGGGCCTTGTGCTTGCCAACTCAAATGCTACCATAGCTGCCTCTTCTCAAGAGTACCCTGCAGCTAGTAGATAAAGAAATGCGCTAAAATTTCTTTCCTCTGGCTTTGGATTCTCATCTTTGGGCTTAGCTTCTTCTTTCTGCTCTTCCCCTTTGGTCTTCTCTTGCTTGGAGTCTTCTTGATCATCAGATTTGTCCAGCTCCTCCTTTTGTTGGGTTTGTGAAGGGCTAAGGGGAGGTGGTGATGGGGGTGGGCTGGATTCCGGGCTTGACGGTGGAGTCGGTGGCTTCTTCTTGAAATCCATGTCCGCCTTTGTCTTTGTCTCTCTTTCTTGGCCTTCCTGCTCTTCTAACAGTTGCCGTCGTACTTCATCCACTTCTTCTTCTGTGAAAGGGACATTAGGGATATTCTCTGTCATAGCATCTAGGATCTCGAAATTTTTGATGTAGTCTTCAAATCGATCTCGGTGCACCCTTCGAGATGATCCTGACATGGCTTCTAGTGATGGCTTCCACAGTTCGCTTAGATCTCCCTTGAGTGCTCTTTCGGCTCTGAAGCTTTCCATTAGTCTCTCTAGCCGCGCCGCTTTTTGTGATTTCGTTTCTTTGATCGGCAGTTGTAAACTTTCCTTCTTTCCTTTCTTCGACTCCGGTGGCTCTTCTAGCACGGTTCTAACTGGCGCTTCAAACGTGTGGCTACTCTGGGTGATTTGGGCGGTTCTTCCTCTTTATCTTGCTTTAGCTTTATCCAATCATTCTGTGATGGAGGTTCAGGCCACTTTCCCTTGGCATGCAGTGCTCCATAAACCACTTTTGTTATTAGCACACCTGGCACAATGTAGGTGGGAATTTTGTTGCCCATCTTCACCAGGTTGTCATGGATATAAGCAGCATAATTTATCACCTTTGGCTTGCTCTTTTGCATTGCCCAGGTGAAGGTGGTAGCAATGGCTCCAGGTGGCATTCTGTACTTCTGTGGCCGCTTTGTACACATGTGGAAGTATTGGTTGTAGAGCTGGATCATGATAGCCACTTTTGGGTTTGCAATATCTTCAAATGTATACTTGTTCTTATTTTCAGAGTACACCTTGACTTCATCTCGGCGCTTTGTCACACTATCTCCCTTGTTGGAGATGTCAAGAGCGGCTGCCACCACTCTCTCTGTAATGACAATCATGGTGTCTGGCTTGCCCTGCAGATCAGTGACTCTGGCCACTCCATCTTCTTTGATAGTGGTTACAAATTCCCACACTCTTTTGATGTCAATCCCCGCTGGCAAAGCTTCAAAGTAGTTATGGAGATCTATCTTCTCTAGGTAATCCTCCATTTTGCTTTTGACAAACTCATTGAGCTCCCGTGGTATCATGGGTAGCTCTATTGCATTTCCTTCAGTATCTTTGATATACGCCTTGGTAGATCTTCAAATCATTGGACTCTAGCAAATCATCCTGTATCCATGTGCTTGTCGGCTTCAGAGTTCCTTCTAGGATCACAAACGGCTCCACTTCTTCTAAATAGTCTTTTTTTGTCATCCTCTTCTTCGTTGCTTGTGATTTTGCGGCCGCCATAGATCCTGTTTTTTCCTTATTAGCCAAGAAACTGAGTTCTAACTATCCAAATGACTTGAAAATTGAAAATATAACTTAAAAGGAACTAGGGAAACTGTGCATGTGCTCACAGTATCATTTTGGCCAAAATTTATCATTTAGACATAAGATGTCTATTTCATCAGTTTTTGGTGAAACTTGGCATGCTGGTGGCCCTTGACTTGTGCAAAATGGCTATGTGATTGGAATTGGGTTTGGACATCAAAAAGTGCATTTTTGGGAAGATTCAGGCTTTTGGAGTAGGATGTCCACAACAGGTGGAAAATGATATTCAAATGGGTTGAAATTTGATATATGAGCTTCTTGCACCATGATAATGGCTCCCATGAAGTCATTTCTTGCACAGAAGGTCCAAATCATGCTAGAGACATCGTATGCGTAGGATGTCTTTTTCATCAAAATAGCTTGAAATTGGTTCTGTGGGTAGCTCTTGGCATGTGGAACATGGCGCTGCTCTTGGATTTTGATTTGGACAAGAATTGGTGTTGGTGCCTAGCATGTACAGGCTATTCAGAAGCTCTGTGTGATGAGAAATGTTAGGTTTGGTGCCCAAATTTGGCCTTGAGACATCCTATGCGTAGGATGTCTCCTGATGAAAATGATATTGGAGGTGCTACTGGTACCTGCCCTGAGTCCCCCTGAGTCCCTTTTAAGCATCATTTCAACAGAAAAGTGAAATTGATAGAAAGACACTCCCTGTGTGGATTTCAGAGCCTCCGAGCCGTTTTCTGACTCTTGGAGTGCTTTTTGGCGATGAAATTTCTCTCCATAGCTTCACGGTCCCTTGGGGATCCTTGCCATATGGTTTTCGTCGACTTTGGCTTCACCGGATCTCCATTTGGCAATTTGTCGCTGTGGCAACACCCGTGGTTGCATTTTCATGTCTTCGATGACTTGTGGTGGTCTACCACCATAGGACTTGGTTGTTGATGGTCTAGGAAAGTCGCTTGTGAAGTTTGGTGGCAAACGGACATGCGGTTTGGCCGCGAGAGCTATTTGACGCTTTGTGTGTCTGATGCCATTTCTGAAGTTTAGTGCCGCTTCGGGTCACCGTATGGCCTTGTCGGCTATATAGACTTGTCGAGCATGTCGAGATGCTCCTACCCATGAGTTTTGGTAGCATTTGGGCGGGCTTTCCTCCGATTTTCCATTTGGTGGCCTCTTGAGGGGCTCTAGGAATTAGGGTTTTTCCCGAGGTTTTCTAGTGCCTTTGGTAATCCAAAAGTGGTCTCCTATGCTAGGGTAAGCCGCCGATGAAGTCTCATTGCTTTTGGGTTAGCCGTTAGGTGGTCACCTCTACCTGTAGGTCTCTACCGCTCGCTTTCTGTGTGAACCCTACGCTAGTTTTCGCGACAAAACAACAAACATACGCGAAAAGCTCAAGGTGGTGAGCCGACCTCTCATGTCTGATGCCTGTTTGGTGGTCGTGCACGTCGTAGAAGCTGCTAGAAGTCCCGTTCGCTCTAGGTGGCAGGAGCTCTCTCTCAAAAGTCAATAGTAGAAATGAGCTTAAAATGAAGTGAAAATTTCTTATAATGGGGGTCCCCGAATCACTTTTCATGAACTTTGACATGTGCTCCCAACTTCTTGCGAGATGCGGTTTAGGCTCAAAAATTTCTTGATTTAAACTCCATTTGCCCAGTTTACGAGAATTTTGACATTTCGGTCAAAATCTAGCCAAAACACGCTTTCCGCTCCATTCACATAATTGCACCCACATTGTACCATAGGTTGTCCTGTAGGCACTGATCATCTCCATATTTTTTTTTTCATTACGACCATTTTTCACCTGCTTTTTGTATTTTTGAAGTTTTTCTACCGAAAATTAGTAAAATAAAACGAAAAATAGAAAATTAAACCCAAAAAATCCCCAAAAATCATAATAAATCAAAAACATCACCGCAAAACACTACACTCACATGTAATTTTTATGGCCGGATTTCTCTGTTTTTTCAATATCTTGCCCGAAAAATGGCTATTTTTACTGATATACACACACCTAGGAGATTGATTTGGCGTTTGGCCCCATATACTTGTCTATTCATGTTGTATAAGGGCATATGTACTTAGGTTAGTCCAAAAAATTTCGCAATCAAACGACAACCCTTTAAAATAGTCGAAAAACATGCCCTTTTTTGCTCTTTCTGCCATTAGGTCCTCATTTGAGAATGCCTCCCCCCCTCCTAGCCGGAGTCCTCCTAGACGACAAGGTATCGTCTCGGGATATGTGCCATGCCTGGGTTAAAAAAAATTGTGCTAATGCTTGGCCGTGTAATGTGGCCCTACATGATGCATACTCGGTCAATGCATGGAAAAAATTAATGTTGTGTAAGAGGAGAGTATAAGCAATATGCTTATTGGCATTCGCTAATCGAGGTTTTCTGTTTGCTGCTGATTTGGTCGGCATATTTTCTTTGCAAGTAGCAGTTGTAACTCTACCGCTCTTTGTTTGATCGTCTTTCTTGCAAAAGTCGCTTGGTTTGCCGCTACAGTCGAAATGGCCATGGTTTTCTCCTTGGAGATAATTTTTGTGGCGGAATTGGCCATAGTCTTTGTCTCTTTTGCTTTCCATTTGTAGCTTGGTTTTGCCGGTTTTTCTAGGTTTATTGCTACTTCCACAGTTGTCATTGTTTTGCTGCTTATTGGCACCAACATAGATTGGTTTGCCGGTTTCATATGTTGTGTGTGTATGCATGCCGATGTTGCTTGTACTGAAGGGAGTTCGTGTTGCTTCGGTTTCAGGATCCAAATGCGAGTCGCATTTACGTTGTTGTTGAGCATTTTCTTTGGGATCCATATCTGCTGTATTCCCATCGGTGTTGGTTGAACTGTGTGCTTCTGTTGACTTCTTCTATTGTATTGTTGTTTATCTGCCATGTCACCTCTATCTTTCCGCACCCATACTTGTTTGTCGTGTGTTGCTAACCTTGATCTTGGCACTGCAGTCTGTTTGGTTGGATGTTTCTAGTGAACATGGTTGGCAGTTCCTTGTTTGTTTGCCATGTTGTTCTTTAGTGGCACCCATCCTTTTGGCTCTTTCTCCCTTGATTGTGTTGGTCCCAGCTGGTTCTTCCGGGGTTGCTGAGCAAAGGCTACCACTTGTTGTTCTTGTGCATGCTGAATTTTGACTGCATCCGTATTCCAATCTATCTGTACATTATACTCTTTTTGCCAAGGTTGTCTTAACAACATGGGGTGTTGTGTGCTTTCATCCTCAACCACATAAAACTTGTGTGGGTAAATATATTGATGTACTTGTACATGCAATATAGTCCAGTCCAATGTTTTTAGCGAATGTGATGTACTACTTTCCAACACTTGTGGATTAGGATGTAGTTGACCTTTGGGCTTGAGCTGTTTGTGTTGGGATATAAAGCCCAATGTGGTCGCCCAGGTAAGTGGGCGGGCCGCCAGGTATGTACACATATTCTTTTGTAAAAACCTAATAAGAACTCACTATGCTCTACACATTACAGTAGAGCGAGTTCACCATATCGTCGTGCTCTTCTTCTCGCACTCTCTCTCGCGCCGCACTTCCGCTCATACTCCTTCAACTGGTATCAGAGCTCAAATCGAGGCTCGGGGCAGCACTGTAGGAGGCTAGAGTCACCAACTCAGATTGGAGTGAAATTCGATAGGCGAAAACACGGCCCCAAATTTTGTGGGACAGCCCGAAGGCCTTGGTGTTGTCAGAATTTCATTCTGAGGTCATCTCAGCCACCATTCGGCTTCGACAAAGGTCTGCGCAGGCCATTTTCGACTACGTGGTATCGACGGGTGCAGATCCGACTCTGCAAATTTGGGGTTTTCGGCCTACGACTGCAGGTGCTGAGGATATCGACACTCCTAGAGTGTTGATTTGTGGCTGTCTACACATCGAAGGACGGCTCACAGTTCTTGGAGGCGTGTCAATTACGACACGGGCGCATCTACACACAGACTGTAGGCGACATCCACTAGTTCATCAGGTAGCTTGTGTTTGCTGCTTGATATTCCAGATTTCATCCTGACATTGCAGGTACTTCCACATGGGATGTATTGTCAGAGATGATGTATGTATGTTGAGGGTTTGTTGGTTGTGAGTCACGCAGCAAACAACCGCCGCAGCGGTTGCAACATACAGTGGGAAATTTGTGGATGTATGACTTTGTGGGAAGTCTATGTACTGTCAGATTTACTGCAGCCTTTGTTGAGGGTCGAGTGAGGTTTTATTGAGCTGGGGGATTCTCGAATGTTGAGATCCTTTCGGTGATACAGGTCTTGGAGCGATCCCTCGAGCACCCTTAGATAGGCAGCTAGGATGTATTGACTGTGAGTTAGACAGTTGGGATTGCATCTTTGCTTTACTGCCGTTGAGGCATTGTCGCAGTCTATGCTTACAGGATAGTGACAGGACAGTCAGAGACAGTACAGGTGTAGGACAGGTTTACCCACAGCTTACAGTGTTAGAGAGACAGTGGTTTTTTGAGCTGTTTTTTGGTCTGTTTTTAGTACACCAGAGCCATTTTACAAAGGAGACTCTGCCAAAATTTCTGCAGAATCTGAAGCTTTCTTGGTTCATTTGACAGGTTGATATTGGTTCAGAGGTCAGTTTACAGGGGAAACTCTGCCGAATTTTTCCCAGAAAAGTAAACTACTGTGAAGCGTAGCTATGGCTAGATCACAGGACACTGCTCTTTACAATATCGAGAAGCTGGATGGAACCAATTTCCCATTGTGGAAGAAGCAGATTTGGCACGTGTTGGTACAAAAGAAGCAGATAAAACCTATAAAGCTCAAGGGGATAAAACCAGAAGATATGGACGAAGATGAATGGAACGAAATGGATGAATTGGCACTTTCTACCATTATGCTGACTTTGGCAGAAAGCGTTTACTTCAATGTAGCAGACGAGATGTCGGCTTATCAAGCATGGTTAAAGCTGAGTGATCTTTATGAGAAGCAGAGTGCAGCTTCACAGGTATACTGGCTTAAGAAGCTTGTTGACTTGAAGATGAAAGAAGGGACACCTATGTCCAATCATCTGAATGAATTCAACACAATCTATAGTCAGTTGTCAGCTCAAGGTGTCAAGTTTGATGAACCTGTTAAAGCTATGTTCCTGTTGATCACATTGCCGGAAAGTTGGGACACTTTTCACACAGCTTTGAGTAATCCTGCACCTCCAGATGGTTTGAACATAGCAGGTGTAGAATGAAGTCTGCTTACTGAAGAAACCAATAGAAAGACAATGGACAAAGGCAAAGGAACAGCCTTAGTTGTCAGAGGAAGGACCAAAGAAAAGTACAAAGGTGGAAAGAGGAATCAGTCTCGTAGCAAGTCCCGCAGTGCTAAAGGCAAGAGTGACATAGAATGCTACCATTGTGGCAAGAAGGGTCACATGAAAAGAGACTGCAGAGAATGGAAAGTAGAAAAAGGCAAAGAGAAAGCTGAAGACCATGGTGAGAAGAACAAGTCCTCAGTGAAGATTCAAGAAATAAATGTGACAAACACTGTTGCAGAGGATGACAGTCTAGTGTCAGGAGACATCTACTTCTTGAAGAATACAATGGACTCAGCTCTTCTTACAACATCTGATGGAAATGCACTGAGTGACTGGATTATAGACTCAGGGGCATCACTTCATGTGTCTCCAAACAGGGAGTGGTTTACCTCTTATGTGACCACTAAAGATCATGTTCGGCTAGGCAATGGGCAGACATGTGAGATCTTAGGTGTTGGAGATGTTCAATTGAAGTTTCAGAATGGCTCTTCTTTCACGCTGAAGAATGTGAGACATGTTCCCGCAATTACAAAGAGCTTGATCAGCACAGGTTTACTTGATGATGCTGGCTACGTCACCACTTTTGGACAGAACATGTGGAAGATATCCAAGGGTTCTATGACAGTACCACATGGAGTAAAGTCTGGAGGACTTTACATGATTTATGTATCAAATGTCTCTAAAAATGTAATCAATGTAAGCGAGCAGCCGAACGTTTCTTTGTGGCATTTCCAGTTAGGACATATGTCCAAGAAGGGAATGGAAATCTTGTCTCGTTTTGGTTATTTGCCTGGCTTTTCATTTAATGATTTTGAATTCTGTGAACATTGTCTGTATGGTAAGCAAACACAGCAGCCACATAAGCATAGAAGCAGTAGAAGAGATACACAGTTGGCACTTGTTCATAGTGATTTGTGTGGACCTATGCCTAACCTATCTCTAGGGGGAGCTTCTTACTTTATGACATTTATAGATGATTACTCGAGGAAAGTATGGGTTTACTTTCTCAAGCACAAGGATGAAGCGTTTAGTGTTTTCAAAACGTGTGTGACACTTGTGGAGAATCAGAGTGGCAAGAAGCTTAAATGCTTACGCACTGACAATGGTGGAGAGTATGTTTCAAAGGCCTTTCAGGACTTTTGTGAGTCAAAAGGTATAAAACGTGAACTTACTGCTCCTTACAATCCTCCTCAAAATGGTGTTGCTGAGAGGATGAATAGGACCATACAAGAGAAGGTCAGAAGTATGTTGTCTAATGCACAACTGCCAAATGGGTTTTGGGCTGAAGCTGTATCAACAGCTGTTCATCTTGTAAATAGATCTCCTAGCAAGGTTTTGCAGAAGGATTCAGTGCCAGAGATGGTATGGTCAGGCAAAATGCCCTCATACAAGCATCTCAGAGTCTTTGGTTGTGAGGCATATACTCATGTTCCAAAGGAATTTAGGAACAAACTTGAGCCAAAGAGTAGAAAGTGCATCTTTCTAGGCTATGGTAATTCTGGTGAGATGGGGTACAGACTTTGGGATCCCGAATCCAGAAAGGTTGTCCGTAGCAATGATGTTCACTTCAATGAATCCAAATATCATTCTAAACCAGAGAGGGTTGAGGAGATTAGAAGAGTTGTCTTCCAAGAAGATGGACCTGCACGTGCAAGACAAAATGTCAGGTCTCAAGAGGAGCAAGGACAGGAGAGAGTGGAACCACAGGTTGTGGCTGAGCCTGAGCCACCTATTGTGCATAGATCTAGACGTGTCACGAGACCTCCTGATAGGTTTGTTCCATCTATGAACTATGTCATGTTGACTGATTGCAATGAGCCTTCATGTTACAAGGAAGCAATGCAAATGAAGGACTCCGGGAATTGGCAATTGGCCATGCAGTCAGAGATGACAGCTCTGCATAAAAACAAGACATGGAAGCTAGTTAAATTACCACAGGGCAAAAAGGCTCTACCTTGTAAATGGGTTTACAGGTATAAGATCACCGCTCATGATAGTCAGCCAAACTACAAAGCAAGGCTTGTTGCCAAGGGCTTTAAGCAAGAACAAGGCATTGACTTTGATGAAGTCTTCTCTCCAGTGGTCAAGATGACTACATTGAGATGCTTTCTTGCATTGGTTGCCATATTAGATTTGGTGTTGCACCAAATGGATGTCAAGACAGCGTTCTTGCATGGTGATTTAGATGTGGAAATTTACATGCAGCAACCAGAAGGGTTTGTTGAGAAAGGCAAGGAAGATTGGGTATGCCAGTTGTTAAAGAGTCTTTATGGCTTAAAACAATCACCGAGGGCATGGTACCATAAATTCCACAAGTTTATGCTTTCTCAAGGCTACAAACGTAGTGAGTTCGATCACTGTCTATATACAAAGAAGGCTAAAGATGGTAGTTGGCTGATCCTTATTTTGTATGTGGATGACATGTTGATTGCTGGCAAGCACTTGGAAGAAATTTCAGCTTTGAAGTCAAAGATGGCAAAATCGTTTGACATGAAAGATATGGGTGAGGCAAGTCATATACTTGGTATGCGCATTGAGAGAGAAAGATCAAAGAAGTTGTTTGGTTATCTCAAACAGAGTATATTCACAAGGTTTTGCAACGTTTCAATATGGAGAAGGGAAAGGCACTGAGTGTTCCATTGCCACCATATGTGAAACTTAGCAAACAAGATTGTCCTGTGTCTGAGGAAGAACAAGTTGAAATGGATAAGATTCCATATGCGTCTGCAGTGGGTAGTTTGATGTATGCAATGATTGCTACTCGCCCAGACATTGCATTTGCACTGGGAGTAGTAAGTCGATACATGTCAAACCCAGGCAAGAAACATTGGGAGGCAGTGAAAGGAATATTGACTACATCTCTTGTATATTAGCTTGTATAGTAGCTTCTCTCACACTTAAAGTACCACATTGGACTTTAAGTGGGAGGTTGTTGGGATATAAAGCCCAATGTGGTCGCCCAGGTAAGTGGGCGGGCCGCTAGGTATGTACACATATTCTTTTGTAAAAACCTAATAAGAACTCACTATGCTCTACACATTACAGTAGAGCGAGTTCACCATATCGTCGTGCTCTTCTTCTCACACTCTCTCTCGCGTCGCACTTCCGCTCGTACTCCTTTAGTTTGTATAATCTGTAAGAGATTAGATTTGCTTGAGCTCCAGAATCAAGCAATGCCGTCGATTCAACTCGATTGCTACCCACTTCGACTGCAATCAGTGGCTCCACTGTGTCTTCATCAAAATTCGTTAGTCGAATGGCATTGATTCGCAACGGTGATCCACATTGTTATTGTTGTCGTAGAATCCGTCTTTTTGCAATCCGTTCTTTTGCTTTAACTTGGGCTTCTTCTCGTACCCTCTGTTTCTCCTTCATCCGTTGTTTTTCTTGATGGATTTGTTGAAGCATATCCTGTGTTAGTGGTAAATGATATTTTTTTAATCAACACCCACTAATCCAATTTGGCATTTCTTCACCTGCTAATGTAGCAGGCTTGAGAGCTCCACTTTGTGATAAGTCACTAATCACAAAGGGTCCCATCCCTCGCTTTTTAAGTTTCTTGGCATGTTGCTTCAAGGTATAAACAAGTACATAATCACCTGTTTTGAACTCTTTCGTGCGCACATGCTTGTCAAAAAACTCTTTTTGTCTTCTCTTTTTAGCATAGATTGAAGCTACAGCTCTCAAGAGAAGTTCATCTAGCTTTTCAAGATCATCCACTCTTGAAGAGAGCTCATGCATTGTCCATGCTAAGCTTTTTGCTACTCCTAGAGTTGGAATTAAAAACTCTATGGGTAATATAGCATTTAGGCCAAACACCATGTTGTACGGTGTTGTTCCTATTGATGTTTTGTAAGCTACCCTATATGCCCATAGTGTTGAGTGTAATTGCTGATCCCAGGCTGTTCTTGACTCCGATACAATTTTAATAAAACCGTGCATAGTGTTTTATTTGTGGCCTCAGCTTGTCCATTTGCCTGTGGATGATATGGAGCAGATTTTCTATGTATGACCATGAATTCCTCTAGCAGATATTCAATGACTTCATTAGATGCTCCTACTTCTTGAGTCGAGATCTCTTGCAATTGAGGTTATGGGCATGGAAAGGGTTGTGGAGTACATGATAAATATGCATCAAAACCCCTCACATCGATTTCTTACAATTGCATGGGAAGCAAGCAAAAAAGTTTAAAAGACGCATAAAAGCAAGATCTTAAGCACGGGATGGATGCAAGACATAAAGAAGTTGTTTGAGAGATGGGATGCATTACACTTGCTACATGATGCTTCAATTGACTCCCAAGTGAATGAAGCTTTTTCTACAACGCCAATATATTACGGCTTGGGAGAAATCCGGTGGGTCATACTTCATACATTACACCACCCATATTGCCCCCAACTACAAAACCATGTTGTTTGCTGAAAGAGGAAACCGTACTCACACTTACATGTTTGAGCCTATCCCCTTGTCGATGATACGCACTATCACAACCATCCGGCTTAGCACTCATTCGGATCGATGCGAGACAGGGCGTTGGGGCAATGAAGAAGAGTCAAATTGATTGTGCGCATTATGCGCACTGCAAGTTCAAGTCTGAGTACCACACACTAATAGAGTGCTCATCTTTTGGTCACATCCGAACTTGCTTCTCTCACATTTTCATCCATGACTTAGACCTACGTCCTTTCCTCTCCCAGCCACAATGTGGGCTCAATTGCGACTCTCATCACCACAATTTTGGAGCATCGAGAGTCACTCATCAGCCATACACATACTACATCACATGTAACTTTGGTCCCATAGTTCATATTTGACCACTGAGAACAATAATACAATCTCTCTCTCTCTCTCTCTCTCTCTCTCTCTCTCTCTCTCTCTCTCTCTCTCTATGTTCTCTCCAAGCTCCTATCTAGCTTAGCGTTAGCGTCCAAGAATCCTAATGCCCAAAAATCCTAGCTTTGTCAATATGGCTGAACTAGCCTTAAAAAACATGCAACCTTCTCCTCTCATCTACTAACGAGCACCAACGCTCAATGAGATAGGGAGGGAAAGAAAGAGACTACCTTGTGCGTTTCTTTTTTAAAAATGTCCTTCCATTAGTTTATAAAAATGCCCATAGGTCTATAAACACATCTAGTAGAGAGAAGTACATCAACAACAAGGGAAGAATCTCCCAATGAGAAAGCCAAATATATACAATAGGGGCTAAAACATGAACAAAAAAGAAATTAAAGCGAGAGAGAGCTATGTGGGGGAGGGTGAGAGATTGGGAGATTCAATTAAGTTAAAAAGAGAAGGTGAGTTTGAGGAAGGGTGAGAGAGAGGGAGAGCTTCAAAAAAATGGGGAGAGATAAACAAGGGGAGATTGATAGAGACAGATAAGAAAAAAATGCAAGGAGACTAGGCAGATAGTTACAGAACAAGATAGAGCAAAAAAGAGGGACCTATATATATATATATATATATATAATTTATTTATTTATTTATTCCCTCTCTATCCCTTTCCATTTCTCCATTCCTCTCTTTCTTCATCCCTCCACATCCATTCATCTCTCTCTCTCTCTCTCTCTCTCTCTCTCTCTACTATAGAGAGAGAGAGAGAGAGAGATGAATGGATGTGGAGGGATGAAGAAAGAGAGGAAATAAATAAATAAATAAATAAATAAATAAATTATATATATATATATATATACGGTACACCATTTTTTATTGATTACCTTGAATCACGCTAAAAGGGAAAATCGTTCTTTGGTAACAGCGGATAATATAATTTCCCAGCTCATTGAGCGATTTACCTGTACATCTATCATTGTATGTACAGAGACTCACGGAAAAGGTGAGCATCATAAGCACGTAGGTGTGTGGAATGAAAGTGCTAGTAAAAACATAGTACGAAGTGTTATATGCGAAGCGTTTCCAGAATTCGAAGGGCGGCAATGTCATGTGAGTACCCATAGGGTATGGGAAACACGGTCTGCCAATATATCTTAAAGGAAGATAAAACTCCCGTAGTATGGGGAGAAGAATCTCTTGAAGAGGTAAGGGAAAGAGCTAGCTACAAACAAAAAAGTTATTACAATTTTGTAGCCCCCAGATCCAAAACAATAAAAATGGAAAAGAAAAGAGGGAAAACAAAAAAAATCCAAGCAACCAATGCCGAAGTAATCAAGCGGCTTTCTTTAAAAAACACATGGGACGAGGTTTTAAAAGTTGAGATACTAGGGTCTCGCTGTGTAACCAATTACTATAATATGCATTGGCTATTTAGGGATTTGCAGCTTTTCAAACTTCGAAAAAGTATTGACGAGTACCTACCAAGCCCAATAATTAATGTAATATTTCCTTTTATTCGTGCTTCTTATATTAATCAAACCCATATTGTGTCCTTTCTTTTCATTGCGCTCATTAGTTGTTTTCTTGGCGTAGACTTCTATATATTAAATTTGACTATATATTAGAAAAATTTAGGGAATTAGACTTTTGACACCTTTTACGACCGAGTTTGACTTTCAAATTCAAACATGGGATTTTGATTTTCTTAAAACTAAACCACGTGTGTTAAACACAGATGAACACCCAATTATAGCATCCGGCATCAATCTTAATTCTGATCTTTGTGGTTTTCTATTATTTTCACTATATGCTTTACTCTCTATTATTTTGAGTTAAGAAAGAATTAAAAACCGACAACGCTTAACATACAAGCTACTGTGGATTCAAAGCCCGGTTATATATAAATTACCTCTAGCTAAAGACCCTATTCATTTGAAATCTGTTGAATTAGCAGAACTACCTGTAAATTTAAGAAAAAAAAGAAAAGACAATATCAGATTCGATTAAAATTAGCAAGGACGTGGCAGCATATTATTAATATCTCTCAGATGGATTACTTTTAATCCTTTCTCTTTTTATAGCAAGGTGTGCAGGGTATTTAGTATACAGTCACACTAAAAAAAAGGCAAAGATAAGGACGATGGATCTAGCGAGAGTAGGTTACATGCAACACAAGGTATAATCAATTTATTAAATACACTAAAACAAAAGTATAGTAGCTGTCGTGTTCATGTTCCTAATGTTAGTGTGAAAGGTGTAGTGAGTGTTGGTCAACGCAATGTTGGCCGATTCGGCCTAATTGCACCTGTTACTTACAACTTGTGTGATCATATGCTTAATCCTGGTACTGGAAAATTCTTTTATGGGCCTCTCTTGCAAAGTGCTTCTCTCTTGAAGTATTGAATCTGAGTGACAATGGGCTAACATGATACTTTCTTGAAGCTATTATAAGCTGATTGCTTTCCCAGCTAAGCCCTATTGTAGCCGCAGGCTGGCCATTGGGATCATCTTGTTTTTTTTTTTGTTGCCATGAATTATACAAGCTGCCATTTTCCATGTACTCATAGGTCGTGTCATGAAGCTACTTATACAAGCTGCCATTTTCCATGTACTCATAGATGAGCAACCTTTCATTGTCTGTCTGAGAATAACCCCACAAAGAGACGAGGTTAGGGTGCTTGATTTTCCCTATTGTTTTTATCTTTGCCTGGAAATCTCTTGGCTCACCCTTCTCATCAATCTTATGGATGAGCTTCTTAACCGCTACCACAGTTTGACCGTCTAAGGTGGCCTTGTAGACTATGCTAAAGCCTTCACTGCCTATCGTGGCCTCTTCACAGAAGCCCTTGGTGGCCTCCTTGAAGGTGGTTATGGTCTAGGTGGTTTTTGGAGCATTGGACCAGGTTGCCTAGGCTGAAAGGGATGGTGCCAGTGAGGTTGTTACGTAATAATGAAAGCATCTGGGTGTAGATTAGGCTACCATAGTCCTCTGGAATAGTGCCTGTAAGCTTGTTTTGGCTAACATCAAAGAATGTTAGGCTTCCTTCACTGGATCCTGGAGGGTTAGGGATGTAGTATGGTGCAATGTCTGCATAGAAACGCTAAGGTTTCATCTCTTCTCTGGAAGTTTAGAATTTTGCTTTGCCTTAAGGGGTGAACTCTTCTCATGGTAAGCGCTGAACCCAAGCCATAGTCTGTGCATAGATCTTCGTACAGATACTTAAAATACCCGAACCGAAAACCAGTGCTGAGCGTTCCTTTTATCACGTTCCCTGCTTGCTCGGTCAATTCGCAGGGGATGATGCCCTCTAGCTCATTGCTGTTAAGATCCAACCACACCAGATACCTGCAGTTTCCAAGTGTGGGTGGAATTGTGCCTGATAACGAATTGTTGCCAAGGTGCAAAAAAATGATTCTTGGCATAAGCCCCAGCTCTGGCGGAATGTAACTTGTGAGACGGTTGTTTGAAATAGTTAGCCACTCTAGGCTGCTGCAGTTTGAGAGGGTGGGTGGGATGGTGTCGGACAAGGGCCCATATGCAAGTAATTGATTTGTCAGCATGAGACCACTAAAGGAATGTTGCCTGTGATGTAAAGAGGTTGCTTGTGAGGAGAGCGACCTACTCTAAGCTGCAGTTTGCCAAGGTGGGTAGAATTGTGTCGTGCCATTGAAAAGGTGAGAACCAACAACCACAGTTGGCTTGTCCTCGCTGAGCAGATGTCAAGTCTTCTCCCTCAATGAAATGAGATTGGCCCACTCCTTCCTTTGGCAAGACGGGCAGTGGCTTTGCCGTTCACAAAATTATGATATCTAATGTGACAAGGTTCAACCATCCAAGGGCACTGCCCCAGAAAATTCATTATCTGCAAGCAGCAACTTCTTGAGATAAGGACCACAAAAGAAGGGCAGGATGCTTTCTGTGTTATGGGATAAAAAGTAAGCTTATTTTAGTCTAACAAGAGAGAAGAGAGCAGATCCCTTCCGTCCAAATTAACATGATAAGATATCAATGAAAGAGCTCCCTTCATTCCAAATTAACATGATAAGAAGACATCAATGAAAGAGCTCCCTTTAGTCCAAATTAACAAAATAAGATATCAATGAAAGAGCTCCCTTTAATCCGAAGTAACATGATAAGACATCAGGAGCTTCCTTCAGTCCAAAGAAAAGTAGCTCCCAAACCAAAGGAAATATTTCTTGCCAGCTTCCTTCAGTCCAAAGGATACTAAATAGCTTAGCTCCCTTTAGTCCGAAGTAACATGATAAGACATCAGGAGCTTCCTTCAGTCCAAAGAAAATTAGCTCCCAGACCAAAGGAAAGCTTTCTTGCCAGCTTCCTTCAGTCCAAAGGATACTAAATAGCTTAGCTCCTTTCAATTTAAGGTGAGGTGGCTTCCTAGCCTAGGGTAGTTCTCTCCCATCCAAGGAGAAAGAGTTCCCTTCAGTCTAAATTTTATTTTAGTTCAAAGCTCCCTTCAATCCAAAGAAAGTATAATGAAATATTTTCCTTACCACAAAAAGATTTCGGTGTCGCATAACCACCTCACCGGCACCATCTAGCTAATTGCTGCTGAGATCAACCCACGATAGATACCTGGAGTTCCCAAGTGTAGGCAGTATTGTGCCCGACAATGAATTGTTGTTGAGATGTAGAAAATTGATTCTTGGCATAAGCCCCAACTCCGACGGAATGTAACTTGTGAGACGGTTGTTTATATATATATATATATATATATATATATAGAGAGAGAGAGAGAGAGAGAGAGAGAGAGAGAGAGAGAGAGAGAGAAAGAGAGAGAAAGAGAGAGAGAGAGAGAGAGATGAATGGATGTGGAGGGATGAACAAAGAGAGGAATGGAGAAATGGAAAGGGATAGAGAGAGAGAGAGAGAGAGAGAGAGAGAGAGAGAGAGAGAGAGAGAGAGAGAGAGAGAGAGAGAGAGAGAGAGAGAGAGAGAGAGAGAGAGAGAGAGAGAGAGAGAGAGAGAAATGGATGGAGAGGGAAATAGAAAGAGAGGGAGAGAGAGAGAAGATGAGGACGTAGGATAGATTGAGAAAATAAATAGGCGGAGTGACAGAGAGAGAAACAAAAATAGGGGGAGAGGGTGAGTCAAGGAATTAGAGGGAGAGGGTGAATATTGAAAGAGATTTGGAGAGATAGGAGAGAAGAAAAAAGAGATGCATTGATAGAGATGGACATTGTTGGGCGAAGAGGGGGAGATCGACTGCTTAAGCTATTCAACACATGCTCCAAAACATCAGTATCAGCCTGTCCACCTCTTCTTCCAATTTCCAAGCACACACACACACACCTAGATTATGACACACACACACATAGAACATAGAATTGACATAGACATGCTTGTAAGAGAGTGTAAGAGATGGAGACTAGATTAGAGAGTACACAACAAATAGAACATAGCATAAGAGAGTAGAGAGAAGAATCTGCAAGAGAAAGGCCTAAATCCAGTCCCAAACTCCACGGCACCTCTCTTGTGGATTTGGTATTTAATATATATTATTTTTGAGTTTAAGGTGCCAAACATTTGGGGCCCCTCTTTTTACAACCACTTCACTTTTGTAAATGAGTGAAGCTCATTAGTTCTTTCATGACCCATAAGGGGAGTTCCCGCTACAACTATTTACAGAGCCATGGTGGCTTATTGAAATGATATTTTAAAATACTGTGCAAATATAAAATGGCCAAGAGTAATTGCCGACGCCTCTTCATCAACTCCCCGCATTCCACTCTACAAAATCATCATCAACTCAATTAGAAAATAAATAGACAGCACATAATTAACCATTACGCCAGCTATCCCAATTGCAGCTAACCACTACAATAGGAGGGTGTCTAGTCTCGTAACATCCCTCCCACCAGGGATAGCAACTGTCCTGATTTGCTCAATAGAGAAATCAATTGGTCCGTGAGTGATGGAAACTGTGGAGAAGGTCAGGGAAGTTGCGAAAAAACTCTTTAGGCATCCATTTGGCATCCTCTCTAGGGTGGCCCTTGAAATTCAAAAGGTTTATAAACCATGCCAGTGCATGTAGTGGTGGTCTCGTGATCAACTATTTTGTCAGAGATGAGTTGTTCTTCTTGGTCTACAAGCGAAGGTGGGTCTTCATAAATGTGGTGTGTAGGTAGGGGTCCTCTAAATGGGCGTAAAAGACTAATGTGAAAGGCATTGTGAATGTGCCAATGTGCAGGTAAGTCTAAACGAAAAGAAACATCATTAATGACAGCTGAAATTTTAAAAGGTCCATAAAAACGAGAGGAAAGCTTAATAAAGACATTGGTATCAACACTTTTGATCCTTTGTTTTTCGATGCGAAGTAAAACATGATCACCTTCTTTGAATTGGTGTGCCTTGCGGTGCTTGTTAGCATGCTTGGTGTAATGTTCTTGTGAGTGTTTAATGGCAGAATGTACACTTACATAAATATCATGAAAGTCAGTAGTGAAATCATCAGCGGTAGACACAACATTAGAAAGACATGAAGCAGGAGTAGGAAGAGAGTGACCATATACAATTTCAAATGGAGATTTACCTGTGACAGTGAGAGTGGTGTTGTTGTATGCAAATTGTAGAATATGCAGGTAATCATCCCATTTCCTAGGTTGAGAAGAAACATAAGCCTTTAACAAGTCAGTAATAGTGCGGTTGGTGACTTTGGTTTGACCATTAGATTCAGGATGAAATGCAGAAATGAAGTCAAGTGTAGTGCCAAGATTTTCAAACACAGTAGTCCAAAAAGCACTACAAAATTTTGAATCTCGATAAGAAATAATCACTCTAGGCAAAACATGATGTGGGAAAACAGTCTTAAGAAACAAAAGTGCAGCTTGATGTGCTGTGAGTGTTTTCATACAAGGAATGAAATATGATTGTTTCGAAAAACGGTCAATAATAGTCCAAATCATGTCATGTTTGTGCATTGTGAGTGGGAAACCAGTAACAAAATCCATTGAAATGTGTTCCCAAAGTCTTTCAGGAATGGGGGGAGGGTGTAAAAGTCCCAATTTCTTACCTATAGCTGGTTTGATTTTTTGGCAAATCAAACAAGTTGAAACATACTGTTTAACATCCATTCTCATAGTAGGCCAATAGAAATCACGACATAAATTTTGAAAAGTTGCAGAAAATCCTCTATGTCCAGCATAGGGTGGTTTGTGCAATTCTTCAATAATTAATGTACGAAAAGTTTAGTTACACACAATTTTTGTTTGAAATGAAGGAAGTTTTCTTGAATAGTGTATTCGAGTAATGTGTGCACAGAATTATCAAGCATATGCAACCATGTTGTTTTGAAGCATCATCATGTGCATAAGTGTCAGGCATAGTGTCAAATGAAGTTCCCGTAATGGTTGATAGATGATTAAGTGAGGCTTCTACTCAAAGCGTCAGCTACAACGTTTTCTTTACCAGGTTGGTATTGAATGTTGGCCTGAAAACTTTGAATAAAAGAGGTCCACTTAATATATCTATCATCTATTAGGTTTCCCCAATCTCAGAAAAAAATAAAAATTATTTCAAAATATATTAAGTGCATAAGTGAAGGGTGAGTTTAGGAAATAAAAAGACACATGAAGGTGGAAAGTCAAAAGACAAATGAAGGTGGAAAGTCAAAAGACCTTTTGTGTCCATATAAATAGGTGTTTTTCTTCTCTTTAATTTTTCCTTTAGCATTTTCTTCTCTTCTCCTAGCGTTTTCTTAGTTGATCTCTCATTCTCTCTCTCTCTCTCTCTCTCTCTCTCTCTCTCTCTCTCTCTCTCTCTCAATGTTGTATCCGTCCTTTCGAGCTAATATTGTTGCAAATCTATGTGCTTTGTCATTGCTTGTTGTTATATGCTATAAACTAACGCATCGTTTTTCTTTTTGTTGAGAAGAATCTTTGAATTAGGAATACCTTTTAATCTTTCTGAAGCCATTAGGAATACCTTTTAAGGGCTGAGAAAGTAAATATTTGATACTTTGTTGATCAGTTTTAATGATCAAATCAGTACCCATTACATAGTGTTTCCAAATTTTCAATGCATGTACCACAACAGTCAACTCTTTATCATAAGTACTGAACTTTGTTTTAGAAGGTTTGAATTTACGGCTTTCAAAAGCAATTGGATGGTTATCTTGCATAAGGACTGCACCGATACCTTTTCCACTAGCATCAGTGACTACCACAAAGAATGGTCTTTCAAAATCAAGCAATTGCAATATAGGTGCATTAGTCAAAGAATGTTTAAGTGCATTAAATGAGATTTCTTGCAAATCAGTCCATTCATAAGGTGTGTTTTTCTTCAACAGGAGAGTCAAATAATGTGATTTGTAAGCAAAATCATGAAAAAATTTCCTGTAATAGCTACAAAGACTGATAAAAGAACGTAGCTCATGCAAGTTTTTGGGTCTAGGCCATGACTAAATGGCTTCAATTTTCTTTGGATCGACATGTATTCCCTTACCCAATACAATGTGTCCCAAATATTCAATTTCATATTGGAAAAATGAACTCTTTTCAGGATTCAAATACAATGATTTTGTGCAAGCAGATCAAATACACGTGTTAAATGCTGTTTATGCTCTTCTTTAGATTTATTGAATACCAAAATTTCATCAAAAAATACAATCACAAAATCTTGATGATCAATGAAAATTCTATTCATCATGCGTGTGAAGATGGCTGGTGCATTTGTCAAACCAAATGGTTGCTAAATATGTTTGCCCTTTCAGTTTGTCTAATAGATCATCCACTCTAGGAATAGGAAACCTATTCTTAATGGTGATCTTGTTTAAAGCCCTGTAGTCGATACACATACGAAAGGTTCCATTTTTCTTCTTGACAAGAAGTACTGAAGCTCTGTATGGTGAACTACTAGGTCGGATTAGGCCTCTGTCAAGTAAATCAGTGATTTGAGTTTGTATCTCCCTGTGTGAGGTAGGATTTACTTGATAAGGTGCTCTACAAGGACATTCACTACCCGGTATAATGTCAATTTTGTGGTCTTCTGGGCGTGATGATGGAATCCCAGGTGGCAGATCATGCATGGAATAATCTTTAAATTGTGAGAGAAATTCATCGTGTGTGGGGTTACGTGAAGTTTCAGTTTTAGCAGAAATTTGATTTACCAATACTAGATATGTTTTCCTCTGTTTTCAAATTGCTCTTTTGGCTTGAGTGTGAGAGAGGAGTGGAAATTTTTGATGTGATAGTGTTGCTTGGATGGAGAAATTTTTATTATTATGAGTGAGAGACATCGTACGTGTTTTATAATTAATCAACGGGTCAAATTCATGACGAAATGGCATTCCCAAAATCATATCAAGACCATGCAAGGGTGCTACCAAAAATGTTCGTGCTTGTGTAAATTCACCAATGCAAACTTGAACAGTGACGGGTTTTTACAATTAAAACGTTGATTATTAAAAACAGTTTTGACCTTGTGAGGTGATGAGATTTGAGAGAGAGATAGTTGTTGTGCCAAACGTGTGGAAATGACATCATGGCTACTACCATCATCTAACAGAATGGTGACACTTTCACCTTTAACAATGCTTTGCACTTTAAACAAAGTGTGAGGAGATATAAGAGTACCTGAGGATGGGTTGTCATGGTTATCATGATCAGGATGATATTCCTCACCGTAGTTAGCTTTTACTTCATTGTCATCGGGAGTAGCATCTTCGATGAGGTTAAGAGTAGCTCCGTTGGGGCAATTGTTGTTGAAGGGTTTTTGACTTGAATTTCTATAGACTCCATTGGAATGGTGTTAGTGGCTGGACACACCCTACGGAAAATGACTGCTTGACGGAATATTATTTTTTGTAATTATTCATTTATTGAGAAAAATTGACATTTCACCTTTGTAAATATTGGGGCTTACAGAAGTTTCCAGATTGTATCCCATTTTTGACATTTAGATTGAGTAGATGGTTAAATTGGAACCTTAGGGTTTGAGATTGTAAGGTATTTATACCACTTTTGACCTTAATGAGAAAACCTTTGTCATTTTAAAAAGTTCTGTCTGTGAGTGAGCGTACTGTGTACGACAGAGAGTGAGAGATTCATCTTGACGCTACGCGCGCACCGGTGGTGAGTGAGTAGAAGTGCAGCGTGTTTCCCCCGACAAGAGCTACGCGCCGATACTTACATTGCGAGCGTACGGTCTGGTTTTGTGGGCTCGACCTACGAGCTTTATCTGGTGATTCGGTGAGCATACGTTATCCGTTTTCGCATTTCAGCATATCCACGCGTTCGCATTGAGAAGGGCTACACATTAGGCACTTCAGTTTTCGGAAACGAGGACCTACAAATTTCGGCTAGACATCCTACGTGATTTTGTACCAGGTGTTTAGGGTTGGGATTTTGGTTCATGGACCTTAGGGAGAGTGACCTATTGGTGTTAGTAGGGTCTCCTTCAAGTTCTGTGGTCTTTCGAGGACGTTTGATGGGTATTTGGCTCTTGTAAGCGTTGTAGGAAATCTCCTCTTATGTACTCCTGAAGGCTGTAGCTTAGACATTGGGTAGAAACCTCTGTAGGAATTAGTCGAGAGTCGGTCGAGTGTAGATTGACACCCTATGATTGCTTCCACGCGGCTGCGGGTGGAGCTTTATCCTTAGCTGACAAATCTTGTTAGGTGAGTTCTCGCTGTGCTGACGTCCGTCGTGGCGTATCCGCCAACATTGGCGCCGTTGCCGGGGACGAAAACCCTAGGTAGGTGACCGAGACTAGTCGTTGAGGATAGGGATTCTCTGGCTTGCCAGAGTCTCATTTTACATTTAGATAGGATTAGAGGGTGGAGGACTCTCTAGGTATTAGGAGGAGTCTAGGGAGGAGCGTGTGTCTGGCCTAGATCCTTCGACTTAGGTAGACTTAGATAGTTTTAGGCCTTAGTTGAGATGATGAGTAGGAGTTGGAGTGGTAGAAGCGGTGAAAGGAGAGCTTGAGAATCCGGAGAGGCCAGGAAGCAACCCAAACACCAATATCACCATTTCACATGATGAGTAGGAGTAGGGTAAGTAGGACATCATGATTTATGATGTAGAGCACTTCATGCATGTTATACTTGCTGTTAAGTTTATCACAAGGTTGTAAAAGACGTAGAAGAGTGTTTGAAAGCTGAAGTGAAGTTCAAAGCATTTTTGTCAGGAAAAAAATAAATTTTAAGCCAGGAGACATCCTACGCGTAGGATGTCTACAGGTTGATCTGGTGGAAATTTTGAAATTTTAAGTTGACCAGTGTGTTCAAAAGGTAGGTTTTACCCTATTTTCACCTAGAAAGTGGAAATTTGACAATATCTTGACAAGATAAGGCCAGATAGACAGAAATTGCCATACATCCTACCCAAATTGTGCCAATGCATTATTTTAAGACCAAAACCATAGGGTGGCTGCATGAGCATGATCTGCATGATTTATTGAGTGCCTGAGAAGGGTTTCATCTCAATTGGGTGAGAAAATTGGGTTTTAAGTAGACTTTAGCACTTTTGACTGAAAAAGGCTAGGATAGCTAAAATTGGGTTATTTTGAAATCCAAACCAAAATCTAAGCATAGCACTGGGTTGCTGACATCAAGGGGAAGTTGTGGCTCAAGTTTGGGGTCAAACACGCCATATAGACATCCTACACGTAGGATGTGTTCTGTGTGATTTGGCACTCCAAACCTAACTTTGTGCATACCAAAGTGATCAACACCTTAAGGGGAGTCTGTGCTTTGCATTTAAGGTCATTTTGAGCAATTAGACATGCTACGCATAGAATGTCTAATGCATGAATTAGAAGTTAGAAACTGTCTGTAGGCATAGCAGGGTGTTGTATAGCCTGAGGCAAGCCTCCTAGTCAATTTTGGTCCAAATTGGAGCTAATTTGACTGGTTAGACCAACATCAGGCTGCTGGAACAGATTTCTGATTCATTGACCAGCTTATAGGTGTCCAAATCAAAAAGTAAAAAACAGCTGTGGACTTAGCACATCAAGGGGAACCTATAGTGCAAAACCTAGGCAAAACAGAGCAGGAGACATCCTACGTGTAGGATGTCTACAGAGGCTTAGTGAAAAGAAAATTTGACTGAGGACATATAGTGATGTTCCAATTGACTTAAGAGTTCCAGAACTTCTTCTAGAAGTGAATTTGGACCTTGTGTGACCTTTTGACGGAACAAAGACGGAATTAAGACTTTTCATGTAAATTGACCAACATCCGAGGGAAGTACAGTTCCAGATTAGCAGACCTAATCTAGAACATCAAAAGTGTATAAAATATAGTAGTGGTTGAGGTTAACCCTCCAGTTAATCCAATCATTACTAAGACCACCTCTAGCGGTTAAATTCTTTGATTTGATTGCCGAAATTAAACGCTTGTGTACAGGTATATTCAACGGCAAAGCAAGAATTTGTGAGGAAATTGATCCTTTTCCAGGTGAGTGGTTGGATTTGTGTTAAATTGCATTGCTAAGTTTGATGAATTTAAGATCAGGAAGACACATTTTTAGAGACCAAAAGGTGGTAGGTGATCAGGGTAGCTTAGTGTCCACCGAGGAGAGTGTAACTCAGGCAAGGCTAGATCCACTAGCACCGATTATTGAGGAGGGTAGTGATACTGACACTTCATCAGACAAGTCCTTCTTCATGATGGGTAGTCAGCAGCCAGGAGGTTCTTCAATGAAGGACCAATGCTAGGAGGAAGCACCTCCCTAAATTTTTTGAACGATCCAAGTTCACTATAATCTTGTTAGAAGGAACAAACTCAAGGGGAGCCCTAGTTTATTCTGACTATCGAGGACGCAAGTGTATTTGTATTGAAGAAAGACCTGCTCAGAGACTGGAGATAATTCGAGTCTATGATGATGGAGATAGATTCCGAGACGAAAAGGGGAACCACTATCTGATAGTTAGTAACCATGAGGATTACAATAGATATGGAGATAACGTGGCGAAAGGAAAAATGGTTTCAAAAACTCAAGAACCGCCTCCAAACATTGATCGACCTGGAGCACTTTTTATGTATGAAAGAAAACAACCAGGGTCTCAACTTATAATGAGAATGTGGGGATTTACAAGATGAGAGCGAGGGAATAATCTCTTACTTTCGATGCAAAGAACACTACCCAAACGAATTAAGCAAAGACAAGGTTCTTTACTTATTCTCTTATGAAATTGCTATGGGGAAGGATATTGCTTTTGTTGATAGGTACGGGCGAGAATACAAACGTATTCTCCCAGAGGAGGTAGAAAAGGTAACAGTTCCAGAAGCATCAACATATGCCCCCAAAGAAGTGCCAAGGGAAGGGATTTACAAGAACCACCACTCTATTCAAGGTATCAGGGCAAGAGTAAGCCAAAAACTCAAGGGTCAACAGAGCCTGGAAGACCACCCATAGAGCGAGCTCGAAGAGATGAACCATCTCTTGCAAGAACCGTTAGAAATTATGGCTTAGGAGCACCACTGGGAGAGGAACCCGCTCACTACTGAAGGCCATAGGAGGTATATCGATTAGGACTAGGAGATCCAATGATGAGATTTGTAGACCATCGTAGAATTAGACCTTCTCAAGTGCAAAAATGGGTAAACAAGAAATGCAGGAGAAACAGAGATCCTAGGGATCATGTAGAGCCTTTGTGCGTGTAATTAGAGCTGAAGAGGTGTTAGACTTCCCTACCCAATTTGCAGGGTTTGGACTAACCCTAGAGGAGGATGCAGCTACTTGGTTTGACTCTATGGAGCGTAGAGACTTTGAGTCTATGGAGGAGGTGTTTGACGAGTTTATTCAGGAATTCTCACAAAGGGGGATAGCTCATAATACAGTCTCACAAAGCCATAAATTCAAACAGAAAGAAGGGGAGTCGGTGCGAAAGGCGGCCCTAAGACTAAAAAGATATGTTAAGTTCTGCCCTGTGGAAGAACTGCCAAATCAGTCCAGACTTATGCTTATAGTTATTCAAGGACTAAGGAATGCTGATCTCCAGAAGGACTTACATATGAAGAGTAGCACGACGTTAAATGAGTTAACTAAGGAGGATCTTTCCCTTGTAGACAATTGTGCGGTCTACAAGGAGGGTGAATTCAAGGATCTTGACGACGATTCATCCTCACAACAAAGTGGAAGCAAGTCCGCTAAGATGGCACCGAAAGGAGAAGTAGCTATAAGCCAGGAGCAGCTTGTAGAGGAAGTGCTAAAAAAGATTAACCTGTACGCTAAACCTCAGGCTAAACAGCCCAAGTGGTGTGCTATTGAATAAAAATGGACAAACCATGGGACGGAGGAATGTTATTATAACAAGAGGTATGTGAGAAAATGACCTTACGCTCCCCAGGCTCAGGTAGCATCTCCTCAACTTCCACCGATGCCTAGGTATCAAGCAGGCAACCTACCGGGACCTATAGGTGTAGAAAGACCACAACCAGTGTTGGGGCAGCAACCACCCCTACCAGGATTACGACCAGTCGGCATAAGATACACACCAACAATAATCACACCAGAAGAGAAGGTTTTGGTACCTATGCATGCATATTACGAAGATCCCAATGGAGATGCTGCAAATCCTGCTTATTATCCACTCGAAGAACCCCCAACGCCAGAACCATGGAGCATGATGGGAAGCGCAGGACCGCCAACAGCTACACAGGCAGCGGGAGAAGGAAGATATAGCTTGGATGAACGAACATTGCTGTTCATAGCCAACGGAGGCATGGGTGGGCAGAGACATGCATATCAACAAAGAGGAGCTCAAGGAGCACCTCAACAGCCTAAGGGACCCTGCTACAAGTGTGGTGGAGACCATTGGCTAAGAGACTGTCCTCATGATGAAATCATTAGAGTCAACGCATATTGCACCGAGTGTGGAATTACTCATTTGATTCTTGATTGCCCTAAAAACCCGAGCAAAGGAGAAAAAACTACCTTGAACATGCTGGAAGCATTGCCTTCCAGTGGAGGGTCAGAAAACGAGACAATAATACCTATTCAGGCAGTGACACGAGCCCAAGCTCAAAGAATGACGAATGAGCCCATAATTGAAGAACCAAAAACCAATGCCCCAAGTTCAGAGATGAAAAATCAGAGAAGCACGTGGAAAGCTAGAAAGGTGCGTATGAAAGCTCGGAGAGAACGAGAGCAAACGGCTCTATCTGAGGAGTTAAAACACACAAAGGATAGATTAGAGCGGTTAGAGGATTTAGCTAGCCTAAGCTCACACACTGCGGCAACCATATCACCCAAGGAAATAGCAGAACCCAAAAGTGCACGATCAGGAGGATCAGTGTTGGCAGAAAAGATAAATGAGCAGTTAGACGCACTTTTGAAAGCTGGCGAAGCCAGCCTCAAAAACAACCAAACCCAAGAGCAAAGATGGATGACTTATCCATATGAAAAAATAGAAAAACAAAGGTTCAAAATGTGTCGAAAGATGATTGAAACAGCTCAATCCTTGATAGAGAACCCGCTTGGTAAACCTGCAAGTTGGCATGAAGTACCAGCTCCAACACCTATCAAACCAACTTTAAAGAAACAAGTAGAAACGAAGGAAAGACTCACAAATGCCTCTGAGTCTAGGGGAGAGCCTATCATAGTGCCAAATACAACAGATGAGACAAGTGAGGGGTTCCAGCTTAAAACATTGGTAGAATTGGGTAGGGATTGTAACGATCTGGATGACTTGTGGAAGCAAATCCGTGATGCCAACGAAGCTATCAGGGTGAGCTACCAAATGAATGGCATGAGAAAGAGAAAAATGAGATCTTACCTCCTATTGAAGAATTTGAAGCAAGATCACAAATGAACTTTGATATACATTCACAAGGGGGAGACCAGGAATCAATTAGTTCGGGGTACAGCCAACTAAACTCGCTGAAAACTCTACCCTCTTACCTAGGGGAGTATGAAGCCAAGTCTAAGGTGAGAGCAATCCCATCTCAAAGACTTTCTTCTAAGAGAGTGATGGATTCACAAGGGTTGACTGAGATATTGTCCACCCCTGTGGCATGCACAATCACATTAGCCGAACTCCTAAGGCTAAGGCCAAACATGTGGACCACCGTAGGCAAATGCTTAGAAAAATTTGGAGTAAAAGACCCCAATTCAAAGCTTCAAAAAGGGATTAGAGAATTGGACAAGCCTCAACTAAACACTAGGCAAGTACCTTCAAACAAGGTTGGAGAATATTACGAGGGAGAAGATGGAAACACCACGCTACCAGTAGAATTCCAAGGAGTAGTTTCCAAAGCTATTCTTGACAGTGGAGCAGGAGTCGCTATTGCCACCAAGGAAATCTGGAAAAAATGGGGAAAACCGACTTTGAGAGCTACCAGAATGAAATTGCAATTGGTAGATGGGTTCATGGAAAAGCCTCTAGGGTAAAGGGGCGAGTGGTGGACCAGCTAAGAGGCGTTGGCCATAGCTCCCTCCCCTGTTATCAGATTTGAGTCGGAGGAGGTGCAAAAAGATGCGCGCTGAAGAGAGGGTTTCATAGCAAAAATCTAAGTGCAATCTGCTTACGATTGCAGAATAATACACAGTGTAGCGCATTTTTCAATGCAAAATGAAGCTTCTCACGTGTTAGAGACAGGCAAGACCCAGTAATAATCAGTTTTTCAGCAAATCAAAGAAGGACACATCACCAAGATTCCAAGCATATTTCAATTTTTTTGCTCTAAATTGGGGGGAGGTGCAGCTTTGTTCTGGTACTTGTCCCCTTAATGGCCCCTTTATCCTAGGACTCTTAGAAAAATTAATTGTCACCTCTTGCGGAATCGAGTATGATCATACGTTTGCAATAGTCGATTTCGACAAAAAGAACAATTACGAGATCATCTTGGGAAGACCATTCATGAGACAATTAAAGATGGTCCAGGATTGGGGTTACGACCACATCTACCTCAAACATGGTGAGACTACAACCAAAATACACCTAAAAGACCATAGTTACAAAGATGTGAACCAGATACCAGTGGAAGAGTTTGATTCAGCTACATTGGGAGGGTCCGAACTCCCAGCATGGTTAGGGCAACAAAAATGGCTATGGATGTGCGGAGCTTCACATTGTGGGAGCTTAAAAAGAGAGGACTGCGTCTTAGAAAGAGCTATTGAGGACAAGGATTATATTCCGGAACCTTTTCCTGAAGATGCCTTAGAACCTTTGGAACGGGAACACATACTAGCAACATTGGATGTCTGTACCATTACAGATAGTCCAACGACAAAATTTTGCGATAAAGACGGCTATGATGTGCTACCCTATTACATGGTAAACCTTATACCAGGAGGAGATGAGATAGTAGAACCACCAGAACAAGAAGAGTTTTATAACTCCTTTGAGCATCTGGAGGTAAATAACGATGCAGATAATGAGTGTTCAGACAGCTCAAGCGAGCGTGGGGAGAATATCAAGTTTTATGATTTTGCCAATCAGCACCCTAAACGCCAGGAACACTATAGGAAAAAAACGAGCAGAAAACAAAATGAGAGACAACTCTATGCCCAGGATAAAAGATAAAACTCACTATCTAATGCTTGTCAAAGCAGAAGATTGTGTAAAAGACCAAATATCATGAAGATTCTCGAGAGTGCGAAGGAAACGGACGGAAGAGAAAATAAAACAAGTACGCAAAGTTAAAACAGAAACAAAATCAAAAAAATCTCAAAAATCAAAACAAGAAACAACGAAAGAACCATAGTGGACCAAATTGGAGCGTAAAAGGAAATACCAAGAGCTAAAACGGTCTTTACGAGAGGTATGGACGACTGAGGGAGAAAGTTATGGTAAGGAGGAGTCAGAAAAAGAAAACATGAATGTACCATCACACTATCGGAAATTCACCATCCAGGACAGAAAAATCATAATGACACCACTAGTCAGGGAAAGAATAAACCAGGAATCTTACGATGGGCCGAAAAATGAAAAACGGATAGACCTCACTGAACCAGGTGAAAAGCCTCAGCTGGTCTATATCGCAACTGATTTAGAGCCTGAAGAAGAAGAACAGTTAACCAAACTTCTCAAGAAGTATAAAGATGTGTTTGCATGGTCCTACAAAGACCTCAAAGGAGTTGATCCATCGATATGCCAACATACAATTCCTTTGAAATCAGATGCCAAACCTAGCAAACAACGTCCTTATACATATAATGACACATTTTCTAAACGAATCAAAGAGGAGATTGACAAGCTGATGGATGCTGAATTCATCTATGAGATCGACCATACAGATTGGGTGTCACCCATTGTGGTTGTCCCCAAAAAGAACGAAAAGCTGCGAGTGTGTGTGAACCTCAAAAAGGTAAATGCAGCCACCATAAGGGATAATTATCCCTTGCCGATCACACAACATGTACTTGAGATTGTGTCCGGAAAATGGGCGTATTCCTTTCTAGATGGGTTTTCACGGTATAACCAACTGGCAATTGCAATAGAGGATCAACACAAAATAGCGTTTGCCACATAATGGGGAATATATGCGTATCGAGTTATGCCTTTCGGCTTAACTAATGCCCCAGCTACCTTTCAAAGGTTAATGAATCATGCGTTCAGAGAATACCTGAGAATATTCTTAGAAATATACATGGATGATCTTTGTGTACACTCTCTTCTATGAGAAGAACATATTGACCATTTACAAAAGGTATTTGAGAAATGCAGAACATATCGAATCTGTCTTAACCCGGAAAAGTGCATTTTTATGGTTAGGCAAGGCCGCATCTTAGGACATATTGTCTCAAGAAATGGCATAACCACTGACCTAGACAAAATCAAAGTCATAGTAGACTTACCCAGGCCTACTAATGCGAAACAAGTGCAATCCTTCATGGGACACTGCGGATATTATTAAAGATTCATATATATGTATGCAGTCATTGCACAACCTTTGTATCGTTTGTTAGTCAGTTTCGATTGGACTGAGGAGTGTGAGACTTCATTCCATAAGCTGAAGGAAAACCTTGTCTCAACACCTGTACTTAAGGCACCAGATTGGGAAAAGATATTCCATGTTCACATTGATGTATCTGCATATGCAATCGGGAGTATTCTGGCTCAACCTGGAGACGGAACAATGGATTTCCCAGTTTGTTATGCACACCGACAGTTAAACAGTGCAGAAAAGAACTACACAACCACTGAAAGAGAGGGGTTAGGAATGATTTATGCTATAAAGAAATTTCGGCATTATTTGCTCGCAAACAATTTTTGTTCTTCAGAGATCATCAAGCTCTTTTGTATCTGGTAAATAATCCATGCAATACTGGGAGAATTGTACGCCGGTTTATTATATTGCTAGATTTTGACTTCACAGTGATGCTCAAAAAGGGTAAAACTCACCTGAGGGCGGATCATCTTTTAAGTCTACAAAACGGTGAAACTCCTGAAGGAGTAGATGATGACATACCTGATGCGTATCTTTTCAATATTGAAATGATACCCAAATGGCCTTAGGAAATTGTTAGCATTCTTTCCTTTGGAGGTAGATTTGATAACAAGGAAGACAGATCCAAACAACAAACAATTCGACAAACAAAAAACTTCCAGTTGATTGCAGGACGACTGTATCACCTAGGCTCGGACCAGATTCTACGATTATGTATAAATCTGGAGAAATTCGAGTGTTATCTAGAAGAAGCACATGTCTAGGATTGTGCATTTCATTGTTTAACAATGAAAACACACCAAAGAATGAAACAATTAGGGGTTTATTGGCCAACTATGTATGCTGACACGCATTCTTACGTTAACAATTGTACTAAAAGAGAAGGGTTAGAAATGATTTATGCTGTAAAGAAATTTTGGCATTATTTGCTTGCAAACAAATTTGTGTTCTTCACAGATCATCAAGCTCTTTTGTATCTGGTAAATAAACCATGCAGTACTGGGAGAATTGTACGCTGGTTTATTATATTGCTAGAGTTTGATTTCACAGTGGTGGTCAAAAAGGGTAAAACTCATCTACGGACGGATCATCTTTCACGGCTACAAAACGGAGAAGCTCTTGAAGGAGTAGATGACGACATACCTGATGCTTGTCTTTTCAATATTGAAATGATACCCAAATGGTCTTAGGAAATTGTTAGCATTCTTTCCTTTGGAGGTAAATTTGATAACAATAAAGACAAACAACAAACAATTCGACAAACAAAAAACTTCTAGTTGATTGCAGGACGACTATATCACCTAGGATCGTACCGGATTCTACGATTATGTATAAACCTGGAGGAATTCGAGTGTTATCTAGAAGAAGCACATGTCCAGGATTGCGCATTTCATTGTTCAACAATGAAAACACACCAGAGAATGAAACAATTAGGGGTTTATTGGCCAACTATGTATGCTGACACGCATTCTTACGTTAACAATTGTACTATATGTAGTGCCAAACGATCAGTGGATCACGCGACATTGTTTCAGGTAAACATTGCACCTGCATGGAGTCAATATATCATTGATTTCTTAACCACAAGGACGTTTCCTGAAAACATAACAAGAGCACGGAAAAGGGCTATAGAGTTGGAGGCTCGTGACTTTCAGTTAATTGAAAATCAACTCTATAAGCGAGGAAAGGACAATCAACTTAGAATCTATGCAAGTGAAAGTGAATACCTGCTGATTCTAGAACACGCACATGGAGGCATAAGTGGAGGCCATTTTTCAGACGATAAGACAGAAAAAATTGACTTAACCGCAGACATATGGTGGCCTACATTGCATATGGATGCTAACGAGTTTGTAAAGCGTTGTGACGCATGTCAGCGCACCAAGGTGCCGATAAAGAGAGATGAGATGCCATTACGGCCAATGATGGGAGCAAGGGCATTTGCAAAATGGGGCATTGATTTTGTGGGGCCTATTTCACCCCCTGCATATTGCACCCATACTCAATTTATCATTGTGGCTACGGACTATCTCACAAAATGGGCGGAAGCGAAGGCAACACAAAAAGCAGATGCAAGAACCACTACACAATTTTTATATGAAAATGTCTTTGTACGATACGGATTACCAATAGAAATTGTCAGTGATCGAGGAACACATTTTCTTAATGAAGTCATTGAATATCTGCTAGAGGAATTCATGGTCATACATAGAAAATCTGCTCCATATCATCCACAGGCAAATGGACAAGCTGAGGCCACAAATAAAACACTATGCACGGTTCTCACTAAAATTGTATCGGAGTCAAGAACAGCCTGGGATCAGCAATTACACTCAACACTATGGGCATATAGGGTAGCTTACAAAACATCAATAGGAACAACACCGTACAACATGGTGTTTGGCCTAAATGCTATATTACCCATAGAGTTTTTAATTCCAACTCTACGAGTAGCAAAAAGCTTAGCATGGACAGTGCATGAGCTCTCTTCAAGAGTGGATGATCTTGAAAAGCTAGATGAACTTCTCTTGAGAGTTGTAGCTTCAATCTATGCTAAAAGACAAGACAAAAAGAGTTTTTTGACAAGCATGTGCGCACGAAAGAGTTCAAAACAGGTGATTATGTACTTGTTTATACCTTGAAGCAACATGCCAAGAAACTTAAAAAGCGAGGGATGGGACCCTTTGTGATTAGTGACTTATCACAAAGTGGAGCTCTCAAGCTTGCTACATTAGCAGGTGAAGAAATGCCAAATTGGATTAGTGGGTGTTGATTAAAAAAATATCATTTACCACTAACACAGGATATGCTTCAACAAATCCATCAAGAAAAACAACGGATGAAGGAGAAACAGAGGGTACAAGAAGAAGCCCAAGTTAAAGCAAAAGAACGCATTGCAAAAAGACGGATTCTACGACAACAATAACAATGTGGATCACCGTTGCGAATCAATGCCATTCGACTAACGAATTTTGATGAAGACACAGTGGAGCCACTGATTGCAATCGAAGTGGGTAGCAATCGAGTTGAATCGACGGCATTGCTTGATTCTGGAGCTCAAGCAAATCTAATCTCTTATAGATTATACACACTAAAGGAGTACGAGCGGAAGTGCGACGCGAGAGAGAGTGCGAGAAGAAGAGCACGACGATATGGTGAACTCGCTCTACTGTAATGTGTAGAGCATAGTGAGTTCTTATTAGGTTTTTACAAAAGAATATGTGTACATACCTGGCGGCCCGCCCACTTACCTGGGCGACCACATTGGGCTTTATAACCCAACAACCTCCCACTTAAAGTCCAATGTGGTACTTTAAGTGTGAGAGAAGCTACTATACAAGCTAATATACAAGAGATGTAGAGAAGTGATGTAATACCCTACACCTAACTGCTTGCGAAAATGCGCAAAGCTCTCTGAGGGAAGTCCTTTTGTAAGTAGATCAACAGGATTTTCTGTGGTGTGAACTTTGACAAGCTGAAGTTGCTTATCCTCAAGCATTTCCCTGATGAAATGATACTTCACATCCACATGCTTTGTCTTTGAGTGATAAAATGGATTGGGAGCCAATTGTATAGCACTTTGACTATCACAATATAACACAGGCATCTCTTCTTTGATTCCCAAATCTGTTACTAGTCGATTAAGCCAAATTGATTCTTTGCATGCCTCTGATGCTGCAACATATTCAGCCTCTGTAGTAGATTGAGTAACACAATCTTGTAATAGAACTCCATGATACTGCTCCACCTGCTAATGTAAAGACATACCCTGACGTAGACCTTCGGTTGTCTAAGTCACCTGCATAATCTGAGTCTGTAAAACCCTTTACACTTAGCTCCTGACTCCCATAGCATATACGCATACTCTTTGTAGCTTTCAGGTATCTCAATATTCCTTTCACTGCCTCCCGATGTTTCTTGCCTGGGTTTGACATGTATCGACTTACTACTCCCAGTGCAAATGCAATGTCTAGGCGAGTAGCAATCATTGCATACATCAAACTACCCACTGCAGACACATATGGAATCTTATCCATTTTAGCTTGTTCTTCCTTAGACACAGGACAATCTTGTTTGCTAAGTTTCACATATGGTGGCAATGGAACACTCAGTGCCTTTCCCTTCTCCATATTGAAACGTTGCAAAACCTTGTCAATATACTCTGTTTGAGATAACCAAACAACTTCTTTGATCTGTCTCTCTCAATGCGCATACCAAGTATATGACTTGCCTCACCCATATCTTTCATGTCAAACAATTTTGCCATCTTTGACTTCAAAGCTGAAATTTCTTCCAAGTGCTTGCCAGCAATCAACATGTCATCCACATACAAAATAAGGATCAGCCAACTACCATCCTTAGCCTTCTTTGTATATAGACAGTGATGGAACTCACTACGTTTGTAGCCTTGAGAAAGCATAAACTTGTGGAATTTATGGTACCATGCCCTCGGTGATTGTTTTAAGCCATAAAGACTCTTTAACAACTGGCATACCCAATCTTCCTTGCCTTTCTCAACAAACCCTTATGGCTGCTGCATGTAAATTTCCACATCTAAATCACCATGCAAGAACGCTGTCTTGACATCCATTTGGTGCAACACCAAATCTAATATGGCAACCAATGCAAAAAAGCATCTCAATGTAGTCATCTTGACCACTGGAGAGAAGACCTCATCAAAGTCAATGCCTTGTTCTTGCTTAAAGCCCTTGGCAACAAGCCTTGCTTTGTAGTTTGGTTGACTATCATGAGCGGTGATCTTATACCTGTAAACCCATTTACAAGGTAGAGCCTTTTTGCCCTGTGGTAATTTAACTAGCTTCCATGTCTTGTTTTTATGCAGAGCTGTCATCTCTGACTGCATGGCCAATTGCCAATTCCCGGAGTCCTTCATTTGCACTGCTTCCTTGTAACATGAAGGCTCATTGCAATCAGTCAACATGACATAGTTCATAGATGGAACAAACCTATCAGCAGGTCTCGTGACACGTCTAGATCTACGCACAATAGGTGGCTCAGGCTCAGCCACAACCTGTGGTTCCACTCTATCCTGTCCTTGCTCCTCTTGAGCCATGACATTTTGTCTTGCACGTGCAGGTCCATCTTCTTGGAAGACAACTCTTCTAATCTCCTCAACCCTCTCTGGTTTAGAATGATATTTGGATTCATTGAAGTGAACATCATTGCTACGGACAACCTTTCTGGATTCGGGATCCCAACGTCTGTACCCCATCTCACCAGAATTACCATAGCCTAGAAAGATGCACTTTCTACTCTTTGGCTCAAGTTTGTTCCTAAATTCCTTTAGAACGTGAGTATATGCCTCACAACCAAAGACTCTGAGATGCTTGTATGAGGGCATTTTGCCTGACCATACCATCTCTGGCACTGAATCCTTCTGCAAAACCTTGCTAGGAGATCTATTTACAAGATGAACAGTTGTTGATACAGCTTCAGCCCAAAACCCATTTGGCAGCTGTGCATTAGACAACATACTTCTGACCTTCTCTTGTATGGTCCTATTCATCCTCTCAGAAACACCATTTTGAGGAGGATTGTAAGGAGCAGTAAGTTCACGTTTTATACCTTTTGACTCACAAAAGTCCTGAAAGGCCTTTGAAACATACTCTCCACCATTGTCAGTGCGTAAGCATTTAAGCTTCTTGCCACTTTGATTCTCCACAAGTGTCACAAACGTTTTGAAAACACTAAACGCTTCATCCTTGTGCTTGAGAAAGTAAACCCATACTTTCCTCGAGTAATCATCTATAAATGTCATAAAGTAAGAAGCTCCCCCTAGAGATAGGTTAGGCATAGGTCCACACAAATCACTATGAACAAGTGCCAACTGTGTATCTCTTCTACTGCTTCTATGCTTATGTGGCTGCTGTGTTTGCTTACCATACAGACAATGTTCACAGAATTCAAAATCATTAAATGAAAAGCCAGGCAAATAACCAGAACGAGACAAGATTTCCATTCCCTTCTTGGACATATGTCCTAACCGAAAATGCCACAAAGAAACGTTCGGCTACTCGGTTACATTGATTACATTTTTAGAGACATTTGATACATAAATCATGTAAAGTCCTCCAGACTTTACTCCATGTGCTACTGTCATAGAACCCTTGGATATCTTCCACATGTTCTGTCCAAAAGTGGTGACGTAGCCAGCATCATCAAGTAAACCTGTGCTGATCAAGCTCTTTGTAATTGCGGGAACATGTCTCACATTCTTCAGCGTGAAAGAAGAGCCATTCTGAAACTTCAATTGAACATCTCTAACACCTAAGATCTCACATGTCTGCCCATTGCCTAGCCGAACATGATCTTTAGTGGTCACATAAGAGGTAAACCACTCCTTGTTTGGAGACACATGAAGTGATGCCCCTGAGTCTATAATCCAGTCACTCAGTGCATTTCCATCAGATGCTGTAAGAAGAGCTGAGTCCATTGTATTCTTCAAGAAGTAGATGTCTCCTGACACTAGACTGTCATCCTCTGCAACAGTGTTTGTCACATTTATTTCTTGAATCTTCACTAAGGACTTGTTCTTCTCACCATGGTCTTCAGCTTTCTCTTTGCCTTTTTCTGCTTTCCATTCCCTGTAGTCTCTTTTCATGTGACCCTTCTTGCCACAATGGTAGCATTCTATGTCACTCTTGCCTTTAGCACTGCGGGACTTGCTACGAGACTGATTCCTCTTTCCACCTTTGTACTTTTCTTTGGTCCTTCCCCTGACAACTAAGGCTGTTCCTTTGCCTTTGTCCATTGTCTTTCTATTGGTTTCTTCAGTAAGCAGACTTCCTTCTACACCTGCTATGTTCAAACCATCTGGAGGTGCAGAATTACTCAAAGCTGTGCGAAAAGTGTCCCAACTTTCCGGCAATGTGATCAACAAGAACATAGCTCTAACAGGTTCATCAAACTTGACACCTTGAGCTGACAACTGACTATAGATTGTGTTGAATTCATTCAGATGATTGGACATAGGTGTCCCTTCTTTCATCTTCAAGTCAACAAGCTTCTTAAGCCAGTATACCTGTGAAGCTGCACTCTGCTTCTCATAAAGATCACTCAGCTTTAACCATGCTTGATAAGCCGACATCTCGTCTACTACATTGAAGTAAACGCTTTCTGCCAAAGTCAGCATAATGGTAGAAAGTGCCAATTCATCCATTTCGTTCCATTCATCTTCGTCCATATCTTCTGGTTTTATCCCCTTGAGCTTTATAGGTTTTATCTGCTTCTGTTGTACCAACACGTGCCAAATCTGCTTCTTCCACAATGGGAAATTGGTTCCATCCAGCTTCTCGATATTGTAAAGAGCAGTGTCCTGTGATCTAGCCATAGCTACGCTTCACAGTAGTTTACTTTTCTGGGAAAAATTCGGCAGAGTTTCCCCTGTAAACTGACCTCTGAACCAATATCAACCTGTCAAATGAACCAAGAAAGCTTCAGATTCTGCAGAAATTTTGACAGAGTCTCCTTTGTAAAATGGCTCTGGTGTACTAAAAACAGACCAAAAAACAGCTCAAAAAACCACTGTCTCTCTAACACTGTAAGCTGTGGGTAAACCTGTCCTATACCTGTACTGTCTCTGACTGTCCTGTCACTGTCCTGTAAGCATAGACTGTGACAATGCCTCAACGGCAGTAAAGCAAAGATGCAATCCCAACTGTCTAACTCATAGTCAATACATCCTAGCTGCCTATCTAAGGGTGCTCGAGGGATCGCTCCAAGACTTGTATCACCGAAAGGATCTCAACATTCGAGAATCCCCCAGCTCAATAAAACCTCACTCGACCCTCAACAAAGGCTGTAGTAAATCTGACAGTACATAGACTTCCCACAAAGTCATACATCCACAAATTTCCCACTGTATGCTGTAACCGCTGCGGCGGTTGTTTGCTGCGTGACTCACAACCAGCAAACCCTCAACATACATACATCATCTCTGACAATACATCCCATGTGGAAGTACCTGCAATGTCAGGATGAAATCTGGAATATCAAGCAGCAAACACAAGCTACCTGATGAACTAGTGGATGTCGCCTTTAGTCTGTGTGTAGATGCGCCCGTGTCGTATGTGACACGCCTCCAAGAACTGTGAGCCTTCCTTCGATGTGTAGACAGCCACAACTCAACACTCTGGGAGTGTCGATATCCTCAGCACCTGCAGTCGTAGGCCAAAAACCCCAAATTTGCAGAGTCGGATCTGCACCCGTCGAGACCACGTAGTCGAAAATGGCCTGCGCAGACCTTTGTCGAAGCCGAACGGTGGCCGAGATGACCTCAGAATGAAATTTTGACAGCACCAAGGCCTTCGGACTGTCCCACGAGATTTGGGGCCGTGTCTTCGCCTGTCGAATTTCACTCCAATCTGAGTTGGTGACTCTAGCCTCCTGCAGTGCTGCCCCGAGCCTCGATCTGAGCTCTGATACCAGTTAAAGGAGTATGAGCGGAAGTGCGACGCGAGAGAGAGTGCGAGAAGAAGAGCACGACGATATGGTGAACTCGCTCTACTGTAATGTGTAGAGCATAGTGAGTTCTTATTAGGTTTTTACAAAAGAATATGTGTACATACCTGGCGGCCCGCCCACTTACCTGGGCGACCACATTGGGCTTTATATCCCAACACAAACAGCTCAAGCCCAAAGGTCAACTACATCCTACTCCACAAGTGTTGGAAAGTAGTACATCACATTCGCTAAAAACATTGGACTGGACTATATTGCATGTACAAGTACATCAATATATTTACCCACACAAGTTTTATGTGGTTGAGGATGAAAGCACACAACACCCCATGTTGTTAAGACAACCTTGGCAAAAAGAGTATAATGTGCAGATAGATTGGAATATGGATGTAGTCAAAATTCAGCATGCACAAGAACAACAAGTGGTAGCCTTTGCTCAGCAACCCCGGAAGAACCAGCTGGGACTAACACAATCAAGGGAGAAAGAGCCAAAAGGATGGGTGCCACTAAAGAACAACATGGCAAACAAACAGGGAACTACCAACCATGTTCACTACAAACATCCAACCAAACAGACTGCAGTGCCAAGATCAAGGTTAGCAACACACGACAAACAAGTATGGGTGCGGTTCCTAAAACCGAAGCAACACGAACTCCCTTCAGTACAAGCAACATCGGCATGCATACACACACAACATATGAAACCGGCAAACCAATCTATGTTGGTGCCAATAAGCAGCAAAACAATGACAACCGTGGAAGTAGCAATAAACCTAGAAAAACCGGCAAAACCAAGCTACAAATGGAAAGCAAAAGAGACAAAGACTATGGCCAATTCCGCCACAAAAATTCTCTCCAAGGAGAAAACCATGGCCATTTCGACTGTAGCGGCAAACCAAGCGACTTTTGCAAGAAAGACGATCAAACAAAGAGCGGTAGAGTTACAAATGTTACTTGCAAAGAAAATATGCCGACCAAATCAGCAGCAAACAGAAAACCTCGATTGGCGAATGCCAATAAGCATATTGCTTATACTCTCCTCTTGCACAACATTAATTTTTTCCATGCATTGACCGAGTATGCATCATGTAGGGCCACATTACACGGCCAAGCATTAGCACAATTTTTTTTAACCCAGGCATGGCACATATCCCGAGGCGATACCTTGTCGTCCAGGAGGACTCCGGCTAGGAGGGGGGGAGGCATTCTCAAATGAGGACCCAATGGTAGAAAGAGCAAAAAAGGGCATGTTTTTCGACTATTTTAAAGGGTTGTCGTTTGATTGCGAAATTTTCTAGACTAACCTAAGTACATATGCCCTTATACAACATGAATAGACAAGTATATGGGGCCAAACGCCAAATCAATCTCCTAGGTGTGTGTATTTCAGTAAAAATAGCCATTTTTCGGGCAAGATATTGAAAAAACGGAGAAATCCCGCCATAAAAATTGCATGTGAGTGTAGTGTTTTGCGGTGATGTTTTTGATTTATTATGATTTTTGGGTTTAATTTTCTATTTTTTGTTTTATTTTACTAATTTTCGGTAGAAAAACTTCAAAAATACAAAAAGCAGGTGAAAAATGGTTGTAATGAAAAAAAATATATGGAGATGATCAGTGCCTATAGGACAACCTATGGTACAATGTGGGTGCAATTATGTGAATGGAGCGGAAAGCGTGTTTTGGCTAGATTTTGACCGAAATGTCAAAATTCTCGTAAACTGGGCAAATGGAGTCTAAATCAAGAAATTTTTGAGCCTAAACCGCATCTCGCAAGAAGTTGGGAGCACATGTCAAAGTTCATGAAAAGTGATTCGGGGACCCCCATTATAAGAAATTTTCACTTCATTTTAAGCTCATTTCTACTATTGACTTTTGAGAGAGAGCTCCTGCCACCTAGAGCGAACGGGACTTCTAGCAGCTTCTACGACGTGCACGACCACCCAACAGGCATCAGACATGAGAGGTAGGCTCACCACCTTGAGCTTTTCGCGTATGTTTGTTGTTTTGTCGCGAAAACTAGCGTAGGGTTCACACAGAAAGCGAGCGGTAGAGACCTACAGGTAGAAGTGACCACCTAACGGCTAACCCAAAAGCAATGAGACTTCATCGGCGGCTTACCCTAGCATAGGAGACCACTTTTGGATGACCAAAGGCAGTAGAAAACCATCGGGAAAAACCCTAATTCCTAGAGCCCCGCAAGAGGCCACCAAATGGAAAATCGGAGGAAAGCCCGCCCAAATGCTACCAAAACTCATGGGTAGGAGCATCTCGAGATGCTCGACAAGTCTATATAGCCGACAAGGCCATACGGTGACCCGAAGCGGCACTAAACTTCAGAAATGGCATCAGACACACAAAGCGTCAAATAGCTCTCGCGGCCAAATCGCATGTCCGTTTGCCACCAAACTTCACGAGCGACTTTCCTAGACCATCAACAACCAAGTCCTATGGTGGTAGACCACCACAAGTCATCGAAGACATGAAAATGCAACCACTGGTGTTGCCACAGCGACAAATTGCCAAATGGAGATCCGGTGAAGCCAAAGTCGACGAAAACCATATGGCAAGGATCCCCAAGGGACCATGAAGCTATGGAGAGAAATTTCATCGCCAAAAAGCACTCCAAGAGTCAGAAAACGGCTCGGAGGCTCTAAAATCCACACAGGGAGTTTCTTTCTATCAATTTGACTTTTCCGTTGAAATGATGCTTAGAAGGGACTCAGGGGGACTCAGGGCAGGTACCAGTAGCACCTCCAATATCATTTTCATCAGGAGACATCCTACGCATAGGATGTCTCAAGGCCAAATTAGGGCACCAAACCTAACATTTCTCATCACACAGAGCTTCTGAATAGCCTGTACATGCTAGGCACCAACACCAATTCTTGTCCAAATCAAAATCCAAGAGCAGGGCCATGTTCCACATGCCAAGAGCTACCCACAGAACCAATTTCAAGCTATTTTGATGAAAAAGACATCCTACGCATAGGATGTCTCCAGCATGATTTGGACCTTCTGTGCAAGAAATGACTTCATGGGAGCCATTATCATGGTGCAAGAAGCTCATATATCAAATTTAAACCCATTTGAATATCATTTTTCACATGTTGTGGACATCCTACTCAATTTGTGAGCCAAAAGCCTGAATCTGCCCAAAAATGCACTTTTTGATGTCCAAACCCAATTCCAATCACATAGCCATGTTGCACAGGTCAAGGGCCACCAGCATGCCAAGTTTCACCAAAAACTGATGAAATAGACATCTTATGTCTAAATGATAAATTTTGGCCAGAATGATACTGTGAGCACATGCACAGTTTCCCTAGTTCCTTTTAAGTTATATTTTCAATTTTCAAGTCATTTGGATAGTTAGAACTCAGTTTCTCGGCTAATAAGGAAAAAACAAGATCTATGGCGGCCGCAAAATCACCGGCAAAGAAGAAGAGGATGACAATAAAAGACTATTTAGAAGAAGTGGAGCTGTTTGTGATCCTAGAAGGAACTCTAAAGCCGACAAGCACATGGATACAGGATGATTTGCTAGAGTCCAATGATTTGAAGATCTACCAAGGCGTATTCAAAGATACTGAAGGAAATGCAATAGAGCTACCCATGATACCACGGGAGCTCAATGAGTTTGTCAAAAGCAAAATGGAGGATTACCTAGAGAAGATAGATCTCCATAACTACTTTGAAGCTTTGCCAGCGGGGATTGACATCAAAAAAGTGTGGGAATTTGTAACCACTATCAAAGAAGATGGAGTGGCCAGAGTCACTGATCTGCAGGGCAAGCCAGACACCATGATTGTCATTACAGAGAGAGTGGTGGCAGCCGCTCTTGACATCTCCAACAAGGGAGATAGTGTGACAAAGCGCCGAGATGAAGTCAAGGTGTACTCCGAAAATAAGAACAACTATACATTTGAAGATATTGCAAACCCAAAAGTGGCTATCATGATCCAGCTCTACAACCAATACTTCCACATGTGTACAAAGCGGCCACAGAAGTATAGAATGCCACCTGGAGCCATTGCTACCACCTTCACCTGGGCAATGCAAAAGAGAAAGCCAAAGGTGATAAATTATGCTGCTTATATCCATGACAACCTGGTGAAGATGGGCAACAAAATTCCCACCTACATTGTGCCAGGTGAGCTAATAACAAAAGTGGTTTATGGAGCATTGCATGCCAAGGGAAAGTGGCCTGAACCTCCATCACAGAATGATTGGATAAAGCTAAAGGAAGATAAAGAGGAAGAACCGCCCAAAGCACCCAGAGTAGCCACACGTTTGAAGCGCCGTTTAGAACCGTGCTAGAAGAGCCACCGGAGTCGAAGAAAGGAAAGAAGGAAAGTGTACAACTGCCGATCAAAGAAACCAAATCACAAAAAGCGGCGCGGCTAGAGAGACTAACGGAAAGCTTCAGAGCCGAAAGAGCACTCAAGGGAGATCTAAGCGAACTGTGGAAGCCATCACTAGAATCCATGTCAGGATCATCTCGAAGGGTACACCGAGATCGATTTGAAGACTACATCAAAAATTTCGAGATCCTAGATGCTACGACAGAGAATATCCCTAATGTCCCTTTCACAGAAGAAGAAGTGGATGAAGTACGATGGCAACTGTTAGAAGAGCAGGAAGGCCAAGAAAGAGAGACAAAGACAAAGGCGGACATGGATTTCAAGAAGAAGCCACCGACTCCACCGTCAAGCCCGGAATCCAGCCCACCCCCATCACGACCTCCCCTTAGCCCTTCACAAACCCAACAAAAGGAGGAGCTGGACAAATCTGATGATCAAGAAGACTCCAAGCAAGAGAAGACCAGAGGAGAAGAGCAGAAAGAAGAAGCTAAGCCCAAAGATGAGAATCCAAAGCCAGAGGAAAGAAATTTTAGTGCATTTCTTTATCTACTAGCTGCAGGGTACTCTTGAGAAGAGGCAGCTATGGTAGCATTTGAGTTGGCAAGCACAAGGCCCAAGGAACAGATGCAGAGCCTGCGGTTAGTGGAACTGAAAGAGATGGCCACAGATACAGTGGACCTACAGCCACCTACCAATAATTGGGATGTGGTGATGCACAAGCTAACCGGGCTCCGGGCTTGGGGCCTGGGGCAGTCACTTTTTAGAATGTGTATGATATCACGTGAGATAACCGGAGAGGATTATTAAAAGACCAAAATGTATAAAAATGTATACATACAGAGGGGGGTGGGTTTTTTTTAAATAGGCTCACAGTGTAAGTATAGTATGTATATTGGGGTATTATTAATTACCTCTTGAACGCACGTGATATAGGGGTCTTTTGATAAGTGACTGCCCTGGGGCTCCGGGCAAGGTCAATGGCCACAGAAAGTGAGATTGATAATCTCAAAGCCAACGAAGTTCAGATCAAGGCTGAAGTAGACACACTACAAAAACAATGCCAAGAGCATATAGAGAAACAAACAGAGCTGCAAACCAGTCTGGCCATGGCATTACAAAGATGCCACGAGATGGAAGGAGAAAATCAGGCAGCAGATCAAAGACTTCAAAGAGCTAAAGAAGAATACAAGAAAATCAGCAATTCATTGACAGATGCAGAGAGAGAAAGGGACAACCTGACTCTACAAATTGCTGAAGAGTCCAAAGAAGTGGAAACACTGGGGAATGCCAAGGAAAAGGCAGAGATTGAGCATGAGGCTAGCCAAGATGAGGTAATAGAGCTGAAAGATCAGATTAAAGTCAAAGATCAAACCATTCAAAGGCTGCGGGCATCTCCTGCCAGAGTCAGAGCTACTAGCTCGACTAACACCACTTCAGAGAATGAGATTTATGAAGAACAAATGAAGGAGCTCCAAAAGGAGTTAACACTAGAGAAGAGGCAAAGGCTGATGCTGGCCGAGGGGTCATTGGTCATGCAAAACCACCTAGAAGAAGAAAATCGGGCCACGAAGAATGAGGTAGAAGCCATCAAGAGAAAGCTTGAGGAGGCAGAAAAGATAAATGCAGATCTAAACGAACTCCTAGTAAACATGAGGGAGCAAGCGGAAGAAGAAAAGAAAACACTTCAGAAGCAGATAGAAGAGCTGAGAGGCCAACAGCAAACGGAAGAGCAGCAGTTTAGCACCGGGCCAACAGCCATGGAAGGAATTGACATAGAAAATGTGTCAGATCCAGACACCACCATGCAAGAGGAAATCCTTGTAGGACCCTCACAAGAGCCACAAGATCTGACACAAGAAGAAGAAGAGAAGCTGCAAAAGGCCATAGAAGCGGCAGTCAAAGACACAGCCAGAGAAGCATTGGAGTGGGAGAAAAGGGTGTTTAAGTCGATGACTATTCAGAAGATAGATGCCAGTAACCTTCGGCGTGAATGGCTACAGCCCTCTCTCCCATATCCTCTGCTAAAATATGAAGTTTCCACAATCAACAAACGAATAAAAGAGGAGCCAACAGTGCCATTGTAGAAAGCAGATATCCTGAAGGAGTCAAGCTGATAGTGGACTCTTAGCCCAGGTGGAGAAAGGCATGGCTGAGAAAGTATCCACAATATCTAATCCATCTGGTAGAGGCACCTAATGTGATCAGAGATAAACTCAGTTTCTGCCCTCTACCAAGGATGAAGACGTGGAAAGCCCACGAGCTGTTGCAAAGAAGCCAACCTACTTGGCTAAATTACCCGAAGCTGCCAGGCTTGAAGGCAGGCGAGAGAATAAGTGAGCAATACATGGTGAAAACCCTAACGGGCGCCATCAAATTGTTCACTTATCTTGCATCATGATGAGAAAGATATGTAAAACCCTTTTGGTAGTCTTCGAGACCTTCAAACTAGGCCAGGCGACAAACAATATCTTCTTCTTTCAAGATACATACAGATGTGCATATGATTTGTCTGGTCAGCCTTCTCACGAGGTGATACATGCATTGTATCAAAGGATTATGTTTTTGCCATCTTATCACCTCTAGGCCTTTGAAGAAGCCTTCTACACCGGCTTCTTCACAATCAGCACAGATATATTCGGCCCCACACTACTGGCTCAACATGCGAGATATGAGTCACTTCTCAAGATGAGAGACAACCTACACTGAAGAAGTAGCTCAACAGCCATGTCACGGACGACATGAACAAGGAGGGGGGGAGTGTTAGTGGCTGGACACACCCTACGGAAAATGACTGCTTGGCGGAATATTATTTTTTGTAATTATTCATTTATTGAGAAAACCCGACATTTCACCTTTGTAAATATTGGGCCTTACAGAAGTTTCCAGATTGTATCCCATTTTTGACATTTAGATTGAGTAGATGGTTAAATTGGAACCTTAGGGTTTGAGATTGTAAGGTATTTATACCACTTTTGACCTTAATGAGAAAACCTTTGTCATTTTAAAAAGTTCTATCTGTGAGTGAGCGTACTGTGTACGAGAGAGAATGAGAGCTTCATCTTGACGCTACGCGTGCACGGGTGGTCGAAATCGAGTGCAGAGACGTGCAACATGTTGCCCTCGACGAGAGCTACGCGCCGATACCTACATTGCGGACGTATGGTCCGGTTTTGCGGGCTCGACCTACGAGCTTCATCTAGTGATTCGGTGAGCATACGTTATCCGTTTTCGCATTTCATCATATCCACACGTTCGCATTGAGAAGGGCTACACATTAGGCACTTTAGTTTTTGGAAACGATGACCTGCAAATTTCGGCCAGACATCCTACGTGATTTTGCACCAGGTGTTTAGGGTTGGGATTTTGGTTCATGGACCTTAGGGAGAGTGACCTATTGGTGTTAGTAGGGTCTCCTTCAAGTTCTGTGGTGTTTTGAGGACGTTTGATGGGTATTTGGCTCTTGTAAGCGTTGTAGGAAATCTCCTCTTATGCACTCCTGAAGGCTGTAGCTTAGACATTGGGTAGAAACCTCTGTAGGAATTAGTCGAGAGTCGGTCGAGTGTAGATTGACACCCTATGCTTGCTTCCACGCGCCTGTGGGTCGAGCTTCGTCCTTAGATGACAAATCTTGTTAGGGGAGTTCTTGCTGTGCTGACGTTCGTCGCGGCGTATCTGCCAACAAATGGCCATTGGATTGACCATTGCCCTTAGCAGGACCATTTGGGCACTTAAATGCATAGTGACCATATTGAAAGCATTTAAAACACTTCACCTTTTTGTTACCATTAGAATTTGGAGGAGGACGTTGGTTGAAAGAATTTTGGTTGCCTCATTACTGTGTGTTTTTGTTGTTGTTATTTGTATGAGGTTGAGCAGTTGGAGGAGAATTGTCGAATCTACATTCTTGAAAGAAGTACGGCTTTGGTGTGTGTTTCTGTCAAAGTTAGTAGAGAAAGGAGGTCTCTTGTTGTGGTTAGTGTTAGCAGGTTGATCAGTGTGAGAGGGTTGTCCACCTTTCTTCTTTTCTGCATTGAGAGCCTAATTAATAGCCTTTGACAGATCTGGTTTGAGCATATCTACCTCAGCACCAATTTAAAGTGTCAAGCTTGATATGTACTTACGCTTCATTTTCCTGCGACTAACATGTTCAATAGCTTGCAATTGAATTAAACAATTCCAAAAACGGTTAGTGTAACCCTGTACATCTTTATTTCGACCCTGTCGAATTAAATCCCATTGACGTCATGCTTTAGCATTATATTGTGTGGGCAAAAATTGGGGTAAAAACACTTTTTAAATGCATGCTAGGTGCGTGGTCTTCTCCCATGCTGTTTGGTGGCATTCCACCACAATGAAGCGCTGCTAGTGAGATGATTTGATGCACATTTTACCATTTCACGCTCGGGAAAGTCTTCATATGAAAATAGTCATCTAGTTGACTAACCCATGCTAGAACCGTGCTAGCATCTTTAGTGCCATCAAAATCTTTGAAAGTGAAGGCTTTTCTGCTACTTTTGTTTTTCTTAGGTGCCAGTGTAGATTGGGTGCGTACAAAATGCAATAATTTATCTTAAGTTCTTGCCTTCACATGCGTTCATATGTGAGGGACTGTAGCAGATTTTGAAGTTGTTCCGCAATCGTAGGTGCCTGAGGAAGGTGTGCCATGATTGCGTGCTTTGTTAATATATTTTTCTCTCTTCTTTTCTTTTTTTTTTTAAAAATTGGTTTTTTTATTTTTTAAATAATTTCTAAGAATAATGCTTAAAAGGGCTATTTATCGATATTTACAGGTACAATATGCGGAATAAAAGAGTAAAATAAATAACAAAAATGTAATGTACTTAGCTGAAAAATTGCTGTGGCATCTAGTCCGATATGGCGATGCGCTAGGAAATTGCAAGAAAAGGGAGTGGTCCGATACTGCATCTGCGAGTCTGTCGAATGGCGTGGCGCCCGATCCCCCGTATCCCACAAGGTAGTGGTAATTTTAGCTTTCACTGTAAAATTTGGTTCATAAAGTTGGCTATCTTTGATGAGAGTAGAATTCTGGAAATTATATTGGCAAGGAATGGACAGCCGATATTTCCCTTTGAACAACTTATATGGCCAATGGAGTTGGTCGAATGGTTTTTATTTTATTTTTTTGCTGGTTTGGGTTGGCGGAGATTGACCAAGCAAATAAGAGAAAAGGGGTGCACAAGTTCTTAATAAAGGGGGCTTCAATTGGTCCTTAAGTGAAATGGCCGGCCGAAATTGAGAGAAGCGAATATTAGATTGTAGTTCAAGTGAATGCCAAAAAAAACTAGAGGCAGCGTCTGAAAGTTGCGCCAGTGCTTGCTGAGAAGATGGCGACCTGCAAAACGGGCGTTTCAGCCTCCGAGGAAGAAGAGAAAAAGCCTGCAGTTCCCTAGGTGCCTGTATTGACACCACCCTTGCGAGGTTTGAGCAGGGCTTTCTTGCTTGCAAGGGATGGTTCCCGCACTGAATTTCCTCTTGAAAGGGTTCTTGAATGGGTAAATCAATTTTTTCGCATGCGATAATTAACGGAATCAATGCCCATCTCCTCCACTACACTCTTTCTCGTTATAAGAAATTTCTTCATGCATCGGCTTCAAGTGCTCGCCTAATGCTTGAAACTCTCATAAGGTTTTCAAAGCCGTCCATCACCATCTTCATTCTTTAAATTTCGATCTTGAGCACCGCTTCTTCAACTTCTTCGAAATTCCTTGCTCATTCAACTCTTACTCTCCCGTATTCACAATTCCACAATTTCTATGCATGAACTTGAGATTGGAAACTCGACATACCCATATCTTGATCATCATGAAGCCGAAACTGGAAGCCGCTTGCCAATTGGTTGCCGATTCGCCCCCGATTAACGACCAAGCAAAATTTGTTTTGCAAATTCGATCGATTAAACTTTGAATTTCCACGAATCCTTGAGTCTTTGTATTGCAAATTTGATAAATTGCAATTTCGAGGTTATCGATTCGAGAAACTCCCTTCTTGAAATTGAAATTTGATGCCAATTAACTCGAACCTGTTTGCTCTGATACCACTGTTGGGCGAAGAGGGGAGATCGACAGCTTAAGCTATTCAAAACATGCTCCAAAACATCATCATCAACCTGTCCACCTCTTCTTCCAATTTCCAAGCACACACACACACCTAGACTATGACACACAAACACACACAGAACATAGAATTGACATAGACATGCTTGTAAGAGAGTGTAAGAGATGGAAGACTAGATTAGAGAGTATACAGCAAATAGAACATTGCATAAGAGAGTAGAGAGGAGAATCTACAAGAGAAAGGCCTAAATCTAGCCCCAAATTCCACGTCACCTCTCTTGTGGAGTTGGTATTTAATATATTATTTTTGAGTTTAAGGTGCCAAAAATTTAGGCCCCTCTTTTTACAACCACTTCACTTTTGTAAATGAGTGAAGCTCATTAGTTCTTGCATGACCCATAAGGGGAGTTCCCACTACAACTATTTATAGAGCCATGGTGGCTTATTGAAATGATATTCTAAAATACTGTGTAAATATAAAATGGCCAAGAGTAATTGTCCACGCCTCTTCATCAACTCCCCGCATTCCACTATACAAAATCATCATCAACGCAATTAGAAAATAAATAGACATCACATAATTAACCATTACCCTAGGCTGCTAGCTATTCCAATTGCAGCTAACCACTACAACAGGAGGGTGTCTAGTCTCGTGACAGACATAGAGAAAACAAGGAGGGAGAGCGAGTCAGAGAAGATGGAGAGAGCAACTTGAAAAAGAGAAATATTGAACAACATGGAGAGAGAGAGAACAGAGGGGAGCTATAAGTTGAGGGAGAGAGAAAAAACTATAGATAGAGGGAGGTACTTGGAGAAAGAAATATAAGTGGAGTGTAGTAGAGACAGATAAAGAGAAAGGGATATTGAAAAGGTATAGAAAAAGAATGCACGAGGCTAGGGAGAAAATTTGAGAAATGGCAGGAGTTGGATAGGGAGAGAGATGATAGCGATATAGGAAAAGTGAAAGGGTAGAGAAGAAGGGAGTTAAATAGTGTACATAAGAAGATAAGTAGAGAATATTTAGAATGACCGTGGTATAGGGAATAGAAGGGGGGGAACTAGTTTGGTGCTTGACCGTCTCCTAGGAAATAGTTGCAACTAGAGTAACATCAAGAAAGTTTCAAAGTATGTATTTTGAGTGTGTCGATTATCTATAAACTTAGGCTTAGGTGATAGCTTTCATATACCTTGACAACCAATTAGATTTCTTGAATTCTGTGGAAGATGGCTTCCTCTTCAGCAAGCAAGGTGAGTGTGTTCTTGAATATTGTTAGTGGTGAACCTTTCTCGCTTGATTGCCCAACAAGGTTTGCCATGGTGAATCCTAGTGATTATGGGGGTAGTAGTGATAGTGGATTTTTTACCATCATTTGCACTTTTGATGGCAAGATTCAGACTAAGGGGGAAGATGGTGTGACATTAGGTCATCAATTTTAGTTTGTGTTGGATTCAACTCTGTCTACAAAGTTTCTGTTGGCTATAAACTTGGGTATGGAAATGTCCTCAAAATTGAGTGTGGCGATAGTGGAGTTGTTTGATAGCTCAACTGATGGAAAAGAAGGCATTTTTAATGTTTACTCAACCAATAAACATAAACTGATGGAAAAGAAGGCATTTTTAATGTTTACTCAACCAATAAACATAAAGAATCATTCTCTATTTGTCGGTAAGCAATGGATGGTGACTGGCAAGAAGAAGGAAACAAAAAGAGAAAAATGTTCTCTGAATCAAACCAAGTAGAAAAAACACAGAGTACTTTGGAGTTCATTGTGCTAAAAAGCCACAAGTACCCGAAGTTGAGTTGAATGCTTTCTACGTGTACAATTAATAAAAAGGCCGAAGAGTTCTTGGACAGGGAAGTTGCAGAGATCAATTACATCAGTTGGTATGTTGAGCTCCAAAAATGGAACACTTCAATGCTTCATTGTGGACAGAGTCCAGTTTTGCTACAAGAGTGTTCATGTGTTGTCTATTACTTGCTCGTTGAATCTAATTGGACTCGATTATTCATCCACATTGAAAGGCATCACCACCCTATCGCTAAGGGAGTTTTGCAATCAGCAATGCTAAAAGGAATTAGTCGAGAGTCGGTCGAGTGTAGATTGACACCCTATGCTTGCTTCCACGCGCCTGCGGCGGGTCGAGCTTCGTCCTTAGCTGACAAATCTTGCTAGGTGAGTTCTCGCCGTGCTGACGTCTGTCGCAGCGTATCCGCCAACATTGGCGCCGCTGTCGGGGACGAAAACCCTAGGTAGGTGACCGAGACAAGTCCTTGAGGATAGGGATTCTTTGGCTTGCGAGAGTCTCGTTTTACATTTAGATAGGATCAGAGGGTGGAGGACTCTCTAAGTTTTAGAGGGAGTGTAGGGAGCGTGTGTCTGGACTAGATCCTTCGACTTAGGTAGACTTAGATAGTTTTTAGGCCTTAGTTGTGGTGTAGAGAGTAGGAGTTGGAGTGGTAGAAGCGGTGAAAGGAGAGCTTGAGAGTCCGGAGAGGCCAAAAAGCAACCAAAACACCATTATCACCATTTCACATGATGAGTAGGAGTAGGGTAAGTAGGACATCATGATTCATGATTCATGATCTAGAGCACTTCATGCATGTTATACTATGATCTAGAGCACTTCATGCATGTTATACTTGCTGTTAGGTTCATCACAAGGTTGTAAAAGACGCAAAAGAGTGTTTGAAAGCTGAAGTGAAGTTCAAAAGTTGTTGTGAGTGTTTCTGATAGAGCTGCAAAGCATCATGAGCATTTCTGTCAGGAAAAAGAATAAATTTTAAGCCAGGAGATATCCTACGCGTAGGATGTTTACACGCTGATCTGGTGGAAATTTTGGAATTTTGAGTTGACCAGTGTGTTCAGAAGGTAGGTTTTACCCTATTTTCACCTGGAAAGTTGAAATTTGACCATATCTTGACAGGATTAGGCCAGATAGACAGAAATTGCCAGACATCCTACCCAAATTGTGCCAAGGCATTATTTTACGACCAAAACCATAGGATGGCTGCATGAGCATGATCTGCATGATATATTGAGTGACTGAGAAGGGTTTCATCTCAATTGGGTGAGAAAATTAAGTTCTAAGCAGACTTTAGCATCTTTGACTGAAAAGGGCTAGAACAGCTAAAATTGGGGTCTTTTGAAATCCAAACCAGAATCTAAGCATAGCACTGGGTTGCTGACATCAAGGGGAAGTTGTGGGTCAAACAGACCAAAAAGACATCCTACGCGTAGGATGTGTTTTGGGTGATCTGGCACTTCAAATCCAGATTTGAGCATACCAAAGTGATCAGCACCTTAAGGGGAGGGGAGTCAATGCTTTGCATTTGAAGCCATTTTGAGCAATTAGACATGCTACGCGTAGAATGTCTAATGCATGAAATTGAAGCCAAAAATTGACTGTAGGCATAGCAGGGTGTTGTATAGCCTGAGGCAAGCCTCTTAGTCAATTTTGGTCCAAATTGGAGTTGATTTGACTGGTCAGACCAACATCAGGCTGCTGGAATAGATTTCTGATCCATTGACCAGCTTATAGGTGTCCAAATCAAAAAGTAAAAACAGCTGTGGACTCAACACATCAAGGGGAATCTATAGTGCAAAATCCAAGCAAAACAGAGCAGGAGACATCCTACGCGTAGGATGTCTACTAGGGCTTAGTGAAGAGAAAATTTGATTGAGGACATACAGTGATGTTCCATTTGACTTGAGGATTCCAGAACTTCTTTCAGAAGTGAATTTGGACCTTGTTTGACCTTTTGACGGAGCAAAGATAGAATTAAGACTTTTCAGGTAAATTAACCAACATCCGAGGGAAGTACAGTTCCAGATTAGCAGACCTAATCCAGAACATCAGAAGTGTATAAAATACACTAGTGGTTGAGATTAACTTTCCAGTTATACCAATCATTACTAAAACCACCTCTAGAAGTTAAATGCTTTGATTCGATTGCCAAAATTAAACGCTTATGTACAGGTATATTCAGCGGCGGCGACAAAACAAGAAGTTGTGCGGAATCTGATCCTTTGCCAGGTGAATGGTTGGATTTGTGTTAAGTTGCATTGCTAAGTTTGATGAATTTAAGATCAGGAAGACACATTCTTAGAGACCAAAAGCTGGCAGGTGATCAGGGTAGCTTAGTGTCCGCCAAGGAGAGTGTAACTCAGGCAAGGCTAGATCCACTAGCACCGATTATTGAGGAGGGTAGTGATACTGACACTTCATCCGATAAATCCTTCTTCCTGATGGGTAGTCAACAAGCCAGGAGGTTTCACCTATGACGGACCAATGCCAGGAGGAAGCACCTCCCTAAATCATTTGAATGATTCCAAGTTCACTGTAATCTTCTTAGAAGGAACAAACTCGAGGGGAGCCCTAGTTTATTTTGACTATCGAGGACGCAAGTGTATTTGTATTGAAGAAAGACCGGCTCAGAGTCTGGAGATAATTCGAGTCTATGATGATGGGGATAGATTTCGAGATGAAAAGGGGAACCACTATCTGATAGTTAGTAACCCTGAGAATTACAATAGATATGGAGATAACGTGGCAAAAAAAAAAATGGTTTCAGAAACTCAAGAACCGCCTCCAAACATTGATCGACCTGGAGCTCTTTTTATGTATGATAAGAAAACAATCAGGGTCTCAACCTATAATGAGAATGTGGGAATTTACAAGCATGATAGCGAGGGAATAGTCTCTTATTTTCGTTGCAATGAACTCTACCGAAACGAATTAAGCAAAGACAAGGTTCTTTACTTATTCTCTTATGAAATTGCTATGGGGAAGGATATCGTTTTTGTTGATAGGTACGGGCGAGAGTACAAACGTATTATCCCAGAGGAGGTAGAAAAGGCTACAGCTCTAGAAGCATCAACATATGCCCCCGAAGAAATGCCAAGAGCCACCTACACCCCTAACAAGTCGACAAATCCATTTTCAAAGGAGTATGACGCGACCTCACATTCTACCCGACAGCAGACATTCAACAACCAAAACCAACCAGCAACCCAGCCATCATTGCAGGCATGGCTTTGACAGAGTGCAACATTAGAACAATACCGTAACCGAGATGGTTATCAAGCCACACGAGGGCTAAGGGATTTACAAGAACCACCACTCTATTCAAGGTATCAAGGCAAGAGTAAGCCAAAAACTCAAGGGTCAACAGAGCCTGGAAGACCACCCATAGAACGAGTTTGAAGAGATGAACCATCTCTTGCAAGAACTATCAGAAATTACGGCCTAGCAGCACCATTGGGAGAGGAGCCCGCCCACTACCGAAGGCCAGAGGAGATATATCGATTAGGACGTGGAGATCCAATGATGAGATTTGTAGACCATCGTAGAATTAGACCTTCTCAGGTGCAAAAATGGGTAAACAAGAAATACACGGGAAACAGAGATCCTAGAGATCATGTAGCAGCCTTTGTGCATGTAATTAGAGCTAAAGAGGTGCTAGACTTTCCTACCCAATTTGTAAGGTTTGGACTAACCCTAGAGGAGGATGCAGCTACTTGGTTTGACTCTATGGAGCGTAGAGACTTTGAGTCTATGGAGGAGGTGTTTGATGATTTTATTGAGGAATTCTCACAAAGGGGGATAGCTCATAATACAGTCTCACAAATCCATAAATTCAAACAGAAAGAAGGGGAATTTGTGCGAAATGCAGCCCTATGACTAAAAAGATATGTTAAGTTCTGCCCTGTGGAAGAACTGCCAACTCAGTTTAGACTTATGCTTATATTCATTCAAGGACTAAAGAATGAAAATCTCCAGAAGGACTTACATATGAAGAGGAGCACGATGTTAAACGAGTTAACTAAAGAGGCTCTTTATCTTGTAGACAATTGTGCGGTCTACAAGGAGGGTGAATTCAAGGATCTTGACGACGATTCATCCTCACAACAAAGTGGAAGCAAGTCCGCTAAGACAACACCAAAAGGAGAATTAGCTGGAAGCCAAGAGCAGCTTGTAGAGAAAGTGCTAAAAAAGATTAACCTGTACGCCAAACCTCAGGCTAAACAGCCCAAGTGATGTGCTATTGAACAAAAATGGACAAACCATGGGACGAAGGAATGTTATTATAACAAGGGGTATGTGAGCGAACGACCTTCTGCTCCCCAGGCTCAGGTAGCATCTCCTCAACTTCCACCGATGCCTAGATATCAAGCAGGAAACATACCAGGACCTATAGGTGTAGAGAGACCACAACCAGTGTTGGGGCAGCAACCACCCCTACTAGGATTACGACCAGTCGGCATCAGATACACACCAACAGTAACCGAACCAAAAGAGAAGTTTTTGGTACCTATGCATGCATATTACGAAGATCCCAATGGATATGCTGCAAATACTGTCTATTATCCACCGGAAGAACCCTCAACGCCAGAACCATGGAGCATGATAGGAAATGCAGGACCACCAACAGCTGCACAGATAGCAGGAGAAGGAAGATATAGCTTGGATGAACGAACATTGTTGTTCATAGCCAACAGAGGCATGGGCGGAAAGAGACATGTATACCAACAAAGAGGAGCTCAAGGAGCACCTCAACAGCCTAAAGGACCCTGTTATAAGTGTGGTGGAGACCATTGGCTAAGAGATTGTCCTCATGATGAAATCATTAGAGTTAAGGCATATTGCAACGAGTGTGGAGTTACTCATTTGATTCCTGATTGCCCTAAGAACCCGAGCAAGGGAGCAAAAACTACCTTGAACATGTTGGAAGCAGTGCCTTCCAGTGTAGGGTCAGAAAATGAGACAATAATACCTATTCAGGCAGTGACACGAGCCCAAGCTCAAAGAATGACGAACGACCCATAATTGAAGAGCAAAAAACCGATGCCCCAAGTTCAGAAGTGAAGAATCATAGAAGCACTTGGAAAGCTAGAAAGACGCGTATGAAAGCCAGGAGAGAACAAGAGCAAACGGCTCTATCCGAGGAGTTAAAACACATGAAGGATAGATTAGAGCGGTTAGAGGATCTAGCTAGTTTAAGCTCACACACTTCGGCAACCATAGCACCCAAGAAAATAGCAGAACCCAAAAGTGCAGGATCAGGAGGATCAATGTTGACAGAAAAGGTAAATGAGTAGTTAGACGCACTGTTAAAAGCCTACGAAGCCAAACTCAAAAATAACCAAACCCAAGAGCAAAGATGGATGACTTATCCATATGCATTAGGAGAAATATGAACCTTGCATGGGCCTTGTAAGGAATCCTAATTTTTAGGGATTAAGGCTAATGTTGTGTGGGGTTTAGGGGGCAAGGGCATTGAAGAAGGTAGTTTTGAGTAGGCTTTTCTAGTCTTTTTTTTAGACAAATGTAGGATGTGGACCTAAAGGGTTGCTTTCTCTCTCTAGCTTTTTTTAAAGTGAAGGAAGCATAGGAGTGTGTCCACATCAGCAATTCCGTGGGTCAAAAAGAGTCAAAATTTGACTTTTTTTAAAAATTTTCATTTTTATTTGTTTTTTACTTAAAACTCCCTCCCAACATATATACATATCCAAAAATAATTTTTTGACCCATTTTTTAACCCACAAGCTTAGAAAGTCCATTTTTTCAAAAATCTTTTCCCCCAAAAAGTAATAAACATTTTGTTCTCTCATCCTCCTCCCTCCTCTCTCCCTCTCCCTCTCCCTCTCCTCTCCCTCTCTGCCCCTACCTTCCTCCTCCTCCCCAATCTCTCCCTCCCCTCCCTCCCTCCTTCTCTCCTCCCATCCTGCTCGGCCTCTCTACCCTTCCCCCTCTATCTTTTCATCATTTGCTTCCTCACGCAACAGCTTCCATGGTGCTCACGGACATCAAAAATGGTTTGCTTCCACCACCACGTACTTCGCACACCAAAAGCATACATATTCGCTTACCCACGGCATTTGCACCGAAGACCACTAGTGAAGGTGATCAAAGGTCATCACAGGAACGTCGCACCGCTTGTGAGACCAATGTTGACATTTGGGTGGATGGCCATTTGTACCCTTAGGATCCTATAAGCCGCTTCCATCCACCGTTTAATAGCCTTTCCACATTTCTTCAATTTCTTGGGAGGGGAGAAGCAGGCTTGTTAGGCTATTGCAAGCGGCTGTGTATGGGTGCAGGTGCTTCTTTGCATATGTGGATGCACGAATGTCAAGCTCTTCACCTCAAGACGATGGCATTACAAGAGAGTGTTGCCTCTTCAGAGAGGGTAGTTAAAAGTCTTGAACAACAAATGCAAGAAAAGGAGTCCCACATCCAGAAGCTTACCAACACCATCACATACTTGAAAGAAACACCCCTTGGTGCAAGGGAACGCAAACGCCCGTATTCATCCATTGAAACTCTTGCACATTCCGGAGGAGCACGCAAACGACGAGTTACAGCCACAAGGTGATTTGGTCTTTACTTGCATGCTACATTCTTACTTCACACTATTTTCTAACATTTATGTTTATTTGTTGCTAGAAACTTCATCCAGGAGGCATGCGGTGGAACAAGCCAAGATAATCGAGTCAACCTTCTCACTAGTTGTCTCAATACCGAGGACGTTATTTCTATCTTACAATCACCTGGAGGTAAGCACATTAAGGATGCAGTCACCAAGGACCTTATGCGTAAATTAAGAAATGTGGTTAATGATGATGAGGTTCAACAAGCTTGTGATGAGGCTGGAATCACCACCAAAGCCTATCAGGCTATTTTTCAACTCCTAAAGGATGCCCTCAAAGAACATGGCATTGTGGAAAACCTATTTCCCGTTCCTCACAAGGTCAAGCTCGCAAAGAAGGCCACAAACGAAGATGTGTTCTCCCACATTGGGACATACCTACACATTGAGGACACAATGCCAACTTCCCTTTATGCTTCGTGCGCAACAAAGACAAGGGGAAAAGGTAAGAAACAATCCATAAAACCTTCGAATAAGGGCTTTCCTTACACAATGTGGAACAATATTATCGTGGATCTGAGAAGGCTTCAAGAAGCCATGCTTAGATTTTACGAGTTACCTGAAGAAGGTGACACACTTTACTTTTTTCTTTGGTATTATTCTTTTCATAGAAGCTGAAGCTTAAGGTCTTAGCACTATTTATTTTGTAGTGCTTGTCACAAAAGTCGCTTTTGTGCTGAAACTCGATGAGTGTCAAATAGTGAAAGGCCGAAGGTTAGAGAGGCTAAGTGTCACTCTAATGAACGAGGCCCTTCTGCAAACCAAGCGAAGGGATTCAGTCGAGCCATATCCCACCCTATCTTTTAGCGTGCAATCAGAGAAAGACATTTGGTGGTTGGGTGCTATTGAGGTGCCGAAAGAGACCAATGGAGTACTTTCGTGGATTTTTGAGAGAACTCCATGGATCACAGAAGTAATACACTCCCAAATTGCAGGTCAGAAGTTGGAGATTGAGGGCTTTGGTAGTTATGATGTGGAGTGGCACTTAGGTGGGGATTTGAAGACTATAAAGTGTTTGCTTGGCTGCAAACAAGGGGCTTCTTCTCTCATGTCTTGTCCATTTTGCACTCGAGGGTACAAACCTAATGGACAAAAATCACATAAGAGCACTGCAAAGGCCAGTTACATGCTTCCATGGCAAGGGCATGGAGAACAAGGGTTAGATTGTCATGATGTCGGAGATGAAGGTAGAGAATGGGAAGCGTCTATTCTGAGATGTCCCATGCTCAATGCCCCAGACCGTGATCAAAAGGACCACACTTGGAATCCAATCTTTCGATTTCCTCTATCGAATGTACATTTTTGTACATTACACGCATTCATGCGTATTTTTGATAGGCTATTGAAGCTCCACATTGACTATGCTTTCACAATGAAACCGTTGGAAAAGTCCCAGGAAGCGATCGAAAGAGTGGAGGTACTCTTGAATTCCGTTGGCTGTCATGGTGGAAATGTGTCTATAGTTGCTGCAAAGAACACAGGGGAGGCCCATGAAATTGCTCAACAAGTGTCAATGAGTGGACAAAAAGCTAGACACTTTTTGAAGAAAGTTTCCCAAGGAAAGCCAAGTCGATATGATGCTCAAAGTAGCTCCAACCAGCAGGCAGGTAACCTTTGGGAGCTTTGGAAGGAGTTATGCAAAGCTACTACTGACAATGATTCAAATGGCGAGCTTGCAAACAAGCGCAATCAAGTTTGGGCCCATTTTGATAAAATGGTCAAGCTTATGAGCCTTAACAGCACAACAGAAGAACAACGGCAATCATTTCAAGAAGCTTTGGCGGATTTTACCAAGGTTTTCACCCTTTCTTGGGGTGAAAATAACATCACACATTACATGGTAAGTCATTCATGGTGTATTCATTACAAGGGATTGTTTTTATTTACTAATGTGGATCGTTTGCTCATGTGAACAACATATCTTGTTTGCGCATGGTGCATTTTTTATGCACAAGTATGGATCGCTTGAAATTTTTAGCACTCAAGGCATGGAGAAGTCCCATTATCGAGCAAGGGGAGTGTACTTCAAAAATACTCGACATGGTGGTGGAATGGTGCAATCCAATTATTTGGAGGAGATGTTCAACTGGTTTTTTCGCACAACATTTGCTCGTAAGCTCACAACGGAGCGTGCGCGACAATCCAAGATTGCTATTGAAGTGCGCAAATGGAGTCGTCAAGAGCATAGCAACAAGTGGCAAATGTCGCAAGGTCCCACCAAGCATGCTGCATGGCGGCGATGCAGAGTGCGACAAGGATCAAAGTGGATACTGCGCGAGTCACTAAACGTGAACGCAGGGTCCAACTCTTAGCGACATGTTTATTTAAAAAATAATACTTCTTTTAAAAAAATTAGTGTGAACAGGGCCCTTTTTAAATGGGCCCTTATAAATATTGCATGCTCTCATAAATCACTCATTTCTTAAGAACAGGTGAGCTCTTACCAACGAAATGGCGCGCACCAAACAAACCGCGAAAGAGCATCCGCCTGCCAACAAAAACACCCTCCAAGGATGTGAGAAGCCGTCATGGCTTAAAGGCACAAGAAAACGGCCACGAACACCTGGCTGTTCCAGGAACTCTTCTGGTAGTGGGCATGATGGTAGGGCACGAGAGTCATCAAGGACTGTTGAATCTCCACCTCCTCAAGATATAACACCTAGAAAGAGAATGAAGCAACGTGCCCAGCGCTGGAGAGAAGCAGAGGGCCAGCAAACATCAGAGTCCGATAGGGAGCAGCCGTCGCGCCCCCAATCACAAGCAGGACCATCCAGGACTCGGGTGGTCAATACAGACACCGAATCAGAGAGTGAGCCACCATGGCTGCGAGAAAACTATCGTGCACACACCGGGTGGCCGTTGGGGGGAAGACATTGCCTCAAGGCAAGGGAGCTCTCCCCACACAACAAGATTGGCAACCAAGGGAAGAGGAAGAATCAGAACAGGCTGCAGAACCAGCCCCTAAGCATGTAAACAGACGCAAGTCTAAGTTTTTCAAGAAGCCTTCACGCTGCCCACCAGCAAATGTACAAGTGCCCCCAAGACAACCGCAGCGGCGCCAAAAAATAGCAAGGACATTTGCAGAAATCCGCCACTACTAGAAGACGACGGAGCTCTTGATTCGACGCGCCCCCTTTGCTCGCACTGTGAAGGAAGTGCTTCAAAGCTATGGAAATCAGTATAGAATGCAAGCAATAGTGCTAGAGGCTATTCAAGAAGCTGCAGAGGCCCACATCATTTCAGTGTTGGAAGATACCAACCTATGTGCCATTCATGCAAAGCGAGTGACAATACAGCCAAAATATATGCAGCTTGCACGACGATTGCGACGAGACTTCGAGCATTAGCCGAAGTTACCCCTCTTTTTGTATTGCACACCCTTATCTTTGTAATGATTTGACTTTCCAATGACAATATGATCAACAGTTGTGTCTACTCTGTCTATTATCTTTGTAATTTCAAGTTCTGTATGTAATTGTAGTCAATTTCAGTAAATTTGTGCATTTTAAGTAACCTTAGGGGTAGATAAGCCTACAAGGGGCAGAAAAAGGCCTGGCCACAAGGGCGCGCAAATGGCCCATCCAAAACTGATGGATGGGCCATTTGCGCGCCCTTGTGGCCAAGCCTTTTTCTGCCCCTTGTAGGCTTATCTACCCCCAAGGGTACTTAAAATAACCAAATTTCCTAAAACCTATTGGTTTTGCATCAATATTTTATATGGATCCTTATGGACACCTTTTTTTGGTCATTTCAAGCTTTGAATTCCTTATAGGATATCAAAACAAATAACATATTGTGAAACCAAGTGTCCAATGTAATTTGACTTTTTGGTGCAAGGGTGTAGTAGGTAGAGCTAAAGCAAGTGATAGTTTGCTGGAAACTTCATTTCATAATTGATTTGAGCTTTTCTAGTGTCCTTGAGTGTGAACATATACTGGAATTGCCATAAAAAGGTTGCATTTAAATGAATGATGCAAAATCAATCCATTGCAATAAATTTGTGCTTTTTAAGTACCCTAGGGGGTAGATTGGCCTATAAGGGGCAAAAAAATGCCTTGCCACAAGGGCGCGCAAATGGCCCATCCAAAACTGATGGATGGGCCATTTGCGTGCCCTTGTGGCTAGGCCTTTTTCTGCCCCTTGTAGGATTATCTACCCCCAAGGGTACTTAAAATAACCAAATTTACTAAAACCTATTGGTTTTGCATCAATATTTTATATGGATCCTTATGGACACCTTTTTTTTGGTCATTTCAAGCTTTGAATTCCTTATAGGATATCAAAACAAATAACATATTGGGAAACCAAGTGTCCAATGTAATTTGACTTTTTGGTGCAAGGGTGTAGTAGGTAGAACTAAAGCAAGTGATAGTTTGCTGGAAACTTCATTTCATAATTGATTTGAGCTTTTCTAGTGTCCTTGAGTGTGAACATATACGGGAATTGCCATAAAAAGGTTGCATTTAAATGAATGATGCAAAACCAATCCATTGCAATAAATTTGTGCTTTTTAAGTACCCTAGGGGGTAGATTGGCCTATAAGGGGCAAAAAAATGCCTGGCCACAAGGGCGCGCAAATGGCCCATCCAAAACTGATGGATGGGCCATTTGCGCGCCCTTGTGACCAGGCATTTTTTGCCCCTTATAGGCTAATCTAACCCCCTAGGGTACTTAAAAATCACAATTATACTCAAATTGACTCCAATTACATACCTTGAAATAACAAAATCAAAAAACAATTCATATCACCAATTGAAACAATTTTCAAAATTGACAAATCAGATTGAAAAGAATTTGCAATATAGAGAGACAATTTCAAATATTTTTTATTCCTTCTAGCACGGTGATTTTACATCATGTATCTGAGGAGTTCAGAATTTTTTTGACCATTTCCTGGCGCCTATTTTGCGCGTAAGGCAACTCCCCAGTCAAGAGGGACTGCGCTATGGCATTTGGGTCAGTTGAGCCAATGGAAGCATGTATCCCTATCTGGGCAAGCACTTTACCACGAAAGCCAGTGCCAAATGCTGTGCATACAAGGGATCTACTCACTAGGAACACTTGATGCGCAGTTTGAGCAATGGTACTCAAACACAAAAACTTGCTCAAAGCTTTTAACGACCAAGTCATAAAATGGGCTTGGGGAGTAAATTCATTATGGATAATGGCCACATCGCCAGGGGGGAGTTGTCTGAGGTAATGCGCAAGGGAAGCTTGAGGTCCAAAGCCCGTCCGCTTGCCACCCGTCCTTGTAGCAAAATCATCAACCTCCACAACATCCTGTCATAAACCGATGAAGGTTGAGAAAAAATACAACGAAGGATAAAATAGTAACATGAAAATTAGGATACAGTTTACCTCCTGCTCCTTGTCATCCTCCTCCCTGTTGCCCTTTGCATCCAAGTCAATGGTCCCATGCACCACAGATACAAGCTTTGGATCATCAGATGGGAGGTTGCATAATGGCATAGGCATCCTAGCAGCCTCAACCTTGGCTTGCGTGGCTTGGAAATCTTCATCAGCCATGTGCAACTGCTCTGCTGCCAGGACCTCCGCACATACAACTGCAATAGTGTCAGCAACAGAGTCCCCATCTGGCAAGAGCTTGCTTTCTAGGGCATCTGGCGTATTGTCTAAGGGACATTTGCTGCTGTTGCATAGCACGCTCAAGCATTCATCCATGCGCAGGCCAAATGCTTTTTCCAAATCATGCAGGAACACAAACTCCTCCCCATCCACTAACACTGAGGAGAAGCGGCTAATTTCTACCTCTGGGATAGCCACATCCGTCAGTGGTAGTGGCACTGGAGTGTCACTAGGGCCAGCCGCAACTATGGATTTCTCAACCACTTCCTCAAGACCCCTAGGGTACTCGAGCTGGTGTGCTTTTCCTTCCGCTGCAGGGTTCATGGGGATAACCTGCTGCTCCTTGGTGTCCTTGATAAAGGACCCAACTTGAAGGTGTGGTAAGCGGAGCTCCTCCAAATCAGGTTCCTCGCTCACTAAGAAGATAAATGTTGCGAGCCGAAAAAGGTACTCCACCCCCAACTTGCGCTTCTTGAGCGCTGACACCCCAGGGGCTTGCTCGTCCAAGTAATGGCCTGCATTGGTTGCAATTTCTTGGAATCGTTGCAACCGCTTGGCGAATGGGCGATCACCTTTGTGTATATAGCGCAAAAGATCGCAAGGCACCCAGATCCCTGCATGTGGGGGGATAGATACAGAATATTTTATGATGTGCTCCTCCATGAACGCAGAAATCTCCTCAAATGCATCCATGTGAAGGGAAACTGTGGCGTCAAGGTCAGGGAGACGAGTAAAAAAGGTGTGGAGGTCCAACTTCCCTTTGTATTTGGTGTCCTCGAGGAAGAGGATGAAGCGTGACAAAGGGGTGGATGTGGGTACAGATGCAGAGGCTGTGGCAGCATCCATGTTTAGCCTGGGGTGTGGATAGAGAGTGGAGGAGCTCAGGAGTTGCAAAAGTGAAAATAGTGAATGAGTTAGGTGGCCCCCCTTTTATAATGTACCCTTTTTTCAAGACATTAAAAAAAAGGCACTTTCACCAAAAAATGATTTCTCATCCCAATGCAAAAAATTATATTCAAAGGCATGATTTGCCGAAGCAAATCATGTTGATTACAGCAAGGATCAATATGAAAATTGCAAGAGTTACAAAGTTATAAGATCGATAGCATAGTTCCATCTATCCCCCAGTCCTCCTCGACCTTCAATTTGTCTTCCATTCTCTTCCCAATCTGCGGACATTCATTACAATAAGCATCTAATGATCGATAAACCATGATGTATTGAAAATGTGGTGGAAGGATTCTCACCTTGTGACCTTGTAAACGAAATTGTGCTTGTTGAAGGGCCTCAAAACCCATAATAACCAAATGTTCTCGAACATTACTGAGAGTCCAATGCTTGTTTACTTGGACTGCCTCCAAAGCATCGTTGGGCATCTTCACTGCAATGTCAAAGCTTGCAATAGCGCCGTCTACACTCTGTAAGGGAGTCCACACTCCAAGCTTGCACATCCAACGATCATAGTGAAATCGTATGTACAAGGAGGTGCGGGATTTCAAATAGCGCATTCCAATACCTGAAGCTCCAACCTTACAACGGTACCGGTCCCCGTTGTGCATGCCCTCCACAAAACCCCAGTCCTCTTCTAAAAGCCTTCCTAATTCCTCGTAATGCGCATCTTTACATACAAGCATTGTGGTAGTCTCCACAAATCCAAACTCTTTAAAAATGTGCACAAAACAATGAATAGGCAAACACCAGCTCAAGCCCACAGACCTAGAAGCTTTAGAGTATTTCAAAGAGTTTTGGACATCCATTATCATCTTTTGCTTGAAAGATGCTACCGACCAAAAATCTGGGACCGGCCACTCCATACTTAATAAGGAAGTTACTTTGATGGGTTCAAGCGTTCCAAATGCTTGTGTAGAAGTAGGGACAATATAGGAGTGAGAATAGAAGAAAATCCTTCTTTGAACCAGTTTGGTTGGGCAAAGATGCGGGAACATTATTGCTCCAATATCCGCATGTATAGCATTGAATGTTCCGGAGAGACTATGTAGTGGCTGCTCCTCCACCAACGTGGATGGAAATATGACTATAAATGCATGACAAATGTTAAGTATGAATCCATAATAACATTACACTGTGATTTCACACCTAGATTTGTATTCTCAAAACATGTACTTACAATGTGTTGAAAATCGAGGTGGTTGTTGCAAGTGCATGGTTGACATTGAGAAAACATGTTGCACAATGGCTATGGTCCCCTTGTCTTTGCGGTTCTTGAAGCCAAGGAGCTTTCCTTTCCAATGAAGATCCAAGTTTGCACGATTCCGCACACGATGAGGGCCAACAGTAGATGGTTGCATGTATACCCAAGCACCTTTGGTGAACTCTTGTGGCACCCACTCATCATCTACACCTCTAGTGTTGTGGCATGCAAGTGCTGTGACCTCATCCTTTGGTCGCCTTTGCGAAGTAGAGTTGGCCATGGTTGAGCAAAGCAAACTAGGAGGAGGAGAAGAACCTTGCTTGTTGCTACAATGTAGGTGTGATAAAGTGATATGAGAAAATGGTCAACCCTTGTGGCAATGGGAGGAGAAGGTGGACAACCCTTGCTTGGTGTGGCACTGGGAGGAGAAGGTGGATAAGCCTTGCTTGGTGTGGCAATGGAAGGTGGTAGGGGAGGAGAGAGGAGCTTCCTTGCTGCAGCAATGGAGATGGTGTAAAGAGAGAGAGTGTTGGAGTAGAGGATGAGTGTGATGGTTGCAACCAAGGAGGGGTTGGAAAAGGGGTTCTAGAGAGAGAAAATCCCTTTTTGCCTAATAACTAATTTTGGGGGAGCTCTGGATAGCAAAAAAAGATTTTTTAAAAGTTTTTTAAAATTTTGAATTTTAGGGTTTTTGGATGCACGTTTTGACTTTTTGAGATCAAAAAATGCTTTTCTGACCATAAAATAGTTTTAGGGGGGTTTTCAGAAGATGAAATTTGAGTTTTGAAATTTTTGAAAAATTTCAAATTTTTGGGATTTTTTCAAAACCGGATCAAAAAGGAGGGAAGTTGGAGGTTCCATATGGCCCACCCCCCCCCCCCCCCCCCCCCCCCCCCACCCCACCTTCTCACTAGGTAAGAGCCCATTTAAAAAGTGTAAGACTACTTTGTCCCCCTACATTTTTGAGGGCATAGAGTGTGTCCACCACCCTCTTCTCATTGGCTGGCCTCTAATTAACCTTAATCCCAAAGGGCCCCTAGAGGGTTCATATTTTTCCTAATGGCTGAAATAGAGAAACACAGGTTGGAAATGTGTAGAAAGATGATTGAAACACCTCAATCCTTGATAGAAAACCCGCTTGGTAAACCTGCAAGTTGGCATGAAGTACCAGCTCCAACCCCTATCAAACTAACTTTAAAGAAACAAGTACACACAAAGGAGAGACTCACGAATGCCTCTGAGTCTAGGGGAGAGCCTATCATAGTGCCAAATACAACAGATGAGACAAATGAGGGGTTCCAGCCTAAAACATTGGTAGAAATGGGTAAGGATTGTAATGGGCTAGATGACCTGTGGAAGCAAATCCGTGATACCAACGAAGCAAACATGGTGAGTTACCAAATGAATAGCACGAGAAAAGAGAAAAATGAGATTTTACCTCCTATTGAAGAATTTGAGGCAAGATCACAAATGAACTTTGATATGCATTCACAAGGGGGAGACCAGGGATCGATTAGTTTGGGACACAGCCAACCAAACTCGCTAAGAACTCTACCCTCTTACCTAGGAGAGTATGAACCCAAGTCTGAGGTGAGAGCAATCCCATCTCAAAGATTGTCTTCTAACAGAGTGGTGGATTCACAAGGCTTAGAAAAATTTGGAGTGAAAGACTCCACCTCGAAGCTTCAAGAAGGGATCAGAGAGTTGGACAAGCCTCAACTAAACACTAGGCCAGTACCATTAAACAAGGTTGGAGAATATTGCGAGGGAGAAGATGAAAACACCACGCTACCGATAGAAGTCCAAGGAGTAGTTTCCAAAGCTATTCTTGACAGTGGAGCAGGAGTCGCTATTGCCACTAAGAAAATCTAAAAAAAATAGGAAAAACCGGCTTTGAGAGCTACCAGAATGAAATTGCAATTGGCAGATGGGTTCATGGAAAAGCCTCTAGGACTCTTAGAAAAAGTAATTGTCACCTCGTGCGGAATTGAGTATGAGCATACATTTGTAATAGTCGATTTCGACAAAAAGAAAAATTACGAGATCATCTTGGGAAGACCATTCATGAGACAATTAAAGATGGTCTAGGATTGGGGTTACGACCACATCTACCTCAAACATGGCGAGACTACAACCAAAATACACCTAAAGACCATAGTTACAAAGATGTGAACCAGACACCTGTGGAAGAGTTTTATTCAGCTACATTGGCAGGATCCGAACTCCCAGCATGGTTAGGGCAACAAAAAGAGCTATGGATGTGCGGAGCTTCACATTAAGGGAGATTAAAAAGAGAGGAATGCGACTTAGAAAGAGCTATTGAGGACAAGGATTATATTCCAGAGCCTTTTCCTGAAGATGCCTTGAAACCTTTAGAATGGAAACACATACTAGCAACATTGGATGTCTGTATCATTACAGATAGCCCAACGACAAAATTTTGCGATAAGGATGGCTATGATGTGCTACCCTATTACATGGTAAGCCTTATACCAAAAGGAGATGAGATTGTGGAACCACCAGAACAAGAAGAGTTTTATAACTCCTCTGAGCATCTGGAGGTAAATAATGATGTAGATAATGAATGTTCAGACAGCTCAAGCGAGCGTGGGGAGAAAACAGAGAATATTAAGTTTTATGATTTTGCCAATCAACACCCTAGACGCCAGGAACGCTATAGGAAAAAACGAGCAGAAAACAAAATGAGAGAGAACCTGATGCCCAGGATAAAAGATAAAACTCACTATCTAATGCTTGGCAAAGCAGAAGATTGTGTAAAAGATCAAATATCAGGCAGATTCTCGAGAGTGCGAAGGGAAAGAACGCAAGAGGAAATAAAACAAGTACGGAAAGCTAAAACATAAACAAAATCACAAAAATTGCAAAAATCAAAACAAGAAACAACAAAAGACCCAGAGTGGACCAAACTTGAGCGTAAAAAGAAATACCAAGAATTGAAACGGTCTTTACGAGAGGTATGGACGACTGAGGAAGAAAGTGATGGCAAGGAGGAGTCAGAGAAAGAAAACATGAATGTACCATCACACTATCGAAAATTCATCATCCAGGACAGAAAAATCATAATGACACCACCAGTCAGGGAAAGAATAAACCAGGAATCTTACGATTGGCCGAAAAATGGAAAACGGACAGACCTCGCTGAACCAGGTGAAAAGCCTCAGCCGGTCTATATCGCAACTGATCTAGAGCCTGAAGAAGAAGAACGGCTAACACAACTTCTCAAGAAGTATAAAGATGTGTTTGCATGGTCCTACAAAGACCTCAAAGGAGGTGATCCATCGATATGCCAACATACAATTCCTTTGAAATCAGATGCCAAACCTAGCAAACAGCGTCCTTATACGTATAATGACACATTTGCTAAACGAATCAAAGAGGAGATTGACAAGCTGATGGATGTTGAATTCATCTACGAAATTGACCATACATATTGGGTGTCACCCCTTGTGGTTGTCCCCAAAAAGAACGGAAAGCTGCAAGTGTGTGTGAACCTCAAAAAGGTAAATGCAGCCACCACAAGGGATAACTATCCCTTGCCGATCACAGAACATGTACTTGAGAGGGTGTCCGGGAAACGGGCTTATTCCTTTCTAGATGGATTTTCAAGGTATAACCAACTGGCAATTGCAATCGAGGATCAACACAAAACAGCGTTTTCCACAGAATGGAGAATATATGCGTATAGAGTTATGCCTTTTGGCTTAACTAATGCCCCAGCTACCTTTCAGAGGTTAATGACGCATGCGTTCAAAGAATACCTGAGAATATTCTTAGAAATATATATGGATGATCTTTGCGTACACTCTCTTCTACGAGAATAACATATTGACCATTTACAAAAGGTATTTGAGATGTACAGAACATATCGAATCTGTCTTAACCCGGAAAAGTGCATTTTTATGGTTAGGAAAGGTCGCATTTTAGGACACATTGTCTCAAGAAATGGCATAACCACTGACTTAGACAAAATCAAAGTCATAGTAGACCTTCCCATGCCTACTAATGTGAAACAAGTGCAATCCTTCATGGGACAGTGCTGATATTATTGAAGATTCATATATATATGTTTGCAGTCATTGCACAACCTCTGTATCGTTTCTTAGTCAGTTTTGACTGGACTAAGGAGTGTGAGACTTCATTCCAAAAGCTTAAGGAAAACCTTGTATCAGCACCGGTACTTAAGGCACCATATTGGAAAAAGATATTCCATGTTCACATTGATGCTTCTGCATATGCAATTGGGAGTATTCTGGCTCAACCTGGAGACGGAAAAATGGATTTCCCAATTTGTTATGCAAGCAGACAGTTAAAATGTGCAGAAAAGAACTACACAACCACTGAAAGAGAAGGGTTAGAAATGATTTATGCTGTAAAGAAATTTTGGCATTATTTGCTCGCAAACAAATTTGTGTTCTTCACAGATCATCAAGCTCTTTTGTATCTGGTAAATAAACCATGCAATACTGGGAGAATTGTACGCTGGTTTATTATATTGCTAGAGTTTGATTTCACAGTGGTGGTCAAAAAGGGTAAAACTCATCTACGGACGGATCATCTTTCACGGCTACAAAACGGAGAAGCTCCTGAAGGAGTAGATGATGACATACCTGATGCTTGTCTTTTCAATATTGAAATGATACCCAAATGGTCTTAGGAAATTGTTAGCATTCTTTCCTTTGGAGGTAAATTTGATAACAATAAAGACAAACAGCAAACAATTCGACAAACAAAAAACTTCTAGCTGATTGCAGGACGACTATATCACCTAGGATCGTACCAGATTCTACGATTATGTATAAACCTGGAGGAATTCGAGTGTTATCTAGAAGAAGCACATGTCCAGGATTGTGCATTTCATTGTTCAACAATGAAAACACACCAGAGAATGAAACAATTAGGGGTTTATTGGCCAACTATGTATGCTGACACGCATTCTTACATTAACAATTGTACTATATGTAGTGCCAAACGACCAGTGGATCACGCGACATTGTTTTAGGTAAAAATTGCACCTGCATGGAGTCAATATATCATTGATTTCTTAACCACAAGGACGTTTCCTGAAAACATAACAAGAGCACGGAAAAGGGCTATAGAGTTGGAGGCTCGTGACTTTCAGTTAATTGGAAATCAACTCTATAAGCGAGGAAAGGACAATCAACTTAGAATCCATGCAAGTGAAAGTGAATACCTGCTGATTCTAGAACACACACATGGAGGCATAAGTGGAGGCCATTTTTCAGGCGATAAGACGGAAAAAATTGTCTTAACTGCAGGAATATGGTGCCTACATTGCATATGGATGCTAACGAGTTTGTAAAGCGTTGTGACGCATGTCAGCGCACCAAGGTGCCGATAAAGAGAGATGAGATGCCATTACGGCCAATGATGGGAGAAAGGGCCTTTTCAAAATGGGGCATTGATTTTGTGGGGCCTATTTCACCCCCTGCACATCGCAGCCATACCCAATATATCATTGTGGCTACGGACTATCTCACAAAATGGGCGGAAGCCAAGGCAACACAAAAAGCAGACGCAAGAACCACTACACAATTTTTATATGAAAATGTCTTTGTACGATACGGATTACCAATAGAAATTGTCAGTGATCGAGGAACACATTTTCTTAATGAAGTCATTGAATATCTGCTAGAGGAATTCATGGTCATACATAGAAAATCTGCTCCATATCATCCACGGGCAAATGGACAAGCTGAGGCCACAAATAAAACACTATGCACGGTTCTCACTAAAATTGTATCAGAGTCAAGAACAGACTGGGATCAGTAGTTACACTCAACAATATGGGCATACAGGGTAGCTTACAAAACATCAATAGGAACGACACCGTACATGCTTCAACAAATCCATCAAGAAAAACAACGGATGAAAGAGAAACAAAGGGTACGAGAAGAAGCCCAAGCAGAAGCAAAAGAATGCATTGCAAAAATACGGCTTCTACGACAACAACAACAATGTGGATCACCATTGCGAATAAATGCTATTCGACTAACGAATTTTGATGAAGACACAGTGGAGCCAATAATTGCAGTCAAAGTGGGTAGCAATCAAGTTGAATCGACGGCATTGCTTGATTTTGGAGCTCAAGAAAATCTAATCTCTTACAGATTATACAAACAGCTCAAGCTCAAAGGTCAACTACATTCTACTCCACAAGTGTTGGAAAGTAGTACATCACATTTGCTACAATCAGTGGGCTGGGCGATATTGCATGTACAAGTACATCAATATATTTACCCACACAAGTTTTATGTGGTTAAAGATGAAAGCATACAACACCCCATGTTGTTGGGACAACCTTGGCAAAAAGAGTATAATGTGAGGAAAGATTGGAATGCGGATGCAGTCAAAATTCAGCATGCACAAGAACAACACGTGATATCCTTTGCTCAGCAACCACGGAAGAACCAGCTAGCAGCAATGCAATCACTGGATAAAGAACCAAGAGGATGGGTGCCACTAAAGAACAACACGATACCCATGGTGACCAAATAGGGAACTGCCAACCATGTTCACTACAAACATCAAACCACACCGGCTGCAGTGAAAAGATCAAGGTTAGCAACACACGACAAACAATTATGGGTGCGGAAGGATAGAAATGACATGGCAGACAAACCACAATACAACAGAAGCAGATAGTTCAACCAAAAACCAAGGAAATAAAACAAATATGGATCCCAAAGAAAAGGCTCAACAACAACTTAAATGCGACTCGCATTTGGATCCCAAAACCAAAGCAAAAGGAACTCCCTTCAGTACAAGCAACATCAGCATACAGACACACACTACATATGAAACCGGAAAATCGATCTATGTGGGTACCAATCAACAGCAAAACAATGACAACCGCGGAAGTAACAATAAACCTACAAAAATCTCCAAAGCAAAGCTAGAAATGGAAAGCAAAAGAGACAAAGTCTATGGCCAATTCCTCCACGAAAATTAACTCCAAGGAGACGACTATGGCCATATCGACAGTAGCGGCAAACCAAGCGACTTTTGCACGAAAGACGATCAAACAGAGAGCGGTAGAGTTACAACTTTTACTTGCAAAGAAAATCGGCCACCCAAATCAACAACAAACAGGAAACCTTCACGGAGAATGCCAATAAGCATATTGCTTATATCCTCCTCTTGCACATCATTAATTTTTCCATGGATTGACCGAGTATGCATCATATAGGGCCACATTACACGGCCAAGCATTAGCACAATTTTTTTTAACCCATGCATGGCACATACACCACGGCGATACCTTGTCGTCCGGGAGGACTCCGGCTAGGAAGGGGGGAGGCATTCTCAAATGCGGACCCAATGGAAAAAAAAGCAAAAAAGGGCATGTTTTTCGACTATTTTTAAGGGTTGTCGTTTGATTGTAAATTTTTTTGGACTAACCCAAGTACATATGCATTTGTACAGCATGAATCTTCAAATGTACGGGGCCAAACGCCAAATCAAGTCCCTAAGTGTGTGTATATAAGTAAAAATAGCCATTTTTCGGGCAAAAAATTGGTAAAACAGAGAAATCCGGCCATAAAAATTGCATGTGAGTGTATATAGTGTTTTACGGTGATGTTTTTGATTTATTATAATTTTTGGGGATTTTTTGGGTTTAACTTGCTATTTTCCTTTTAATTTTACTAATTTTCGGCAGAAAAACTTCAAAAATACAAAAACAGGTGAAAAACGGCCGTAATGAAAAACAGAAAATATGGGGATGATCAGTGACTATAGAACAACCTATGGTACAATGGAGGTGCAATTATGTAAATGGAGCGAAAAGCGTGTTTTAGCCAGATTTTGACCGAAACGTCAAATTTCTTGTAAACTGGGCAAATGGAGTCCAAATCAAGAAATTTTTGAGCCGAAACCACGTCTCGCAAGAAGTTGGGAGTACATGTCAAATTTCATGGAAAGTGGTTTGGGGACCCCCATTATAAGAAATTTTCACTTCATTTTAAGCTCATTTCCACTATTGACTTTTGAGAGAGAGCTCCTGCCACCTAGAGCGAACGGGACTTCCAACAGCTTCTACGACGCGCACAACCACCCGACGGGCTCCAAAGATGAGAGGTAGGCTCACCACCTTGAGCTTTTCGGACATGTTTCTTGTTTTGTCGCGAAAACTAGCGTAGGGTTCACACAGAAAGCGAGCAGTAGAGACCTACAGGTAGAAGTGACCACCTAACGGCTAACCCAAAAGCAATGAGGCTTCATCGGCAGCTTACCCAAGCATAGGAGACCACTTTTGGATGACCAAAGGCAGTAGAAAACCATCGGAAAAAACCCTAATTCCTAGAGCCCCGCAAGAGGCCACCAAATGGAAAATCGGCGGAAAGGCACCCAAATCCTATCAAAACTTATGGGTAGCAGCATCTCGACATGCTCGACAAGTCTATATATCCCACATGGCCATACGGTGACCCGAAGCGGCACTAAACTTCGGAAACGGCATCAGACACACAAAGTGTCAAATAGCTCTCGCGGCCAACAAACCACATGTCTGTTTGCCACCAAACTTCACGAGCGGCTTTCCTAGACCATCAACAACCAAGTCCTATGGTGGTAGACCACCATAAGTCATCGAAGACATGAAAACGCAACCACGGGCACTTCCAGAGCGACAAATTGCCAAACGGAGCTCCGGTGAAGCCACAATCGACAAAAACCATATGGCAAGGATCCCCCAGGGATCGGGAAGCTATGGAGACCAACATCGAGAAATTTCATCGCCGAAAAGCACTCCAAAAGTCAGAAAACGGCTCGGAGGATCTGAAATCCACACAGGGAGTTTCTTTCTATCAATTTAACTTTTTTGTTGAAATAATGCTTAAAAGGAACTTAGGGGGACTCAGGGCAGGTACCAGTAGCACATCCAGTATAATTTTCATCGGGAGACATCCTACGTGTAGGATGTCTCAAGGCCAAATCTGGGCACCAAACCTTACATCTCTCATCAGACAAAGTTTCTGAATAGCCTGAACAAGCTAGTCCACCAAGTTTCATCACATTTGGACAAAACTTGACCTCATGTGCATAAAAAAATGCAAAGTCAGGGCATAGAGGCAATAATGGGCCATAGACGTACCAAAACTTGTCCAAATCACATGAAACTTGCACAATACACTCATGAGCACATTGCCAACCTATCTGTGTGGTCACATGTGAAAAATGATGAAATAGACATCCTACGCGTAGGATGTTTAAATGACAATTTTGGCACCCAAATAGTATTTTTCAACTCCAGATCTCTTTATGACCCCTTCATGAGCTCATATATCAAGTTTCAAGCCATTCCCATCACTTTTGGCCCCCAACACCTCCAAGATGCACTTTTTGAGCCCAAACACACAACACATGCTCTTACCAACACCAATTCTTGTCTAAACCAAAATCCAAGAGCAGAGCCATGTTCCACATGCCAAGAGCTACCCACAGAACCAATTTCAAGCTATTTTGATGAAATACACATCCTACGCGTAGGATGTCTCCAGCATGATTTTGAACTTCTGTGCAAAAAATGACATCATGGAAGCCATTACCATGGTGCAAGAAGCTCATATATCAAATATCAACCCAATTGAATATCATTTGCCACCAGTTGTGGACTTCCTACCAATTTATAAGCCAAAAAGCCTGAATGTGTCCAGAAATGCACTTTTTGATGCCCAAACCCAATTCCAATCACATAGCCATGTTGCACAGGCCAAGGGCCACCAGCCTCTCAAGTTTCACCAAAAACTGATGAAATAGACATCCTACACGTAGGATGTCTAAATGATAAATTTTGTCTAGAATGATACTGTGAGCACATGCAGGGTTCCCCAAGTTCCTTTTAAGTTTTATTTTCAATTTTCAAGTCATTTGGATAGTTAAAACTCAGTTTCTCAGCTGATATGGAAAAAACGCTAACTTCGGACTATTGAGTGCAACAAGATCCATGGCTGAAGAAGAGAATGACAATAAAAGACTACTTGGAAGAAGTAGAGCCATTTGTCATCCTAGATGGAACTCTGAAGCCAACCAGCGCGTGGATTCATGAGGATTTTCTAGAGTCCAATGATTTGAAGATCTACCAAGGCATGTTCAAAGATACTGAAGGAAATGCAATAGAGATACCCATGCTACCTTGGGAGCTCAATGAGTTTGTCAGAAGCAAAATGGGAGAGTACCTGGAGAAGATAGATCTCCATAACTATTTTGAAGCTCTGCCAACGGGAATCGACATCAAAAGAGTGTGGGAGTTTGTGACCACTATCAAAGAAGATGGAGTGGCGAGAGTCACTGATCTACAAGGCAAGCCAGATACTATGATTGTAATCACAGAGAGTGGTGGCAGCCGTTCTAGACATCTCCAACAAAGCGGATAGTGTGACAAAGAGGAGAGATGAAGTCAAGGTGTACTCTGAAAAGAAGAGCAACTACACTTTTGAAGACATTGCAAACCCTAAAGTGGATGTCATGAGCCAGCTCTACAACCAGTACTTCCAGATGTGTACAAAGCGGCCACAAAAGTACAGAATGCCGCCTGGAGCCATTGCTACCACCTTCACCTGGGCAATGCAAAAGAGCAAGCCAAAGGTGATAAATTATGCTGCTTATATCCATGACAACCTGGTGAAGATGGGCGACAAAAATCCCACCTACATTGTGCCAGGTGAACTGATAACAGAAGTGGTTTATGGGGCATTGCACGCCAAGGGAAACTGGCCAGAACCTCCTTCACAGAATGATTAGCTAAGGCTGAAAGAAGATAAAGAAGAAGAACCGCCCAAGGCACCAAGAGTAGCCACACATTTGAAGCGCCGGCTAGAGACCGTGCTAGAAGAGCCGCCAGAGCCGAAGAAGGGAAAGAAAGAAAGTTTACAGGTGCCGATCAAAGAGACCCAATCACAGAAAGCGGTACGACTCGAAAGATTGATGGAAAGCTTCAGAGCCGAGAGAGCACTGAAAGGAGATTTGAGCGAGCTGTGGAAGCCCTCACTAGAAGCCATGTCTGGATCGTCTCGAAGGGTGCACACAGATCGATTTGAAGACTACATCAAGAATTTTGAGATCCTGGATGCTACAACAGAAAATATCCCAAATGTTCCTTTCACAGAAGAAGAAGTGGATGAAGTACAACGACAGCTGCTAGAAGAGAAGGAAGGCCAAGAAAGAGAGCGAAAGACCAAGGCAGGGACCGGGACTTCAAGAAGAAGCCACCAACTCCACCGTCAAGCCCGGAATCCAGTCCACCGCCATCACCACCTCCCCTTAGCCCTCCACAAACCCAACAAAAGGAGGAGCTAGACACATCTGATGAACACAAGAAGATACAAAGAAAGAAAAGAGCCAAGAGCAAGAGCAGAAAGAAGAAGCTAAGCCCAAAGATGAGCAGCCAGAGCCAGAGGAAAGAAAATTTAGCACATTTCTTGATCTACTAGCTGCGGGGTATTCACGAGAAGAGGCAGCCACTGTGGCATTTGAGCTGGCAAGCACAAGGCCCAAAGAACAGATGCAGAGCTTGCAGTTAGTAGAACTGAAAGAGATGGCCACTGATACAGTGGACCTACAGCCACCTACCAATGATTGGGATGTGGTGATGCACAAGCTAACCGGGCTCAGGGAAAAATCATTGGCCACAGAAAGTGAGATTGACAATCTCAAAGCCAATGAAGTTCTTATCAAATCTGAAGTCGACACACTACAAAAACGAAGCCAAGAGCATATAGAGAAAGAAGCAAAGCTACAAGTCAGTCTGGCCACGACACTACAAAGATGTTAGGAGATGGAACGAGAAAATCAGGCAGCAGATCAAAGACTTCAAAGAGCTGAAGAAGAATACAAGAAAATCAGCAAGTCATTGACAGATGCAGAGAGGGAAAGGGACAACCTAACCCTGCAACTTGCTGAAGAATCCAAAGAAGTGGAAACACTCAGGAATGCCAAAGAGAAGGCAGAGATAGAGCATGAGGCGAGCCAGGATGAGGTAATAGAGCTTAAAGATCAAATTAAAGTCAAAGATCAAACCATCCAAAGGCTACAAACATCTCCTGCTAGAGTCAGAGCTACTAGCTCGACTCACACTACTTCAGAGACTGATTTATATGAAGAACAAATGAAAGAGCTTCAAAAGGAGTTAACATTGGAGAAGCCGCAAAGGCTGATGCTGGCTGAGGGCTCTATGGTAATGCAGAATTGACTGGAAGAAGAGCACAAGGCCATGCAAAATGAGCTAGAAGCCATCAAGAGAAATCTAGAGGAGGCGGAAAAGATAAATGCCGATCTGGACGACCTCGTTGTGAATATGGAAGAGCAAGCGAAAGAGGAGAAGAAAACATTTCAGAAATAGATAGGAGAGCTGAGAGGCCAGCAGCAAATAGAAGAGCAGTAGTTTAGCACTGGGCCAGCAGCCATGGAGGAAATAGATATAGAGAATGTGGCAAATCCAATGGACACCACCATGCAAGAGAAAATCCTTGTAGGACCCTCACAAGTGCCACAAGATCTGACCCAAGAAGAAGAAGAGAAGCTGCAAAAGGCCATAGAAGCGACAGTCAGAGACACAGCCAAAGAAGCCTTGGAATGTGAGTAGAGGGTATTTAAATCTATGACTATTCGGAAGATAGATGCCAGCAACCTTCGGCGTGAATGGCTACAGCCCTCTCTCCCATATCCTTTGCTGAAATATGAAGCTGCCGCGATCAACAAGCAAATCAGAGAGGAGCCAACAATGCCAATTTACAAAGCAGACATCTCCAAACCTGAAGGGGTCAAGCTGATAGTAGAATCTCAGCCCAGGTGGAGAAAGGCATGGCTGACAAAGTATCCACAATATCTAATCCATCTGGTAGAGGCACCCAAAGTGATCAGAGATAACCTCAGTTTCTGCCCTCTACCAAGGATGAGAACGTGGAAAGCCCACGAGTTGCTGCAGAGAAGCCAACCTACTTGGCTGAATTACCCGAAGCTGCCAGGCTCGAAGGCAGGCGAGAGAATAAGTGAGTAATACATGGTGAATTCCCTAACGTGCGCCATCAAATTGTTCACTAGCTCGCCTGGCCTATCTTTCATCATGATGAGAAAGATATGTAAAACCCTTTTGGTAGTCTTCGAGACCTTCAAACCAGGCCAGGCGACAAACAATATCTTCTTCTTTCAAGATACATACAGATGTGCATATGATTTGTCTGGTCAGCCTTCTCACGAGGTGATACATGCATTGTATCAAAGGATTATGTTTTTGCCATCTTATCACCTCCAGGCCTTTGAAGAAGCCTTCTACACCAGCTTCTTCACAATCAGCACAGATATATTCGGCCCCACACTACTGGCTCAACATGCGAGATATGAGTCACTTCTCAAGATGAGAGACAACCTACACTGAAGAAGCAGCTCAACAGCCATGTCACGGACGACATGAACAAGGAGGGGGGGAGTGTTAGCGGCTGGACACACCCTACGGAAAATGACTGCTTGACGGAATATTATTTTTTGTAATTATACATTTATTGAGAAAACCCTACATTTCACCTTTGTAAATATTGAGGCTTACATAAGTTTCCAGATTGTATCCCAGTTTTGACATTTAGATTGAGTAGATGGTTAAATTGGAACATTAGGGTTTGAGATTGTAAGGTATTTATACCACTTTTTGACCTTAATGAAAAACCTTTGTCATTTTTAAGAAAAGTATTGTCTGTGAGTGAGCGTAATGTGTACAAGAGAGAGTGAGAGCTTCATCTTGACGCTACACACGCATCAGTGGTCGGAATCAAGTGCGGAGAAGTGCAGTGTGTTGCCCCTGACGAGAGCTACGCGTCAATACCTACATTGCGCGCGTACGGTCTAGTTTTGTGAGCTCGACCTACGAGCTTCATCTCGTGATTCGGTGAGCATACGTTATCCGTTTTTGCATTTCACCATATCCACGCGTTCGCATTGAGTAGAGCTACACATTAGGCACTTTAGATTTCGAAAACGATGACCTGCAAATTTCGGCCAGACATCCTACGTGATTTTGCACCGGGTGTTTAGGGTTGGGATTTTGGTTCATGGACCTTAGGGAGAGTGACCTATTGGTGTTAGTAGGGTCTCCTTCAATTTTTGTGGCGTTTCAAGACCGTTTGACGGGTATTTGGCTCTTGGAAGCGTTGTAGGAAGTCTCCTCTTAAGCACTCCTGAAGGCTGTAGCTTAGACATTGGGTAGAGACCTCTGTAGGAATTAGTCGAGAGTCGGTCGAGTGTAGATTGACACCCTATGCTTGCTTCCACGTGCCTGCGGATCGAGCTTCGTCCTTAGCTGACAAATCATGTTAGGTGACTTCTCGCTGTGCTGACGTCCGTCGCAGCGCTTGTGTCTTTGGACACATATCCTTGGTTAGTTTAAATTGACTAGACAAAGGTGTAGAAACCAATTTTGCATCTTGCATTGCAAACCTTTCTAGTACCTTCTTGATGTAATCCTCTTGAGATAGCTTTAATGTCTCCTTTGTCCAGTCCCTTGATATCTTCATACCAAGTATCCGCTTTATAGCACCTAATCTTTCATTAAAAAAGATTTAAACAACTCCTCTTTTAGGTCTCTGATATCCTTCATGTTAGCACTTGCAATCAACATGTTATTAACATAGAACATTAGGATAATGAACTTCTCATCTCCCAAATTCTTTGTGTAGACAAAATGATCTTAGTTGCATCTGTTGAATCTGTGATCCAACATCCATTGATCGAACTTCAAGTACTACTGTCTTGATGCTTGCTTTAGACCATACAAGCTCTTCTTTAATATGTAAACCATTTTTTCCTTACCCTTTACTTCATATCCCTTTAATTGAAGCATGTAAATTTCCTCCTCTAAGTCACCATGAGGGAATTATGTATTTACATCCATTTGCTCAAGATTTAAGTCATGAGAAACCATAAGGTTTAAGATAATCCAAATTGAGTTCATATTTACAACAAGAGAAAATATTTCATTGAAATAAATACCTTTCTTTTGAGAAAACCCTTTTACCACAAGCCTGGACTTGTACCTTTTCTGTCCACCTTCTTCTTCCTTTAGCTTATACACCCATTTGTTCTGCAGTGCCCGTTACCTTTAGGCAACTCAACCAACTCCCATGTTTGGTTGCAATGTAATGAGTTCATCTGTACTTGAATGCTCTTCATCCATTCTTCTTTGGATTCATGTTGTATAACTTCTTTGTATGATTTTGGCTCTCCAGAATCTGAGACCAAGAGATGGTTGAAAGAAGGAACAAACCTTTTTGGAGGTCTACTTGCTCTCGTAGATCTTCCGGGCATAGGTTGAGGCTCCTCATTTGGTTGACGTTGTTGCACATTGTCACCGCTTGCACTCCTTAAGTCTTCACTATCCTCAAGCTCCATGTACTCATCACATGTGTCTTTTGTTTGTTTTCTTTCCTAGTAATCTTTGTGATTATTTTGTTCGTTGAAAATTACATCCCTACTTCTAAATATTTTACCATCTTCATGATTCCATAGGCGATATACAAAGCCAGCTTCTTCATAGCCAATGAAGAAACACTTTTTGGACTTTGCATCTAGCTTTGACCTTAGGCTTCTATCTATGTGCATAAAAGACTCACACCAAAACATTTTGAGAAATGCATAATTCACCGGTTTACCTGTCCATGCCTCTTTTGAAACTCCCCCATCCAATTTTGTTGAGGGTCACCGGTTGATTAAGTACACAGATGTACTTACTACTTTCGTCCAAAACTCAAGTGGTAGGCTTGCATGTAGTCTCATGCTTTGTGCTTGCTCCATGATTACGTTGTTCATCCTTTAGAAAATCCCATTTTGTTGAGGTGTCCTTGGGGTTTTCCTTTGCCTTCAAATGCCATTGTTAGCACAAAAGCTTTCAGAAGCTTGACTACAATATTCGCCTCCATTGTCGGATCTGAGGCATTTAACCTTGGTACCTGCTTCATTCTCCACAAAGGATTTCCATCTTTGAAATATGGGAAACACATTGGATTTATTCTTCATTACATAAACCCATGTTTTCCTAGTTGCATTGTCTATGTACGTTACATAATACAACAAGCCACCAAGGATGGTGTACTTGCAGGACTCCAAACATCAAATGAACCAATTCAAGTTTTTAGTTTTTTATTTCATTTTCTACCTTTTGAAATTTTACCCTCTTTTGTTTACCATAAACAAAACTCTAAGTCCACTTCTTTCAAACTTGGTAGAAGCTTGTTTGATTGAAGGATTTGTATTTCTTTGGCACTCATATGCCCAAGCCGGTAGTGCCATACCGCAATGTCGACTTCTGTAGCTATTGCACAAGTTGAAGATTGCGTGGTGATAATACACAAGTAAAGTATACCAACCTTTTCTCCTTTGGAAACCACCAAAGATCCCTTTGAGATCTTCCACCATTTGTTTCTGAATGCCATGTTGTGACCTTCATCGTCCAATTGTCCTATACAGATCAAATTTTTGCGAAGAGAAGGAACATGCCTAACATCTTTAAGCTTCCATTCATTTCCATTAGCAATTTTGACACAAACTGTACCTTGTCGGTGTCACATGAAATGAAGCCCCGAAATCTACTATCCAATAATTAGACACATTGTCTAATGAGAGAATTAGAGCATCTTGCTCTACTTTACCTACCACATTGGCCTCCGATGTTGTCTTATTGTCCTGAGACTCGGACTCCTTCTTCTTGGACCAGCAATCCTTCTTGATGTGGTCCTTGTTGCCGCAATTCCAACATCCAAGAACTGACTTTGTGCATGACTTGCTCCGTCTTGAGCGATCACGACCCTTTTGATTTTTGAACCTCTCCTTCGATCTTTCCCTGATTTTTCTTGACAATGCAACACTTGATAATTCACCATGAGAGCTTCTCCTTTGTATTTACTTGCATAGGAGAACACCCACAACGTCATCAAACTTAAGAGTCTTTGTGTTAGAGACAGAGTTACTTACATCCATCACAAGACTGTCCCAACTATCCGGTAGAGATGATAGTATAAGGAGGGCTCGCACTTTGTCGCTGAAATTGACCTTCACCAACCAAAGTTGACTTATGTTGGTGTAAAGTCTTTTAAATGTTTATCAACTAAACCACTCTCTGCCATTTTTAGATTGAACAAGCGATTCATGAGAAATATCTTATTGAATGCCGATGGTTTCTCGTAGAGTTCGTTAAGTGACTTCATCAAGTCCTCCGTGGTCTTTATCTCTAAAATGTTGAAAGCCACACCATTGACGCCAAGCTTAGCCAGATTGTTCCTAATGCCTTTTGGTCAAGAACAATCCATGCTTCATCTGCCATTGTTGCGGGCTTCTTTGCAAGATCGCCTAGTGGCAAATAAAGGTCCTTCTGGTAGAGATACTCTTCAATCTGCATCTTTCAATGTTGGTAGTTTTTGCCATTGAGCTTCTTGATCTTGAGCTTACCTTCCTCCACCATTACTATCACTCAATTCATGGAATCCTTTCCTTGAGATACTTTAGCTACGAGAAAACCTTTCTATGATACCAGTCTTTAAAAAATAGGACGTAGCCAAGTAGATATTAAAGTAGTTTACTTAATGGAGAGATATAATTTTCACACACAAGAGATTATAGAGTAGAGATAGAGAGAGAACACACACATATACGTGGTTCACCCAATGCGGGCTACATCCACAGGAAAGCAACCACTCAATGGATTTAGCCCTTCAAAGTAGGTTACAAAGGGATTTTACCCTTAATGGTGCTCCCGCCTTGCTTCACTCTCACCACCTGACATCAATTTCACAATGCACCACGATATGTTTTGTGTGTAGAAGAGGCCTCCTTTTATAGGCCAAAAGGGATGCCCTCTCTTTTGAGAGGCAGCCGTGTGTAGCCGCCCTTGTGTAGACAAATCCAAGTTGGACTCTCCAATGTGCCCATGTGTAGACAAGTCCAAGTTGGACTCTCCAATGCGTCCATGTGTGGCCGCCCTTGAAAAGCCAAGTACGCCTTTCAATCAGCCATCGACCATTGACTTTTTACCACCGGCCACCGGCCATGACGACCAGCCATCGCCCAACCGCCCAACCAATCGGCCATTTTTTGACGACTTTCTGGCCCCCGCCGTCTAGCCATAATTTTTTGATAAAAAAGAATATTTCAACGAAAACTCGAGACTGGGCGTGAATGTTTGGTTTTTCGGCGAGTGATTTTTCTCACGCATGATGGCTTCTCCTCATAATGAGGGACTTACAATTGTGCCTTTTTAATACTAAAAATTACAAGGGGTAAATTAGGCTCCATACTCAATAGTTGGGGCCATAGATTGTGTCCTAAGCCAATTTTTCCATCTTTGGGTTCCAAGTGGTCATAACCTTCCTCAAACTTGTCCAAATTCAATTCATGGCCTTTATACAATGTGGTGAACATGCACATGATGAAAAATGTGGAGTTTGGCATGTGTATGAGTGACTAGACATCATACGTGTATGATGTCTGTAGATGCAAAACTGCTTGAAAGTCATTGGATAAGATGTGTATAGAATGTGCATGGTGCGTATAGCCATGATTTTAAATTGATCTTGAAAATGGATGTCAAAATCCATAAAAAGGGTTTGTGCAACTATATTTCTGCCTTTTCGGTAACTAGAGGTCAAATGATATCCAAATGTGATGAAAATTTGACGGGAAGCTCATAATGATGTGGTAAAAGTGTTAGAGTTTCCAAAATCACAACAGCATGATTCAAAGGGTCTAGACATCATATACGTATGATGTTTAAGTTGGTATGTTTGCCTCAAACTTGATGTACAACTAGCTCACGAGGTGTGCATGGCTCTGATGTGTGCAAATATGAATTTGGACTACTGCTCATGTGCCAAGGCCATAGAAGGTGTTTAGGACACTATAATTTGGAAAATGATGAGGATGGCGATCAAATCATGCCCAAAGGTGCCCAAACTTAGTCTAGAGGCTATATGTCCCATGCTATACAAATCTAGATGCCCAAAATGCTGACGTAACTCCTCTGTGAGACAGGTCTGGACATCATACGTGTATGATGTCTAATCTTGGAAAATGATTATTTGAGCGTAGGGGTATAATGTATATGCTATGTGCTTGCCTTGTTTAGAATTTCACTTGGTTTGGAGAACTTTTGGTAGGTCTAAGGCCAACTTATGGGATTAGGCCTACACCTTGCATTTTTTTGGGCATTGGACACCCTAACTAGCTCCAAATCTCATGAAACTTTGTGTACTTCTTCATGTGTAGAGTATGTGTTTGTGGATTCAAATGAGTAGTTCCTGTGCAAAAATTGAATGTGAGACATCATACCCATATGATGTCTACTTTGATAAAAATCAACTATGATGCTTTGAAGTGCTTTGTGCTTGTGCCTTAAGCCCTAATTGCTAGTTTTCATCTTAAAAAGTTAGTTGTTTAGCTTAAAAACTCCTTGTTTGGCATTTCAATCTCTGAAAGGGATTCCTTCACTTGTAGATGACTTTTCACGATGATTCCTCTTGAGATCAATCTTCCAGGCTTGTGGATGCAGTAGGGCACCTTTCCATGGCTTCAATGTAGTGTTTGGCCTTACGGATACCCTTTTTGGCAATTTGTCACTCAAATAGCGTCTTTTTGTGAGGAGATGTGTGTTAGTTCTTGATGGTATGTCAATGATGCCCGTGAATTTCGGTGGCAAACGGATGCACCGTTTGGCTGTGAGAGCCAAATGATGTTTTGCATGTCCGAAGTCTAGCTTGATGTTTTGACCAACTTTTGGTAGTTTGACTCTGAGGCAATTACATAGGCTTGTAGGCACCCTCAAGGAGCACCTACTTATGGAGTTTGGTAGAATTTTGGCAACCTTCTTCCGGGTCGGCTTTTGCAAGCTCTAGGAAGTTAGGGTTTTTTCGATTGGAGTAAACTAACGTAGGAGGTCATAGATGCATATGTGTTTATCTAGCTTAGGGTTAACCCCCTATTAAGTCTTGCAGCTATCAGGTTAGTATAGCTGTTGCATTTCGGTCCCGTTTTGGTCTCTTCCCAACGATGCCACATTGCCGTTTCCGTAGGTTTTTCACGATGAAGTAAGCATACAACAAGGAGGGCACATGGTGAGGAGTCTACCTCTCATGTCTGGCACCAGTCAGTGTCGTGTGTGTGTCGTACAAAGCCGTCGAAGTCCACACGCTCTAGGTCTCTCTAGCTCTCTCTCTAAATGTAAATAGTAGAAATGAAATAGTAAGTGGGGCCCAAAATATCTTATATTGGGGTCCCCTGGACCACTTGCCATAAAATTTGACATGGGCTCCTATCTCATCATCAAATGCACTTTAGGCTCAAAAATTTCTCCATTTGGACTCTATTTGACCCATTTCTGGATAATTTGCCCTTTTGTCTAAAAACTGGCCGGATTGGACTTTCGTAACTTTTTTTCATAATTTCACCCAGGCTTCACCATATAATTTCCTTTGCTTACTAATCATTGTTGTATTTTTCTTTTGTCGTTTCGACTCTATCTCACTTGCTTTTTCTATTTTTCTTCAAATAATTAGCAAAAATAAAAGGAAAATAACTAAAGTAACCCAAAAATATCAATAAATGAAAATAAATAAATAAATAACACAATAAACCACTATGTACAGTCATTTGTAATATTTTTGGCCGGATTGCTCGTTTTTCTCACTTTTATGCATAAAAATTACTTTTTCTACATATATACACACGTAGAGGCTCATTACTGGTGGTCCTCATGTCTCTGTAGAATCATATTAGATAAGGGCATATATTCTTGGGTTCACCAAATTTTTTTAATAAAATGTGATCAAAACCCAAAAACATAGAAAATAGTGTCCTTTTAGTACTTTTCTTAGTCTGTCGGGTTCACATTGAGAATGCCTCACCCCTCCTAGTCGGAGTCCTCCCAGATGACAGTGGATCGCCCTAGGGTATGTGTTGTACATATGTTACCAAGGGGTGCTAATGCAGGCCATGTAATGCGGCCCTATATGCATACTCGGTCAATGCATGGAAAAAACTAATGTTGTGCAAGAAGAGGTTTAAGCGATGTGCTTATTGGCATCCGATGTTGAGGTTTTCTGTTAAGTCAATACCAATAGGAGAGTGGTGAAATAACAATCGTTCTAAGTGTGCTTCTTGCTGTTTGATTGACTATGGTTGCTTTGGTACTACTGGTTTGTGTTGCCAGTGTTGTTCACAATCTTGTTTGAATTCAAGATCCACATATGGCGTTTGTATTGGCCTTTGTTTAATTACCCAAATTTGAGTGTGGTCTTTTTGAGCTTGCCATAATTGTTGGGGTACCCAAATCTGCTTCACATTTGGTCTTTAGTGATAGGGTTGTGGTTTGGGATGGATCTGAGGTGTTTGTACCTAAAGGGATTTCTTTGTTGTGTCGCTTTGGAATCCAGATATGCATTGGATGACCTTGTGCAACAATCAACTTCTTCGATACCCATACTTGATTGTACTTTTGGGTTGGTTTATGGGGTTTACCATTTTCCCTTGTTTTAGTAGCTATAAGCTTGGTCTGCGGAAATTGTGCAACCTCTATCTTCTTAACCCAAAATTGTTTAGTGTTGTTTGTGATTGCAGTGGTGTCTGTTGCCTGGTGGGTTTGTCGTATAGTCTCCTTAGACTATTCTCGGTGCTTTGCTCTACAGTAGTAACCTCCTTTGTTTTGTTCTTTGGAATCCATTGCTGAAATGGTGTAGGGAAGTGTTTTTTTCTCTTAACTTTTAAGTCCGTTACCACCGGTTTGTGGTTTGGTTCTGCCGCAAATGGAACCACTTGATTTTCTTACACATGTTGAATGTTGACTATGTCAAAGCTCCAATCAATATGTACGTTGTACTTTCAATGCCATGTATGACCAAGCAATAATGGATGTTGCACTAACTTATCTTCTACCACATTAAACTTATGTGGATAGAGGTATTGATTAATTTGCACATGTATCATTGTCTAACCCAATGCCTTGATTGAGTGCTTTGAATAACTTTGAATGTCCTACTGTGTTGGTTGAAGCTGTGCCTCAAGTGTCAGCTGCTTGTATAGGCTATAGGAAATAAGATTTCCTTGAGCTCTAGAATCTAGGATTGCCCTGGCCTCCACTTGATTACCTCCAATCTTGACTTTTATAGTTGGATCCATCATATGCTCCTCTTCAAAATCTATCACTTTGATCACATTGATCCATAGTGGTGGTCCTTGTTGTTGTCGTTGTCATAGAAGCTTCCATTTTGACATGCTCTCCCTAGCCTCTCCTTGAGCTCTTTGACTACCCGTTGCATTTCTTGAGATCGTTTCTTTTTCGCATGGATTTGTTGAAGCATGCTCTGGGTTAGTGGTAGATGATACTTTTTCAGCCGAGATCCACTAATCTAATTAGGTGTTTCTTCACCATCCAATGTAGTAAGCTTGACAGCCCCGCTTGGTGATATATCGGTGATCACCAAGGGTCCCATCTCTCGCTTTTTAAGTTTTTTAGCATGTTGTTTCAATGTATAAACCATGACATAGTCTCTTGTTTTAAAATCTTTCGAGCCTAGATGCTTATCAAAAAATTCCTTTTGTCCCCTGTTTTGAGTGTAGATAGAGCCTATGGCCTTCAAGCAAAGCTCATCTAGTTTTTCAAGTTCATTGACTCTAGAAGACAATTCATGGCCTGTCCATCCGAGTTGTTTAGCCACTCTTAGAGCTGGGATCAGGAACTCTTGCGGCAAGATCGCATTAAGGCCAAAAACCATGTTGTACGATGTGGTTCCAATAGATATTTTGTAGACTACCCTATAAGCCCACAGTGTGGTGTGTAAATGCTGGTTCCAATTTGCTCTTGAATCAGATACTGTTTTGGTCAAGATAGTGCATAGAGTCTTATTTGTAGCTTCAGCCTATCCATTAGCATGTGGATGGTATGGAGAAGACTTCCTATGAACTACCTTGAATTCGTCCAAAAGATTTTCAATAACTTCCTTAAGGAGAGGTGTGCCACGATCACTAACAATTTCTATGTGTAGGCCATATCTAACAAATATATTTTTGTATAGAAATTGTGTAGTGGTCCTTGCATCTACTTTTTGTATGGCCTTAAGCTTCAGCCCACTTTGTGAGATAGGTTGTAGCCACAATGATATATTGGACATGAGTTCTGTAAGCGGGGGGTGAAATTGGTCCCACAAAATCTATACCCCACTTAGCTAAAGCTCTGGCTCCGATCATTGGTCTTAGAGACATCTCATCTCTCCTTATTGGTACTTTGGTACGTTGACAAGCATCACATATCTTAACGTATTCGTTAGTGTCCATGTGTAATGTAGGCCACCGTATTCTATCGATTAAGATAATTTTTGTCCTCTTATCCCCTAAAAGATGGGCTCCACTGGGTCCTTAATGTGCCTGCTCTAGGATTGGCAAATACATGCTTTTGATTGCACATATCGTGAGTTGATTGTCCTTTCCTCTCTTATACAATTGATGTCCAACTAGTGCAAAATCTCAAACCTCTATTTCTATGGCCCTTTGCCATGCCCTAGACGTATTTTCAAGAAACATCCTCATTGTTAGATAGTCAATTATGTTGTCATAATAATCAATATCTAATTCTCCTAAATGATTTTCTCATGTTAAACTGATTATTTAATATGGGGAAGTGCCAAGCGAGAAAAAGCTAGAATATTGGTTAAGCTAGCAAACCGGCCACAGTAGGGATCCAAAGGAGGGAAAATAGGGATCCAAAGGGGGGGCCATCTGCAAAAGATCCATGTGCAACAATGGGCTAAAAAGACCCTAAGGTTCAGCCCATTAAGATTTTCAAAATGCTAAGGTTCCAAAATTCAAAGGTTGTGTCCAAAGGTCAACCATAGGGGAATTGGATGCTTGGTGTGTGTCCAAAAAAGTCTTTGCACATCCCTACATAGGAGGGGGTGAGCCTTGCATGTAGGGGATGAGAGAGAAAGCCACACACACACACACACACACACACAAGCTCCCTTTACACAAACGGAATGAGGGACACATGTCAGCTCCCTAGGCCAGATGCCCACAAGGTGTACCCAATTCCTATTGGATGGCCTTGGAGGTGGACGAATGAGAATTAGGCTAGAATAAATCTAGTTTAATTAATTTAAAAACACTTAATAAAAGAACCAATGAGAATTAAGTCCTCTAGAAGACTATTGGACAGTCTCCCAAGGGATCCAATGAGCATTCAACATCCCAATGGCTTGCCTGATTCCTATTGGCCAGGAGGCAAAGGGGTCCAATGAGAGTTTAGTTGAATTATTAAATTACCTAAAGCTCTCACAAAAGGGGAAAGGGGGACACATGTCAGAAGGCTATCACTTATGTTGCTTAATAGTCATTGGCTTGACCTGGGGATGTCCAATGAGGGTAGAGCAAGAGCAAATAGCAAGAGGGCTCGCCCAAGAGAGAGAGGGGGTTGATTTTTGCAAGGCATTATCACACACACACTCACACAATCTCATGTGTGAAGAAAAGAAGACTATCTCTTCCCAAGCTTTAATGGAGAGCTCATCACCTACTCCAAGCTTGTGAGATAGAAGCCTACATCGACACACTCTTGGCATGTGGATGCAAATCCAACCAAGAGCCAAGCTTCAATGCATGCTCATCTCCTCTACCATGCTAATTACTAAGCTAAGCTATGCTAATATGAGTGATTATGTGAGGAGATGTACATGTTTCTCGTAAGATACTCCTTCTTCCTCTCAATCAACTCTCATACCTTGCTAGCTCTCACCATCTTTGAAGGTGTGTGAGGTCTTGGGTCTGAGACCGGGGATAATTAATGTTGTGTTTGCTAAGTGTTTTGCTTAGTGTATGAATCTTTCATCTTCATTGCACTAGCTAGTATTGAAGGAACACAAATAATTATGTTGTACAATGTCTCTCTTGATTGGAGAAACCATAATACAAAGCCTTTTGGAGGGGGAACCGGCTCCATGAAAATCCGGTCCTAAACTGTTGTCAATAGCTTAATTTCTCTCTCTTTTGAAAGTATTTTTCATGCTATCTAACTAGGTGTGATGCTTTTTGTTGCTCTCTCCACCCAAGCACTCTTGTAATTCTCATTAGGAATCTATTCTAATGAAATGCCCACTATGTTCATGCTAATTTCCGCTACACACAAGTTTTTAGGCCATTAAATATTACATTGGTATCAGAGCACAAGGTTTCTCTTTTCTTGCTCAGGAAGGGAGGTCCTCAAGCTAGCTATAAATGGTTGGTATTATTAATTGCCTGTGAGTAAGTAGAATAGGGATTTTTCAGCCTTGCAGTGCGCCTGCCTTTGTGCAGTTAACGGGGCATCACCGTCGAGAGCTATGGTCTTAATAGTGGAGTCCTACGGGGTTGCCTACGGCTTAACCACTTTTGAGCTATTAGAAGCTTGACATGAGCCGGTGTTGTTTTGGTGTTGAAAGACCCTCTCTTCTATTCCTTGCAATTAATGGTATTTGAGCCACATGTACGATAGCTTGAGTGCTTTTTCTAAAGGGTCAAAGAGGAGTAGCAACTAGGGCTTGAAGTGCCAAAGTACACGTAAAAAGTTTACACCTAAAACTTGTTAGAATGGCTGACAATAGTAAAGAGAGTGAAATTAATGTTGATAACTTTGATTTTGCTAATGAGCAAGCTACTAATGATGCTCCGATGCTTGTTAACTATCTTGTTTCTAGGCTTCAACAAGCCATGGGAAATCCATCTCTCCAAAGTGAAGTGCAACGGCAGCTCCGTGCTCACGGGATTCTCCAAGCTCACCACCATGACGAGAGAACACCTAGGAAGCCTCCTTGTGAGACTTCCAAAAGAGGTCTCTCTCCGATTCGGGAAGAAGAAGAGAATCCATACGAAGGGCTCAAGAATTTACTTCTTGATGATGCATCTCCTTCCCAAAGGAGAACTCAAGAGCCTCCACCGAAGGAACGAGAAAGAAGTGAGTCTTCCGCCACCTCGGCGGAGATGGCTCCACGAAGACGGCGGGCTAAACTCTCTCCATCACCACCAAAGCGGAGAAGACCATCACACTCTTCTCCACACCATAATTCAAAGAGGGATGATAAAAAGCAAGAGAAGAAAAAGGCGAGAAAGAGGACACCCTCTTCTCCATCTTCTTCATCCTCTTCCTCTTATGAAAGTGATGGTGACGACGACGAAGATCAAGACAAGAAAAAGGCGAGAAAGAGATCACCCTCTTCTCCACCTTCTTCAAATTCTTCACCTTCTGAAGAAAGTGATGGTGCAACCTTTGAACCATCAAAAAGAAGAGGCCATAGGAAATCCTATGCCTCATGGAAGAGGTCATCCAAGCTGAAGAAGTTCAAAGAGGGAGGGAAGAGCATATCTTTCCTTACCTATGATGGCACCTTTGGTGCTACGGACAAAGTCTTGGCCTTTATCCAGCAATTTGATGCGGTGTTTGGAGATGAGGGCTTCACGGAGTCCTCTAAGCTAGGCCATGTAGCGATGCACTTTCAAAAGTCCGCCAGGCAATGGTGGTCTAGCCTACGAGCCAACGGTGAAGCTCCACGAACATGGAAAGCTTTATGAGCTTCCATTATGAAGCAGTTTTTGGCCACCGATGCCAAAGACAAAGTACTCACCGAATGGCGAAGCTTAAAGCTCTCTCCCTATGAATCCATCCACAAATATGTAGACAAGTTTTGGGACCTACAACTCAAAGCCACTGTCTTCAAAAAGTTGGAGTTTGGAGAGCAAAAGCAACAATTTTGTGCGGGCTTAACCGAAGAAATGGCGGAGTATGTCAACTCTCAAAGGCCACGTACCATATCGGTGGTAATACACCATACTATGGTGGCCTCTCGAATCAATTTCCAAACGGGGGCCAAAAGAAACAATAAGCCCACGGAAAACAAGGGTTCCAATGAGCCTAAGGGGAAGGACAATGTCCAAAAGTCTCCTAAGGGAAACTCCAACAAAGCTAAAGAGAAGGGAGTTTACAAAGGTAAAAACAAACTCTCTCCTGAAGAGCTTGAGCGTTATCGCAAGGACAACCGGTGTTTCAAGTGCGGCGAACAAGGGCATGCGTACCGCGCTTGTCCCCAAAAGAACAACCGCCAAGATCCTCCTAGAGCTTCCTTGGTTGAAATCCAAGAGGAGGAGACTCACCAAACTCACCACAAAGGATCTCCTCTATGCCATGCTTGGGGAAAGGTAAGAGAACATGATGCTTTTATTCTCTTTGACCCTGGTTCTACTCACAATTTTATATCTATAGAGTTGGCCACCAAGCTAGGCATACAAGCTCTAGAAACAAAGAAGAGACAATGTTTTCTCGAGGATGGAAGTTTGCAGAATCAAATCCAAACATCACAGCAGATCAAATTCAAAGCTCCATCATTGCCACACTACAACGAAAAAAGGTGAAAGCTTCACGACCACCATCCACAAAGAAGCAAGCAAAAGTGCAAAAAGTAGCAGCTAAGCGAACTAGTTCCATTTTGGATGTAGACAAGGCTTCTTTGGCATCCTCATCAACAGAGGGTTCAATGTCCTACCCGCAGACAATGCCTTCAAGGGGCAAGAGGCTTCAGTCACTCCCTTAATCGGGAAATTGAGGCTTCATGTCCAAGGCTATGTGGACAAAGAGGACTTCTTTATCTCTCCTCTCAAGCATGACGATGTAATCCTAGGGGCACCATGGTTTGACCGCCTGGCTGCCAATGTTAAATTTCCTGAAAGGAGAATCTCCTTTAAGTTCAGGGAAAAAGACATGTATATAGATGCTAAGGAAATGGGTAACACTATCCCCATTGTACATACACCATCTTTCAACAAGTCAATAAAGAGCTCTATTTCCGTGTACATGATTTTTGTTAAAGATTCTCAAAATGAACCTAATGCTTTAGCAAAAGAAAATAAAAGCAACCAAAAGGAATTAGAGTTATCCAATTTTCTCAAGGGGTTTCAAGATGTTTTTATTGACGACATCCCTTGTGAGCTACCTCCTAAACGAGGTAATGATGACCATGCAATTGAACTTCTTCCGGGAAGTTCACCGCCTAACAAACCTCCTTATAGAGTTTCTCAAGCTCAATAAGAGGAGATTATGTGGCAAGTGCATGAGTTAGTTGAGAAGGGCATGGTTAGGCCTAGCTCATCTCCATTTTGCTCACATGTGCTATTAGTGCAAAAGAAAGACGGCACATATCGTAAGTGTGTCAACTATAGAGCACTAAATAGGATCACTATCAAGAATAGGTTTCCCGTTCCACGGGTAGAAGACCTATTTGATAAACTACAAGGATCGACCTACTTCAGTAGGATTGACCTAAAAAGTGGCTATCATCAAATAAGAATAGCTGATCAAGACATTGTAAAGACCGCATTTCACACCACATTTGGTCTTTATGAATACATTGTCATGCCTTTTGGCTTGACCAATGCACCAGCCACATTCAACCGCTTGATGGAGAAGCTGTTCAGGACTCATCGAACCTTCATTGGAGTGTTCTGTGATGATATTATCATCTACTCTAATTCATTAGACGAACACAAGCAACACCTCCAGGTAATATTTCAAGTTTTGAGAGAGAATAAACTTTATGTTAATCGAAAGAAAAGTGATTTTTTCTTGCAAAAGATTTAGTATTTAGGTCATATTATCTCTCAAGATGGCATCCAAATGGATCCATCCAAGTTAGAGGTAATAAAAGGATGGCCTAAACCAAGGAATCTTCATGAAGTAAGAAGCTTTATAGGTATGTGTGCATACTATAGACGCTTCATAGAAAAGTTCTCACAAATTGCGGGACCATTACATGACCTAACAAAGAAAAGCGTTAGGTATACATGGTCTGCTAAGGAGAACAATGGTTTCGAAAAGCTTAAAGAAAAGCTTATCTCTCAACCTGTGCTTACACTACCAGATCTCTCAAAACCATTTGAGGTCCAATGTGATGCTTGTGGTGATTGCCTTGGAGCTGTTTTGCTCCAAGAAGGGCACGCCATAGGCTATGAGAGTCGATGGCTCGACCCTGTTGAGCAAACTCTAGGCATATATGAAAAGGAACTCCTTGCACTATTTATTGGGAACTCCTTTCATTCTGCGAACGGATCACCAAAGTCTTAAGTACTTCATGACGCAGACCAAGCTCTCTGACAAACAAATGAGGTGGACAAATTTCCTTTCGCAATTTCATTTTCGTATTGCTCACATTGCTGGCAAGCATAATCAAGTAGCTGATGCACTCTCAAGACGGCCCAGAGGGAATGCGGTTTCCATAGCAACTCACAACGATCTATCTTCAATGATAGATGAGTATGCTATTTATCCCGATTTTAGAGATGTGATTTCAGCCCTTGCATTAGGGAAGATAGAAGAACCATTTACTTTACAAGATGCTTATCTTCTCTACGGAAATAGACTATGTGTTACTAACTCACTACGTGAGAAAGTAATGTATGAATCACATGCTCCACCTTATGTGGGGCATAGAGGGATTCAGTCTACCTTAAAGGGAATTGAAACATATTTCTATTGGCCTACCATGAAAGTGAACATACAAGAGTATGTTTCTAAATGTGTGGTATGCCAAAAGACAAAATTTGATAGAGGGAAGCAACTTGGATTGCTTCAACCCTTGCCAATCCCTAATTCACCATGGGAGAGCATATCCATGGATTTTATCTTTGGATTGCCTAAGTCTATCCATGGGAATATGGGAATATGGACGATAGTAGACAGGTTCAGTAAACAAGCTCATTTTATACCTGTCAAAAAGACTATCAAAGCCCATCAAATGGCAACCCTCTTCATTTCACAAATTTCAAGTACCATGGCTTGCCAATGTCCACAGTGTCGGATAGAGATGCTAAAATGACCAGTAATTTTTGGAAGGGTCTCTTTGAGAATTTAGGGACAAGGCTAAACTTCTCTTTGGCCTATCATCCACAAACGGATGGCCAAAGTGAAATAGATAACCTAACAATTCTCGATCTACTAAAAGCCTATGTAACGTAAGTAGATCAAAGATCCCAATGGGAGAAGTACTTACCCTTAGTGGAGTATGCTTACAATAACACTGTACATACTTCCACGAGAAAAGCACCTTTCGAGGTAATTGAGGAAAGATAAAAAAGTCCGAAGAATAGACTCGGGCTGCAGCACCTCTTCTTGGTCCTCGATCTTCGGTGGGTCTTCAATAGTTGGTTCTTGAGGTGGCTCTCCTTTGTAAGGCTTTAATAGGCCACATGGAAAGCATTGTGTTTGAGCCAATGATTGGGCAACTTGATTTGATAGGCCATCTCATTGATTGGCCTAAGAATTTGGAAGGGACCATAGTACCTTTTTGCTAGTTTAGCATAGTACTTTTGGTGTCCCGTAGGATTCTTGCCCGTCGTGTGCCTTAATCGAGCCTTGGGAAGTTTTAATAAGACCCAGTCATTTTCTTTAAAGGCTTGGGCTCTTCTATGCTTGTCAGCAACCTTTTGCCTTTGCTGTGAGATAGAGATAGCATCCTTAATCTTTTGAAATGATTCTTGTAGGTCTCGGCTATACTCATCTGCAGCGAAGATCTTCCCATGTACCTTAAGTAGCAAACATGAAGACAAGGTACTAAGAGGCGGTAAGACTATCCGACGATATCTTATTAAGTTTAAGAATTATCCTTTTGAAGATGCTAGATGGATGCAAGGCATACAATTAAAGGATAACCTAAACCTTGTCAACGCTTACAATGCTTCCCAAGAGTAAGCAAATGTACAAAATGTTAAAAATGAACAAATTTTTTGTCTTATAAGACTCTCTTTTTCTTTATTGTGCACATAAATGAAGTAGTATGCATGCTTAGATCAAGTTTGCAGAGACGACGTCTCCCAAACACCAAGTAGAGCTTGTCACTCTACTATGGAAGATTGATAGGACTAATGTGCAGAAATTCTTGCGGCAGCCTTAGGCTCTCAAGTGCCAAATGGATTATTCATCCATTGTGGAATGATGTCGTAGGGTAACATAGGGATCCTCTACCCGCTAAGAAAAGGACTCATGAATATGCTTTATCTTCTCTACACCATAGTTGAGGACGATTATGATTTCAAAAGAGAGGTAATGTCATAATAATCAATATCTAATTCTCCTAAATTATTTTCTCATGTTAAACTGATCATTTAATATGGGGAAGTGCCAGGGGAGAAAAAGCTAGAATATTGGTTAAGCTAGTAGACCGGCCACAGTAGGGATCCAAAGGAGGGAAAATAGGGATCCAAAGGGGGGGCCATCTGCAAAAGATCCATGTGCAACAATGGGCTAAAAAGACCCTAAGGTTCAGCCCATTAAGACTTTCAAAATGCTAAGGTTCCAAAATTCAAAGGTTGTGTCCAAAGGTCAACCATAGGGGAATTGGATGCTTGGTGTGTGTCCAAAAAAGTATTTGCACATCCCTACATAGGAGGGGGCGAGCCTTGCATGTAGGGGATGAGAGAGAAAGCCACACACACACACACACACAAGCTCCCTTTACACAAACGGAATGAGGGACACATGTCAGCTTCCTAGGCCAAATGCCCACAAGGTGTACCCAATTTCTATTGGATGGCCTTGGAGGTGGACCAATGAGAATTAGGCTAGAGTAAATCTAGTTTAATTAATTTAAAAACACTTAATAAAAGAACCAATGAGAATTAAGTCCTCTAGAAGACTATTGGATAGTCTCCCAAGGGGTCCAATGAGCATTCAACAGCCCAATGGCTTGCCTGGTTCCTATTGGCCAGGAGGCAAAGGGGTCCAATGAGATTTTAGTTGAATTATTAAATTACCTAAAGCTCTCACAAAAGGGGAAAGGGGTACACATGTCAGAAGGCTATCACTTATGCTGCTTAATAGCCATTGGCTTGACCTGGGGAGGTCCAATGAGGGTAGACCAAGAGCAAATAGCAAGAGGGCTCGCCCAAGAGAGAGAGGGGGCTGATTTTTTCAAGGCATTATCACACACACACTCACACAATCTCATGTGTGAAGAAAAGAAGACTATCTCTTCCCAAGCTTTAATGGAGAGCTCATCACCTACTCCAAGCTTGTGAGATAGAAGCCTACATCGACACACTCTTGGCATGTGGATGCAAATCCAACCAAGAGCCAAGCTTCAATGCATGCTCATCTCCTCTACCATGCTAATTACTAAGCTAAGCTATGCTAATATGAGTGATTATGTGGGGAGATGTACATCTTTCTCGTAAGATACTCCTTCTTCCTCTCAATCAACTCTCATACCTTGCTAGCTCTCACCATCTTCGAAGGTGTGTGAGGTCTTGGGTCTGAGACCGGGGATAATTAATGTTGTGTTTGCTAAGTGTTGTGCTTAGTGCATGAAGCTTTCATCTTCATTGCACTAGCTAGTATTGAAGGAACACAAAGAATTGTATTGTACAATGTCTCTATTGATGGGAGAAACCATAATACAAAGCCTTTTGGAGGGGGGACCGGCTCCATGCAAATCCGGTCCTCAACTGTTGTCAATAGCTTAATTTCTCTCTCTTTTGAAAGTAGTTTTCATGCTATCTAACTAGGTGTTATTCTTTTTGTTGCTCTCTCCACCCAAGCACTCTTGTAATTCTCATTAGGAATCTATTCTAATGAAATGCCCACTATGTTCATGTTAATTTCCGCTACACACAAGTTTTTAGGCCATTAAATGTTACAATGTATTGGCTCCATTTTGGTGCAATTGTCACCTGAAATAGTGTAGCATGTTCTACCGGGGGTTTAAACCTACATGTTGCACGGTTAGTAATGTACTCCTAACCATCAGTGCACATATTTGGCCAGAAAACTTCTTGCGATTGCAAGTGGTGGTATGTTTTCTTTTGCGAGCAATGAAATGGAAAGTCCTAAACATGTGCTTCCAAAATATAGCAATGATACTTCTCCGAACTTATGCATAATCGCAAAATGTTTTTCAAGCCTAAATGACAATGTATTCATAAAGACTAAACGTAGTGCAAAATGCGGTCTTTACAATCCTACTGAGGTAGGTCGATCCTTGTAGCTTATCAAATAGGTCTTGTACCCGTGGAATGGGATACCTATTTTTGATAGTGATCCTATTTAGTGCTCTATAGTCGACACACATACGATATGTGCCATCTTTATTTTGCACTAATAATACAGGTGAGCAGAATGCAGATGAGCTAGGCCTAACCATGCCCTTCTCAACTAGCTCATGCACTTGCCACATAATCTCCTCTTGTTGAGCTTGAGAAACTCTATAAGGAGGTTTATTAGGCGGTGAACTCCCTGGAAGTAGTTCAATTGCATGGTCATCATTGCCTCGTTTAGGAGGTAGTTCACAAGGGAGGTCGTCAATAAAGACATCTTGAAACCCCTTGAGAATGATTGGATAACTCTAATTCCTTGTGGTTGTTTATATTTTCTTTTTCTAAAGCATTAGGTTCATTTTGAGAATCTTTAACAATAATCATGTACACGGAAATAGAGCTCTTTATTGACTCGTTGAAAGCTTGTGTATGGCAAAAAGCATGCTTTGGTGGTACAAAAAGGACTGTCCTTGATAGCACCTTTGACAAATCTTCAAGCTACAATTTCTACATGTCACATGAAAAACTACCTATCATACTATATATCAATGGATAGATCTTCAAAAGGAGAATCTAAAAACACAAGGTCCGAAAAGATTTGACCTAAACTACAAAAATTTTACCAGTCCCCACTTTTTCATTGGTAGAAGTAAAATAGGTCCTTTTTTTGTACCACCAAACCACGCTTTCACCCGTATGTACAATGGGTATGGTGTTACCCATTTCCTTAGCATCTATGTACATATCTTTTTCCCTGTACTTAAAGTAGATTTTCATTTCAGGGAATTTAATATTTGTAGCCATGTGATCAAACCATGGTGGCCCTAGGATTACATCCGCGTGCTTGAGAGGAGAGATAAAAAAGTCCTCTTTGTCCACATAGCTTTGGACATGGAGCCTCAATTTCTCCCAATTAAGGGAGTGATTGAAGCTTCTTGCCCCTTGAAAGCACCATTTGCGGGTATGACATCTCCCATCTCATAGGCTTGGATGCCTAGTTTGGTGGCCAACTCTGTGGATATGAAAATGTGAGTAGAACCAGGGTCAAAGAGAATAAAAGCATCATGTTCTCTTACCTTTCCCCAAGCATGGCGTAGAGGAGATCCTTTGTGGTGAGCTTCCTCTTCTTGGATTTTGACCAAGGTAGCTCTAGGAGACTCTTGGAAGGTGTTCTTTTGGGGACAAGCGTGGTACGCATGGCCTTGCTCACCGCACTTGAAACAACGGTTATCCTTGAAATAACGCTCAAGCTCTTCAGGAGAGAGTTTATTTTTGCCTTTGTAAAGTCCCTTCTCTTTAGCTTTGTTGTTATTGGAATTGCCCTTATGAGACTTTTGGACATTGTCCTTCCCCTTAGGCTCATTGGAACCCTTGTTTCCTATGGGATTAGAATTTCTCTTAGCCCCAGTTTGGAAATTGAATTGAGAACTCGCCTTTTTCTTCTGTTGCTTTTTGTCATCCCTCTTTGAATTATGGTGTGGAGAAGTGTGCGATGGTCTTCTCCATTCAGGAGGTGATGGAGAGCGTTTTTCCCGTCGTCTTTCTGAAGCCATCACCGCTGAGGTGGCAGGAGACCCACTTCTTTCTCATTCCTTTGGTGGGGGATCTTGAATTATCCTTTGAGAAGGAGATGTGTCATCAAGAAGCAAATTTTTGTGCCCTTCCTATGGGTCCTCTTCTTCTTCTTGAATCGGAGAGAGGCCTCTTTTGGGAGTCTCACAAGGAGGCTTCTTAGGTACTCTCTTGTCATGGTGGGGAGCTTGGAGAATCCCATGAGCACAAAGCTGCCGTTGCACTTCAGTTTGGAGGGATGGATTGCCCATGGCTTGTTGAAGCCTAGAAACAAGGTAGTTAACAAGGATAGGGGCATCATTAGTAGCCTGCTCGTTACCAAAATCAAAGCTCAACATTAATTTCACTCTCTTTACTACTGTCAGCCATTCTAACAATTTTTAGGTGTACTTTGGCACTTCAAGCCCTAGTTGCTACTCCTATTTACCCCTTTAGAAAAAGAACTCAAGCTACTGTACCCGTGGCTTGAATACCATTAATTGCAAGGAATAGAAGAGAGGGTTGTTCAACACCAAAACATCACCGTCTCATGTCAAGCTTCTAATAGTGCAATAGTGGTTAAGCCATAGGCAATAGTGGTTAACCCATAGGCAAGCCCTGTAGGACCACTATTAAGACCATAGCTCTTGACGGTGATGCCCCGTTATCTGCACGAATGTAGGCACACTCTAAGGCTGAAAAATCCCTATTCTACTTACTCAATTGCAATTAATAATAACAACCATTTATAGCTAGCTTGAGGACCTCCCGTCTTGAGCAAGAAAAGAGAAACCTTGTTCTCTGATCCTAATGTAACATTTAATGGCCTAGTAACTTGTGTCTAGCGGAAAATAGCATGAACATAGTGAGCATTTCATTAGAATAGATTCCTAATGAGCATAACAAGAGTGCTTGGGAGGAGAGAGCAACAAAAAGCATAACACCTAGTTAGATAGGCATGAACAATACTTCAAAAGAGAGAGAAATTAAGCTATTGACAACAGTTGAGAACCGGATTTACATGGAGCCGGTCCCCCCTCCAAAAGGCTTTGTATTATAGGTTTCTCCCATCAAGAGAGACATTTTACAATACAATCCTTTGTGTTCCTTCAATACTAGCTAGTGCAATGAAGATGGAAGCTTCAAGCACTAAGCAAAACACTTATAAAACATAACATCAATTCCCTCACGTTCTCAAACCCAAGATCTCACATTTAGATGGTGAGAGCTAGCAGGGTATGAGAGTAGATTGAGAGGAAGAAGGAGTAGTCTTCTAAGAAAGATGTACATCTCCTCACATAATCACTCATATTAGCATAGCATAGCTTAGTAATTAGCATGGTAGAGGAGATGAGCATGCATTGAAGCTTGGCTCTTGGTTGGATTTGCATCACAAAGCCAAGATTTGTTGGTGTAGGCCTCCCTTCTCACAAGCTTGGAGTAGGCGATAAGCTTTTCATTAAAGCTTGAGAAGGAGAGAGAGAGAGAGAGAGAGAGAGAGAGAGAGAGAGAGAGAGAGAGAGTCTTCTTTCTTCACACATGAGATTGTGTGAGTGTGTGTGTGATAATGACTTGACAAATTCAGCCCCCTCTCTCTCTAGGTCGACCCCTCTTGCATTTTACTCATGCTAACATCCCATTGGATCTCTCCCAGCTTGGCCAATGAAATTTTAGCAGCATAATTGATAGCCTTCTGACATGTGTCCCCCTTTTCCCTTTTGTGAGATCTTTAGGTAATTAAATAATGCAACTAAACTTCTGACATGTGTCCCCCTTTTCCCTTTTGTGAGATCTTTAGGTAATTAAATAATGCAACTAAACTCTCATTGGATCCCTTTGTCTCCTGGCCAATAGGAATCAGGCAGGCCATTGGGCTGTTGAATGCTCATTGGACCCCTTTGGAGACTGTCCAATAGTCTTCTAGAGAGCTTAATTCTTATTGGTTCTTTTCTTAAGTGTTTTTAAATGAATTAAGCTAGATTTACTCTAGCCTAATTTTCATTGGTCCATCTCCATGGCCATCCAATAGGATTTGAGTGCACCTCGTGGGTATCTCGGCTAGGGAGCTGACATGTGTCCCTCATTCCCTTTGTGTAAAGGAAGCTTGTGTGTGAGTGAGTTAGTGTGTGTGTGTGTGTGTGTGTGTGTGTGTGTGTGTGTGTGTGTGTGTGTGTGTGTGTGTGTGTGTGTGTGTGTGTGTTTCTCTCTAATCCCCTACTTCCAGGGCTCGCCCCCTCCTATGTAGGACTCGTGAAGACTTTTTGTACACACACAAAGCATCCAATTTTCCTAAGCTTTGACCTTTGGACACAACCTTTGAATTTTGGAACCTTAGCATTTTGGAAGTCTTAATGGGATGAACCGTAGGGTCTTTAAATCTCATTGCTGCACATTGCTCTTTTGCAAATGGCCTCCCCTTTGGATCCCTATTTTCCCTCCTTCGGATCCCTACTGTGACCGGTCTACTAGCTTAACCAATATTCTAGCTTTTTCTCCCTTGGAACTTCCCCATATTAAATGATCCGTTTAACATGAGAAAATCATTTAGGAGAATTAGATATTAGTTATTATGACAAATCAATGGTGATCCATATGGACATCCATGCAAGGATTGTGCACAATCAAGTGGAACAGTCGTCCAAAGTGGAGGCAGGAAGAACGATCGTACGGACTGGCTTGTGATCCAATAGTTAAGACATTCCTCAGATTGGTAACTTGACTATCTCACTGCCTTCCTATTATTTCATTTTACTATAAGTGTATTTGAAATATACAATGTGTAATTGAAACAAGAGATTTTTTTCTCTTTCAAGAGTGGTTGCAGATCAAGGTTTTGTGGTTATCTATTGAAAAAGACGCCGAAAATGTCTATAGCTCTGTCAGGAGTCTACATTTGAAATTAATACCTAGTTTAGACCTTGACTCTTTCCTCGCGGATGTCAAAGAGCAGCACAGGGGTAAGACCTTTGCTTATGAGCTAGGATTAATGACGAAAGGACCGGAATGTGAGGTGAGTAAGGCATTGCAAATGCATGGAAAAGATGTCTATGCAGGTGTGTACATTACATATTTACATTAAGAATGGACATTAGGAAAATTTGGACTTTCAAAGGGGCCCTATAAGGAGGTTTGAGTTTGCCTCTCTTATCCAAAGTGGGCAACCCGTCGAAAGTGCATAAACTCTTTGTCAAAACCCTATCAATCAGCATATCATTGGAAAGATCTTAGAAAGTAGTTTCTACATCCCCAAAATCCGGCAAATTTAAAGTTGATTTGTAAAAGTTATGGCCTCCCCACTAAAGCTGAAATGTGGGGAGAGATTCAATTTATAAGACAGAGTTGTCACATCAAAAAATGGAATCTTCTAGAATATAAGAAATTTGATGGCATGTTATATATCAATGGATAGATCTCAATGAGTACATTCTTAATCCAAAAGTTTCGACAAGTTTTGATTTCATTTGTAATTTTTTTTTACTGTGTGCAAGTTTTGGACAAGAGGGAGAAAGTCAAAGTCCTCATATGGCCCATTTGAGAGTCCAAAATTTCCCTAATGCAAGTTATTTTTGGTACTTATAATACACTACATTGTGTTAGATGGTTATGAAAGCAAAACTTCAACAATAAAAGTGTCAAAAGTTTGCACGCATTGCTTGTTGTTGAAGAACTAGAATGCATTTTCAACCCAATGTAAATTGCATGTAATTGCAAGAGGACAACTTACAAGGATATGCCATGGTTGTGGGAGTATGGTGAGAGGTACTTCCCTCCCAACAAGGAAAAGGCACACAATGATGTTGTAAAGGATAGTGAAGAAAGAGCGGGTGGAGGTGCACAAAGTGGGCATCACCAAAACCCCCCCTCCAATGTCCTAGTGTGCAGGTGTTCAAAGAGTCTAGTGTGCTGGTGTTCAAAGAGAAGAGACTGCTACTACGTCTCAAGTTTGCGATTGGTAGTTTCATAAAAAGAGTTTTTTTTCAATTTCTTCATACAAGTTAGTTTTTGATAGAGATTTCAATTTTGTTGGCAAGAACCTGTTCGTAACAAGGAAAAATGTAAGTTGTGTTACCATTCATAGAATAGTAAAGTAGAATTCACTTATTAATTGCTATCTTTATGGTGTTTACAAAAAAGGATTGGAATGTCTACGAAGGAAGTATTGACTTTGCAACAAGTTTGGAAATAGAAATATTGGCTTTGTTAGACCAACCATTAGTTATGTACTTATCATCCAATAAGTGACCTTCAAGGATAGTAGTTATTCAAGGTCATGTGAATTGGGATCTTGCTTGATTTGCTAGCATGGCGTGGTCTTGTTTGAGGATTATTGCAGATAGTAATGGTGATCCCATTTAGATTGTGCATTTCAGTTCAGACAAGATAGAGGATGAAATAAAGGATGCTTTTTTGAGCATTGTGAAGCCACACATTGCGGAGAAATTCCTTTGTCCATTCTGTGACGGGTCGATCTTTGAGTATGCAGTGAACGCTTCTATTTTATTTTTTCCATCCAATACATTATGTATGGGCTTTCTAATTTTGAGGTGCCAGATTGGAACAAAATAGAAGTATGCCAGTTTGGACAACTTTCTCGACTTGCGCTTGCAATAGCCACTGATAAAGGCATACTTGTAGTGGTCTACCATTCTGATTATTATGGCATGGTTTGTGATATTATTGTTGCTGCTAGATGGCATGCGTGAAGACCATCTAAATGTAGTTGTTTGTAAGACACCAATCTGCAAGAAAAAAAAGGAAGATTGTGTGCACATTGTAAGTGTTTGCAAAATGAGGAAAGAGCACACTTGGCCAACAGAAGCCATTGAGATGCCTGAAGACGACACCTAGTTCAATACGCTAGAGGAGGAGGATTGGATGAAAGAGGAAGGTGGCACACCATTGCAAGGTATAATTTGGTATCTTCTATCCTAAAACAATGTTTGATTGCTTTGTTTAACCTTCTTTTGTTTTGAAGGAGGTATGGAGCACAAACATAGCTTTGTTTGAAATTGGTTGCACTATACACAAACGAGCACAACATTGTCATCCAGTAGGAAGGAGACTGTGGGATGTTGGCTTTGTTGGGGGTCCATATGGCCATATGGTGACAATATTCAAGAGCAACAAGCTATTTGCCACCAAACTGTGCAACATTTTCAATATGCAAGCTCTTCGGCTTAGAGAGATGCAGGAACATGGAAAGGGGCATGCAAATGAGGTGGACCATGCGTTGGGAGAGGGATCTTTAGTGGGGCTGCTGCCAAACATTGTAAAGTTAGATCCAACAAGCCATGGATTAGAGTAGATATTTTAGGCCGCATCTCACATTATGCAAACAATGAACTTTTTTGTAAACCGTTACAAATGGTAGCTTTTTACATGCAATTCAATAGAGATATGTTTATCGTCAAGTAGAATTCTCTTGTAATTATATGGATTTATGATGTTCTTGTGACGCTTTTTGTAAACTGTGTGAGAGATATAGAGATTTGATGTGTGGAAGAGAGAGAGAGAGAGAGAGAGAGAGAGAGAGAGAGAGAGAGAGAGAGAGGAGAAATTGGGAGAGAGGAGTGATATAGAGTGCATGATGCGTGGCAACACCTGCTTTTACAGAGTGAGCTTTTTTGAGATGGCTAGGGACTACATGACAAACTTGTAGGAGAGATCTTTTTTGAACATTTAACCATCCTCTCCATTTTCCAGAAAAATCTCCCTCCAAAGCTCGCTCATACCTCTACTCTCATCCAAATCTAGTCTCTCTACCTCTTCATATGGATATTGATTCACATATTTGAATGTTGCTGAGAGAGGGAGGCAAGTATTGCTAGTGCAAAATGTGCAGAATAGCTACACATTTTTGTAAAGTATAAGTCTTCAAAAAATGTAATAATCAATTAAGAGCTCAATAGATTAGCATCTGTTATTTCACGTACTTATAGTTCTCATCATAACGAAAATTTCCTTTTGAGAGGGATTTAGCCTTGGAAAATCCAACACTCTACACTAAGTCAATGTCTATTTTTATTAGTAATCATGACTAATTAGTGAAATGATTATGAGATTTATTATTTGCAAGCTATGATTTAATTACAACTAAAACTCAGCCTTCAGCTATCAATTGTGATGGAAAGATATCTTGCCAGCTCACTCACTAGCAATTTCACATTGATTGTTAAACATAGTTCTGATTATGTTGTATTTCCCACGTGTTTTGTAGATCTTAGCATCATTTTGATTAGTAAAGAAGGAAAATTTATTTTCAATCTCCATATCCATTGTGTGGTCTCTTGGTTGTGTGTGTGTGTGTGTGTGTGTGCGTGCTTGTAAGAGATCGATCTCTCCCCTATCCAAGGCTCACCTGTGGTTGTTGCAGCTTCTTCCCTTGACAATATACATCGTCCCAAAGTGATGAAAATTTGCTAAAGGTGATCCAAAAGCAGACTGGGAATCTACTAGGAGCAAGGGTGGGCAACCACCCTTGGCCAATATTAACTTCATAAAAACAAACAAATTGGCTTCTATATTTCACCATATTTCCATCACCATCACCTCACATCTATGTGCAAGAAAAAAAGCTTAACAATGATGGAGAGAGAAAGAGAGAGATAGAAGGAGCAATGTACACACACACACACACACACACACACACACACACACAGATTGAATTATCGTCCATGAAAGTCAAATGGTACTAAAATGCATGTGGGACAACTTCTTCCTCATGCAAATCTTGCTACATTGAGAGGGTCAACAAGAGTTTTTAGGCCACCCGAGAGGTTTTTGTTGAGCCTAGATTACATCATGTTGAGGGCTTGCAGTGAGCCTTTCGACTATGATGAAGATATGTTATGGGATGACAAGCTTAAGTGGGAGAGTGCGATTCAATCAGAGATGGGTTCAAAATTATTTAAAGAAGAATTAGACTTGGGAGTTAATGCCTTTGTCAAAAGGGATGAATACTTTGCCATGTAAATGGATTAACAAGGTGAAGGTCACACTTAATGATGGGAATCTAAAGTACAAAGCTAAATTGGGTGCCAAAGGTTTCAAGCAAAACCAAGGCAAAGAATTTGGCAAGATTTTTTTATCATTCGTCGAGATAATTACCTTGTGAATAGTACTTGCTTTGGTTGCCAAAGAAGACATGCAATTAGTCCAAATGGATGCTAAGACACCATTCTTACATGGTGATCTTCATGATGATATTCACAACCAACTGCTTTTGTTGAGAATGGCAAAGATAAGTTGGTGTTAAGGTTAAGATAAGCCTTATATGGTTTCAAGTAGGTACCATGGGAACGGTAGCATAAGTTTGATGATTTTATGAAGTCTCACCAGTATAAGCAATGCAAAATTATTTTGCTCTACAAAAAAAAAATATACAGTTGATAGTGTTTTGATTTCAATCCTTTATGTGCATGGATTCCTTATGCATCTATGGTTGGTTCTTTGATGTATGACATGATTGAGACTCGTCTAAACATTGCATTTGCAGTGCAAGTCGCTAGCAGATTATGAAGAATCTTGGCAAGATGCATTGGGATGCAGTGAAGGATGTGATGAGATATTTTAATGGTACATTAGAGTTGTATATTTGATTTGGAGGGAAAGATAAATGTGTATTTGGATGCATGGAAATAATGACAATAGAATGTCTATGATAGGTTATGTCTTTATATGTAGTAATAAAAACCTCTTTTGGCGATTTTGTTTGCAAGATTTATTTTTCAATCTACCACAAAATCCATGCACCATACAAGAAACGCCATCTTGGAACAGTTGCACCAAAATGTCCTCAACGGAATCCTATAGGGCCAATAAAGTTGCATGTTGTATACAGGTCACAAAATCATTATATTCATCCATCTCAGTGCTCTTTGATTGGTATGATTGGCACAGTGCTCTTTGATGCTTTCATATCTCCCACAAAGCAACTGTGTCTAGCCTCCATCTCCATTTCTTCTGTGTTATTGGTGGTGGAGGAGCCGGCTACATGGCCCATTGAGGAGGGTCATTTTTGTACTTTTTCTATCTCTCCTCATGATCCCATTCCTCTTCGGGCGTGAGCTTGTCCTTCTTCTTCTTTTCACATTGTTTTGCTCTTTGAAGATTTTTTGAAGGCATAGAGATCCCGCTCCCAGCCTGTGCTTGTTGGATGGCTTGAGCTCTGTTCTCTTCCGCTTTCCTCTCTTCCTTTGCATGTGCTTGTAAATTAGCCAAGTGATCTCTCTAGGCCTTAACTCTTTGCCACTCCTCTTGCTCCATCTGTCTTCTATGTTCTTCTTGCATTTTCTGTGCTTCTCTCTCATCTACCTCTTTCTTTTCCATCTCTTGATTTCTCTTCCTTCTCTTGGCTTCTCGTGCTTTAGAAACGGGGTCACCTCGTATTACTTTGATCAACCTTTGTTTGAACCGTTGGGAAATTTTTTGAGGTGTAGATGCCGCGGTTACTTGAGCATCGGGTGTTGTGACGAGGGCTCCTCATTTAGCAGTGGACCTCGGTATTCTTCTTCACTTACTCGTGTTTCTTGTATGTGTCTGTTTAGAGATGAGATTGGTGGGAGATCCGATAGAGGTGTGCGGTTGGCATGATCTAGTGGTGGGAGATCACCAAAAAACTACTGCATGGTGGCTTGATCATCTGGATTCGAAGATTGGAGAGACTGTTGGGCGTTTGGAGCGAGTTGCGGTGTTGGGTTATCCACATGTAATTGAGGATGTGGATTTGAAGCTGTAGATTTTGCATGAGGTGTTGGCTACGGATTTTCACTGATGTGCATAGTGGTCTGAACTTGTGTTTTGTCTATGTGGTGCAAGATATGAGTGCTTTCTCGTTTGCACTCAAGAGGATCTTTTAAAATGTGAAAACGAGAAATGAACTTTAAGTTGTGAGTTTTGACTTATATAGTACTTAAAGTTTAATATTTTTTCAAAACCTCAATAAAAATAATACAAATTTAAAAAACTCCAAAATAGATGAAACTTGACCCACAGGACCACTGATTGGGACATCAACAAATCACTTGGCATTACAATGCATGTTTACAATAGAAATAGCTAGTATCAAAAATTTATTAATTTTCCATCCAATGCCTTCCATTTCTCCGGTGTATCCAACCATCGCTGGAATTGATCTCTTGCACTCGAAGCATGATATGATTGTGATTGCCTCACGCTACCCACGTTCTTTATTTTTCATTTCAAACTTCTTTGCACTCTAGTCTTCTTCTTATCTCTCTCTATGAAAACTCTGTAGAACCAATTCAACATCTTGTGTAGGGCATTGCTCCTTTTCCTTCCACCTCCATGTCGTGCATTTTTGAAATACACTGCTTTTGCTTGATAGTATGAGTGATCCATTCCTTGGCTACCCCGATGCTCAATGAACCATAGGTGTCGAGAAAAAATGCACTATGTGCAAAAAGAATGTGCTGGAAAAAAAACAATCTTTAGTTCAAACACATATGCATTTTGACCGTAGAGCTCAAGTGTTCACAACCCACCATGTAATGTATTACGTGTGTCTCCCCCAGGCATTCACCATTTGCGCTGTGAAATTATTGATTAAAAAACGTTAAGGTGGATATCTCATCATAGGTTAGCTTTGCCTTTCAAGCATACCAAAAATATCATCAAGAGACTACCACACATGAGCACGCTTAATTCTTAGGGCTGCTTCGTTACCTCTATAGGTGATAATGTCACACACCTTTTTCCACAACTGAAGATCATTAGGACTTTGGGAGTCAGAATAGTCTAAAAGCAAATGCCTAACTTTACTACCACTCATATATGTTTTATTAGGGTGATCCTGTGTACTTCCGGATGTCTTCTTGTCCTTTGATAGCTCAACTGCACCACCATGTAGACAACACTCGATAGAATAGCCTCGAGTTCTCTTTAGTACAATCTTTCCTTCTTTCTGCAAGATCCATATTCCAAGCATAATTAATATGGATCATTAGCAACTTGTCAAGAATTTGTAGATGGACATGAAGGGTGCACACATGCACATTTATCAGTGGAATCAATAGAATAGGATCCCAAATTTGGATCGTCCATGTCTCGATTAGGGGTACACTTTGGTCACAACTGAGGATACCTTGAAAGCATTGTTGTAGTGCTTTACCCATTGTTTGTGTAGTGGACACACCTTTTGCAGAGTTGACTGCAACTTTGCCACCCTTACCGTTACCACCCTTTAACTTGATGGACTTTGAACCTTTGCCCTTAGTTCCCATTGAGACTTTATTGTGGCAGCAATAAATGCATGGAAAGAGGGTCATTCCTCCTTGCTTGCAACCTAACATACACTTGAGATTTTTCAATTCTCCTGCCAAATGTCACTCAACTTGGAACGTACCCAGGCCTGAAACCTGCAATCTTTCTCCTTCTTGTTGTTTGTCGAATGATGTCAGCAACTGGGATGTGATTGAAATACCATTTCAGGGACTCATGTGTCTCATGCAGGATATAAAAAAGTTATCAGCCACCAAATATTCTTCTCTGACTGAGGACCTAAACACGTGTTTTCCTTCTCGTTGGCATTTAGCTCAACATCGACACCCACCAAGGCCCTGTTCATCAGCATAATGCTTACCCTTTTGAGCTGTTGATCATTGACAATCTGGCACTCATCAAGCTTCATTACAAATATAACTTTTCCATCACACTCTTCCTGTGTCAACCCATAAAATCTGATCATTGACTCTTAGAGCTTCAACAAGTCAACATACACATTGTTGAACTTGTTGTAGCGAAAGGATTAATGACATGACATCCTCCACATATTGAAATCCACCCACAGGCTTGGAGCATCATTATTAGCATAATTTTTCACAACACTGACATTGTAAGGTGCTGACAGCAACCTAAACAAAACTTTTGCCATGTGACCTAGTGTGACAATTCTGTACAAAGCTTCATAGGCCTTGAAACTTATTCATGCACTCTCATACACCTCCATCATCTCCTGAGGTGACACAATGCTCTTTAGTTCATTGAAATACTTTTAGCGCAAAATGTTGGCAATGCTAGTGTCATAAAATCTAATATCTAGCTAACCCAAATGATTTTCTCATATTAAACTAATCATTTAATGTGGGAGAATAAATGGGAACAAGAGTTAAAATAGAGACATGTGCTTTTAGACCTATCTTAGCAGGGGACCAAAAGGAGAGATGGTTACATCTCAATAGGGGTCCAAAAGGAGATTGTCTACCAAAGAGAAATTGTAATAAGTGCTTCTAGACTTATCTCAACAGGGGACCAAGATGGAGATGGTTGCATCTCAACAGGGGTCCAAAAGGAGATGGACTACCAAAGAGCAATGTGAAATAAGTGCTTCGAGACTTATCTCAACAGGGGACCAAGAGAAGAGATGGTTACATTTCAATAGGCGTCCAAAAGGAGGTAGTCTATCAAAGAGCAACGTGCATCTAATGGAGCTTAAAAGACCTTAGGGTTAGCTTCATTAAAGACCTCCAAAGGCTAGTGTTAAAAGTCCTTAGACCTTAGGCAAGCTAGGGTTGTGCTTGAGGTGGGAACCGGGCCCAAGCTTGAGGTGCTTGCCATGCTTGGTGACTAAGGTGCTTGTCATGCTTGATGAGTAAGGTGCTTGAGGTGCTTGTCGTGCTTGCTGACTAAAGTGCTTGAGGTGCTTGTCGTGCTTGCTGACTAAAGTGCTTGAGGTGCTTGTCATGCCTGATGAGGCAGGTGCTTGAGAACTCCATCTCCTTCTCCAAGCTTGTTGATAAGTTGAGAGCCTACACCAACACTCTTGGCTATGAAATGCAAATCCAACCAAGAGCCATGCTTCAATGCTTAAATTTTCCATCTTCTCCATCTTCATTACTATGCTATTATGCTATGCTAAGCAAGAAGAGTAATGATAAATGAGGAACTATTTCTTTCTCCTATGAATGTTTCTTCTTCCTCTTCCCTACCCTCATTCCTCCCTAGCTCTCTCCACCTTCAAAGGTGTTTGAGGCCTTGGAGCTGAGGTCGCAGATGGTTAATGCTTCTACAAAGTCTATGTTATGCTCGTGATGCATGAAGCTTTCCATATTCATTGCATCACCTAGGTCACAAGGAACACAAAGATTGTATTATACCAAGGATCTCTTGATGGGAGAATCTATAATACAAAAGCCTATTGGAGGGAGGACCGGCTCCACATAAATCCGGTCCTCAACTATTGTCAAGTTCTCTAAACTCTCTCTCTTGCAAAAGTATCGTTCATGCCAAGTTAATCAAGTATAATGGTTATGTTGCTACCTCTAATTAAGTTTACCCTCTATGTTCTCAAAGTAGTCTCACAAAAATGCTCTCTTTAATTCTCATAATGCCACTATTCTCAAAGTTCATGGGCCAATTTCCATTACGTTAGTATCAGAGCTATTGGTTTCTCTTTTCTTGCTTAAGAAGAGAGGTCCTTAAGTCCATGAAAGATTGGGCCTGTTTATTTCAATAGGGTAAGTGGGATAGGGATCTATTATCTTGGTTGAGAAGGACTTAGTTCGAGGTACACCGTTGGGAACTATAGTCTTAATAATGGAGTCTCTCAGGGCTTGCCTTCGGCTTAACCATTATTGAGCTACTAGCAATCTCAATAGGAACTATAATCAAATGAGCAATGTTAGACCTTCTCCACTAGTATTTGCAATCAACAGTGTCTAAACCATGGGTGTGGCTGCTTGAGAACTAATTTTCAAAGGTAAAGAAGAGTAGCGACTAAGGTTTTTGAGGGTACCAAAGCACAAAGTAATTTTATACATAAATATAATTAGCATGGCTGAAAATAACCAAGAGAATAGAATGAACATTGATAACTTTGATTTTTCACATGAAGGTGCTAATGATGATGCCCCCATGTTTGTTAATTATCATGTTACTAGGTTGCAACAAGTATGAACAACCCTGCTTTGCAAGCCGAAGTTTCTCAACAACTTCGTGCTTATGGGATTTTCATTCCTCTCCAAGAGAGAGCTTAGGAGGCCTCTTGATGAGACTCCCAAAAGAAGACTCTCTCCCATAAGAGAGGAGGAATCCAAAGAACAAGAAAGAAGCGAATCCCTAAGTTCCTCTAAAAATGTGGCTCCACGAAGATGGTGGTTTAGACGATCGCCAACTCCTCCTAAGCCTGGAAACGGTCAACCCATAGTCCTTTTCCTCATCACTCCAAAAGAGAAGAGAGGAAACAAAGCTAGAAAAGGGTAAGAAAGAGGTCACCCTCTTCTTCACCTTCCTCCTCTTTCGACAAAAGCAATATCTATTCTCCAAGAGAATACAAGAGGGGAGGACATCGCAAATCTTACCCTACATGGTGAAGGTCACAAAAGCTCAAGAAGTTCAAAGAGGGAGGAAAGAGTATCTCATTTCTCACATACGATGGAACCTTTGGTGGTACCAACAACAAAATATTGGCCTTCATCCAGTAATTTGATGTGGCCTTTGGAGATGAGGGATTCACAGAGTCCTCAAAGCTACGCCATGTAGCTATGCACTTCCAGAAATCGGCTCATCAATGGTGGGCTAGACTTCATGGCAACGACAAAGCCCCAAAGACATGGAAAACTCTACGAGTTTCCATCATGAACCAATTCCTTACAAGTGATGCAAAGGACAAAGTGCTTACTGAATGGCAAAGTTTAAAGCTACTCTCCAATGAGTCTATCCACAAATATATGGACAATTTTTGGGATTTACATCTCAAGGCTATTGTCTTTCAAAAAATAGACTTCGCTGAGTACAAGCAACAGTTATGTGCAGGATTACCTGAAGAAATGGCTGAGTATGTCAATTACCAATGGCCTCAGTCTATCATGGAAGTAATCCACCACTCTATGGTTGCTTCATGCATCAATTTCCAACAAGGGGCTAAAAGGAATGCCAAGCCCATGGAAAACAAAGATCGAAATCAAGCAAAGGGGAAGAACAATGCTCAAAATTCTTGCCAAGAAAACTCTATCAACAACAATAAAGCTAAGGAAAAAGGAGTCTACAAATGCAAGAATTGACTTTCTCCCGAGGAGCTAGAGCGTGATAACCAATGCTTCAAGTGCGGGGAGCAAGGACAGACCTATCGAGCCTGCCCCCAAAGAAATGTGCGCAATGAGCCGCCTAGAGCCTCTATGGTTGAATCTCCAAAATAGGATGCTCATTGCCAAGGATTTCTCCTTTCCTATGCTTGAGGAAAGATGCAAGAGTATGATGCCTTTATTTTGTTTGACCGTGGTTCAACTCACAATTTCATATCCACGGAGTTGACCACCAAGCTAGGCATATAAGCCCAGTGGGAGATACATGAAAGCCAGTGGAGCTATCAAGGGACAAGACATCTTAGTTACTCCCTTAATAGGAAAATTGAGGCTTCATGTCCAAAGCTATGTGGACAAAGAGGATTTCTTCATCTCCCCTCTCAAACATGAGGATGTTATCGTTGGGGCACCATGGTTTAACTACATGGCTTCCAACATGAAGTTCCCTGAAAGGAGAATCTACTTCACCTACAAGGAAAAGAGCATGTACATATATGCTAATGAGTCGGGGAACACCACATCCCTCATAAATACGCTTGCTTTTGATAAGTCCATGGAAAGCTCTACTTCTACGTATACGATTTTTGTTAGAGAATCTGTAAAAGATTCTAATGTTTTCACAAGTAGCAATAAAGGGAATAAAGAGGAATTAGAGTTGTCTAATTTTCTAAATGGATTCCAAGATGTTTTCATTGATGACAACACTAGTGAGCTACCTCCAAAATGAGGATGATGACCATGCAATTGAGCTCCTACCAGGAAGCTCACCGCCTAACAAGCCTCCTTATTGAGTTTCCCAAGCTCAACAAGAGGAGATCATGAGGCAAGTGCAATAATTGGTGGAAAAAAGGATGGTGAGGCCTAGCTCCTCTCCATTCTGTTCACCAGTACTTTTAGTGCAAAAGAAAGATGGCATATATCACATGTGTGTCAACTATAGCGCACTAATAGGATCACTATAAACAAAAACATTTCCTGTGCCGCGCGTAGAAGATCTATTTGAGAAGTTACAAGTTTTGGCCTGACAAATGCTCCAACCGCATTCCAACTCATGATGGACAAAAATCTTCAGGCCACTCAAATTCTCTTCAGGAGTACAAGCGACACCTCTAGGTAATCTTTCAAGTTGTGAGAAAGAATAAGCTTTTCATTACTCAAAAGAAAAGTGCATTTTTCCTACAAGAGATTCAATATTTAGGTCACATTATCTCTAAAGATGGCACCCGTATGGATCTAACAAAGTTAGAGGTAATAAAAGGATGGCCTAATCCAAGGAATCTACAGCAGGTACAAAGATTTATAGGTATGTGTGCATACTATAGACGCTTCATAGAAAATTTCTCGCAAATAACAGACCCATTACATGACTTAATGAAAAAGAACGTTAAGTATTCATGGACTGCAAAAGTGCAAGAAACTTTTGAGAAGCTTAAGAAAAATCTTATATCTCAACGTGTGCTCACACTACTAGATCTCTCAAAGCGATTTGAGATCCAATGCGATGCTTGTGGTGATTGCCTTGGAGCTATTTTGTTCAAGAAGGGCATGCCATAGCATATGAGAGTCAAAGACTCAACTCCGATAAGCGAGTACTGGGCAAATACAAAAAAGAGCTACTAGCTGTTCTATATGCCCTAGACACATGGAAACGCTATCTCTTGGGGACTCCATTCATCCTACGAATGGGTCAATCACAAAGCCTCAAGAACTTCATGACGCAAACCAAGCTCTCTCGAAAAAAAAATGAGGTGGGCAAATTTTCTTTTGCAATTTAAATTTCATATTGCTCACATTGCCGGCAAGCACAATCAAGTGGTCAATGCACTTTCACGATGGCCAAGGGAAAATGTGGTGTCTATAGCAACTCACAATTATCTATTTTTTATGATAGATGCTACTGGCCGAGACTTTAAGTACGTAATTACAGCCTTTTCATTAGGGAAGAAAAAAAGAACCATTCACCTTGGAGGATGGTTATCTTCCAAATGGCAATAGGCTATGTGATACTCACCCATACAAAAAAAAAGTCATGTATGAATCCCATGCTTCTCATTATGTGGGGAAAAGAAGGATTCCATAATCTACTCTTTGAGGAGTAGAAATGTATTTCTGTTGGTCTACCATGAAAAGTAAACTTACAAGAATATGTTTCAAATGTGTGGTATGCCAAAAATTGAAATTTGACCGAGGGAAGCAACTTGGATTGTTTCAGTCGACAGGCTTAGCAAGAAAACACACTCTATGCTTGTCAAAGAGACTATTAAGGCACATCAAATGACAACCCTCTTCAGATCTCAAATTTTCAAGTATCACGACTTTCCAACATCCATAGTGTTGGACAAAGATCTTAGAATGACTAATAATTTCTAAAAGGGTCTCTTTGAGAATCTAATAAGTAGATTAAATTTCTCTTTCAGCCTATCATTCACAAACGATGACTAAAGTGAAATAATTAATCTAACGATTCTTGAATACTAAAAGCCTATGTCATGAAAGTAGATCAACGTTCTCAATGAGAGAAGTAACTACCTCTTATAGAGTATGCGCACAATGACATTGTACATACTTCTATGGAGAAAGCACCTTTCGAGGTTAAAGAGGGAAGATCCAAAAGTCCCTTACTACTTAAAGTACATGGGAAGATCTTCGCTACTATTGAATATAGCCGAGACTCACAAGAATATTTTCCAAAGAGTAAAGAGGTTATAGCCATCTCAAAGTAAAGGCAAAAAGGGATGCTGCTAATAAAACAGAAGAGCCTTAACCTTTATGGAAAATGATTGGGTCTTGCTAAAGGTTCTCAAGGCTTGTCTAAGGCATACTAGGATCATGTTTGTGGTGACGACATCTCCCAAACACCATGTAGAACTTGTCACTCTACTTTGGAAGTATGATATGGACAAAAGAGAAGACATGCTTGCAGCAGCTAAGTCTCCCGAGAACCAAATGGATTAGTCATCCATTCTGGAATGTTGTCGTAGGGTAAAAAGAGATCCTCTACTCGCTAAGAAACATGGACTAATGACTAGCTTTATCTTATCTACCTCATAGTCGAGAACGACTATGATTTCAAGAGAGAGGTAATGCCATAAAATCTAATATCTAGCTAACTCAAATGATTTTCTCATATTAAACTGATCATTTAATGTGGAAGAATAAACAAGAACAACAGTTAGAATAGACATATGTGCTTCTAGACCTATCTTAGCACGGGACCAAAAGGAGAGATGGTAACATCTCAATAGGAGTCCAAAAGGAGATTGTCTACCAAAGAGCAATGTGCAATAAGTGCTTCTAGACTTATCTCAGCAGGGGTCCAAGAGGAGAGATGGTTGCATCTCAATAGGGGTCCAAAAGGAGACGCTCTACCAAAGAGCAATGTGCAATAAGTGCCTCTAGATTTATCTCAGCAGGGGACCAAGAGGAGAGATGGTTACATCTCAATAGGGGTCCAAAGGAGGTAGTCTATCAAAATGCAATGTGCATCTAATGGAGCTTAAACTACCTTAGGGTTAGCTTCATTAAAGACCTCCAAAGTTTAGTGTTAAAATTCCTTAGACCTTAGGCAAGCTAGGGTTGTGCTTGAGGTGGGAACCCGGCCCAAGCTTAAGGTGCTTGTCATGCTTGGTGACTAAGGTGCTTGAGGTGCTTGTCATGCTTGATGAGTAAGGTGCTTGAGGTTCTTGTCATGCTTGCTGACTAAGGTGCTCGAGGTGCTTGTCGTGCTTGCTGACTAAGGTGCTTGAGGTGCTTGTCATGCTTGATGAGGCAGGTGCTTGAGAAGCTTCCCATGCATGGGGGTAAGGTGCTTGAGTCAAGAAGAGACTCTACAAAGGAGGGGGAAATCCCCAAAGTTACGAGAATCCTTAACTTAACTTTCCACTCAGCCAAAGGACACCCCCGTTTTCAAGGGGCACATGGACACATGTGAAGATCTCCCTATGCTTAGCCACATGGTGTGCTTGAATCCTATTGGCTTGGCTAAAGAGGGGTCCAATAAGCAAATATCAACAAATATCTAGATATTTTCAAGCTCTCTCTCTCAAAGAGGTAAGGAGGACACTTGTCCTAATGCTACCCATGTTGCTTGAAATGCATTATGCATGTGATTGGCTAGGCTTAGAGGGGTCCGATGAGCTTCAAGCTTGAGCTACAAGGAGGGGTTAACCAAAGCAAGCAAGGGGTGTGCTTGGGGGTATACACTCTCTCTCACACACTCATTTTTCACACATTCTCACTTGGTGAAAGTGCAAGAACTCCATCTCCTTCTCCAAGCTTGTTGAGAAGTTGAGAGCCTACACCAACACTCTTGGCTATGGAATGCAAATCCAACCAAGAGCCATGCTTCAATGCTTAAACTTTCCATCTTTTCCATCTTCATTACTATGCTATTATGTTATACTAAGCAAGAAGAGTAATAATAAGTGAGGAACTATTTCTTTCTCCTATGAATGTTTCTTCTTCCTCTTCCCTACCCTCATTCCCCGTTAGCTCTCTCTACCTTCGAAGGTGTTTGAGGCCTTGGGACTGAGGCCGGGGATGGTTAATGCTTCTACAAAGTCTATGTTATACTTGTGATGCATGAAGCTTTCCATCTTCATTGCATCACCTAGGTCACAAGGAACACAAAGATGTATTATACCAAGTCTCTCTTGATGGGAGACTCTATAATACAAAATCCTATTGGAGGGGGGACCGGCTCCACATAAATCCGTTCCTCAGCTATGTCAAGTTCTCTAAACTCAGAGGATGATGCATATGTATAAGCTGACAGATACATGGTCGTAGAGTAAAAGAAGTCTAACTATCAAGATGTGCCCATGGGCACATCAACATCAAATGCAACATTTCCAGAGAAAGAGGGCTCAAAATGAGTATCTGCCAAGGAGCGTGAGAACACATCATTAAGAAGAGCATTTTTGTAGGAGTGTGCGATCAATCTACTCCAAGCTTCAGCTCAAACCTTAATATTATTAGTCACAATCGCATCTAAGATAGCTGATGGCTTCCCTTCAGAAGCAAGCGGTAAACAATTCCTTGAAATTGCAAGTCCTCAAGCTTCAAAAGGCTTTTTGGGTTGTTGCCAAGCTTCCAAAAGACTCAACATGAGGCTATTTTCCTTTAGAGCTTGCATTTTGATTTGATTGAGGATCTAGAGATTGTTTGCCTTTACCTTTTTCAACCCGAGGCTTAATATGCATAGAAGACTCACCGTGCTTGATTCTTGACAGTGAGACTAACTCGTCATTGGAAACACAAGAAGCCTCATTTGTTTGTCTTAATAGCAAAAGGAATAGCAAAAAGCGGAGGTTGCGGATCAAGTTTAGAATACTAAGACTGCATATGACCAAATTTGTCACATTTAAAGCAGATGCCCTCGTAAAATTTCACCATTTAAGCTTGAGAGGTCTTTTACCAATAATAGCATCATCGGAGGTCAACATTATGCCTTCAAGGGGTTGGTTTATTGGTGTCCCAAAGTATATAAAATCTATCGGTGTTTGCATCCAGTTTTGGAGGACATATAACCTTTCCGAGTGTCGCAACAACAACAAGCAATAAATGTTTCCAAGAAACGTCTTGAATTTCCACCCACAAGACATTGATGCCTTATCAAGCTCTAATAGTCTTTTGTGAAAGACCAAGGCAAAACATGAATCATCTGAGTGCCATAGGACACATGAGACATTTCCAACAGAGCTGAATCTTAGCACTCGCATCAGAAAGAAAGAATCCTTTGGCACCAAAGAAAACGCACTGCTCTGCTTGTCTTGTAAGACAATAATTGACCCATTGTGCATAAGGCATTTTTTCAGGGAAGAATCTTCACATTGAGCATATTAATGGTGAGAATGAAAATTTGGATGGAAGGCAAAGCACCTTCCCAAGATTTCAGGACACATAAGAGGTTATTTGTCAGACATGCATGCAAAACTTACAAATCCGCAATCTCAAGAGCCATCTTTTTCGTGCGCTTATAGACCTTGTCAGAATTCGATTGAAGCTCATACATGAAAAACTTCACAGACTAGAAGGTAGATGAAGAAACGAGAACAAGACGAGGCAAAGCTTATGCCAAAAAGTAATGAACAAACAATCTAAGTGCGCACACACCTTCTTGAGACTAAAGAACCAAAAAATTCAATTTACACAGTGCGTAGCCATGGTGATGAAAAGTAACCGGTGATAAAATCATTAGAAAGCTAAGGGAACAAAAAATATTGAAGGATTTTAAAACTAAGTCAAAGGCACAATGGGAGAGCTAGTGAGAAAAGTGCAATAAAGCGACATGGGTGCTAGAATGGGGGGAAGTAATCAGGTATTTTCAAAACTCCACCTCACAGTGGTCTCTTTGGTTGACAAAAGCAGTCGGAGTTAGCCTGAACTCTTACTGGAGGGAAATTGCTAGAAGGTTGAACAATAAATGACTCCACCAGCCGATCCATTTTTGGGATGAAAACACCAAGCACTGCAAATCTTCTAACTCTCTAACTGACCAATTTGAACTAAATGGCATGGAAAAGGTGCTTATGTGTAGAACGGTTGAGGGATTGGACAAGGGTTGAAGGATTGGACAAGGGTCTGATGCCGATCATAATTTACTAACTATCTCACTAAGATCAAACTTTGTCTCAGCTGAGGAACATATTGCACATGTCATAACATATATGATGCATCACTATATAATGACAAACAAACATCTCATGTACCTACAATGTCAAACACCGAACCATCGGCCCAGTGCAGACGACCAAAGCTTTCACTAGAGAAAGTACACTAAGTAACCCACACAACCATACATAAGCACAATACACCTGTGCTGCATAATCTGCATTGCAAAGAATGCAACACGTGATTAAAATATCTGAAATCTAACACACTATCTCATCGAGCGGAAAGACGGCAACCAAAAATCGAAACCATAGGAAAATCAACTACTTAACAGTGGTCAAAGACGTCATCCAAGAGCCGATGCTGCTTGCTAGAAGAAACCGCTCCAAAAGTGCGTATCGGAGCACAGACGACCAAAGATTTCACTAGAGAAAGTACACTAAGTGACCCACACAACCATACATAAGCACAATACACCTGTGCTGCATAATCTGCATTGCAAAGAATGCAACACGTGATTAAAATATTTGAAATCTAACACACTACCTCATCGATCGGAAAGCCGGCGACAAGCAATCGAAACCATAGGACAATCAACTACTTAAAAGTTGTCAAAGCCGTCATCCAAGAGCCGATGCTGCTTGCTAGAAGAAACCGCTCCAAAAGTGCGTGTCGGAGCCGCTATGTGTCTAATGTGTGTGGCGAGTGGAGGGAATCAAGTCGTCATCGAGGAGACTACCTGCTATGTCGTGGCTAGGATGCCAGGGAGAAACTGTGGAGAAATACCGCTCAAAGTGTGAGAGGAGAGCCGATGTCGAGGCTATGCCAAAGGAGAGTCGAACTGCTCTCGCTCGCTTCGTCGGTGTCAAGAAAATCGGTAGTCAATACCATCTTTCATCGTCGAAAAGAAGCACCGAATCTCCAAGTTGATGTCGAAGCCAAGGGAAAATGGTCTCTGGCACCAATCCGCTCCAGATATGTTGAGATATATTCAAATGTCCCTAATGCCGAGAGCCACGGGGATGTCAGAGCTACAAGAAAAGATGCCAATAAACTAGAGAGAGAACAAAATCTCTCTCTTTCTAGAGTTCAACTCTCGCCAGATAGATCTTTGAGGTCTCTTTGGATAGTTTCCCACGATGTTAAAAATTCTCTTATGTTCTTCTTCTTCTAGTTGAAAACTATGTGTGTGTGTGCGAGCAACACACATACACACTCCACCTTCGCTTGCACTGTAGCAAAGTTTCTCAATTACCAACGCTATGCATCTGAAATCCCAATGGTATGCTTTGTTTATCCTTGTGCTAATTGTAGACAGCTGCCATAAGGCCAACGTTTTAATTTTTCGCTCCCAAAAAAAAAACCAGTGCCATTGATCGATTTCAAGCTTGGCTACTGATTTCGAGTTGCTCTCTTACTTGTCTCCAAGCTCATGAGGCCCTTTGCTTACTGTCTTGGACAATGATTTACACATAGTCAATTTCTGTAGCTCCTCTGGAGGCCGCTTGACACGCATCGGGAAGGCGGGTTGAGCCAAGTGCTCCTTTCCCAACCATCGTGCTACACTTGATGCAAAGCCAAAGCTCTAATACTAGTTGTGAGTGCACGAATGCGTGTGTACAAGTACGGAAGCGAAGAAGCATAAGCAGACACAATGTAGGTGGAGCAGAGTGGCCACTCCTTATTCTTTGTGTACATAAAGGAGTACGTGAGTGGGTCAATGAGGTTGTTAGTGGACGGCCGACACTAGACGTACGTCTTGGGGCAAGGCACAAGACACATGTTGCCTTTGCCCCCAACACCTTTCACTAACTAGGAGCATTTACATTTTAACTTCTTACCCCCCCCCCTCTCCCTTGGTGAATGTGTGACCATCAGATGTCTGTGACCATTATATATGATGAGCCCTCATGGAGGACCATCAAATTTTGTATCAATGTATGTTCTATCTTTCTGCTCCTTCCTTGGGCACCCAGATGTAATGTTTTTGGACTCTTCTAATTAATTCACAGCGCGTACTTGGTTTTTTTTTAAAAAATGTGTGACATCTTGTCTTTTCAAAGGATGTAATCACTCTCCCTCCTACGCTTGCTTACCGGGCCCCTTCTTAAAGGCATCGTTCTACTAGAATCAAAGCCATCAGATTTGGACTTCAAGCCCCCGGGGGATTCACTGCGAGAACGTTCGTATCTTGTCCGTATGTAGAGGGGTAGGCTAGCAAGTAAGATACCGTATATGGGGGGGTTTCTCTAATTTTGATGCACGCAGGTGACATCCCCCCATTACTAATAGTGAATCCCCCGGGTTCAAGCCTCCTTGCTGGCCGCGTTGCCTTCAATGGTTCGGCTTGGGCGAACGCTTTTGCTAAGGCTGGGTTCAGACTGAGCCGGCGGAAGAAAGAAGTCTTTGCAAATCTGCCGCCGCCTAGTGTGAACAGTGTGGAGGCAGAACAGTGAAAAAGCAAAGGGGGCTGAGAGAGGCCATCAACTCTTCCGAGGGGGGGAAGGGGGGTCGAAAGAAAAATGGAGGGCCCGGCGGAAGAGTGCCTCAACTTCAACCAATCAACTTTTGCCATGGAGCATTGACGCCCCTTTGCAGTTTTCTTCCGCCGCCTAGTCTGAACCCACCCTAAGCGTCGTTCACTTCGTCCTCTTTGCCGTAGTCTCTTGTTGCACAAATATAATTCTCCGTGGAGTTTCGATGCCTCTAAATTGGCTCCTCTACCCTATAGGAGTCTCCGCCGGGTAAGGAGTAGGGAAAGGACACTCAATGTCCTTTCATTGAAATAAGGGCAACTCCATGTGGCGACCGGCGGAGGCCGGGAGCCATGGGGGAGCGCTGATTTCAAGGAAAGGACACTCAGGTGTCTTTTCACGGTCGTCAAATGTCCAGGGAGAGGGGGGCCAGACAACGACAGCTATGTAGTGAATCCCTGCAACCACGACAAATTCCATGCGGCGATAGCGACCCACTGGGCAATTCCAACTTTTGATAGTGACGGACGGGGTTCCGTGTGCTGATGTGTCAATGTAGTACAGGCTGCTGCAGGCTTACGTTCCAGGTGCTGATTTGGCGAGCATCGAAGCATACAAGTCTCATATTACGGATTTTAATCGCCAGTAAATGGACGGCCCAGATTGGCGGGCCCCCCTCCCCTGGACTTTGACGGTGTCCGAAAACAACCCCCAACCCCCCCCCCCCCCCCCCCCCCCGGGCGTCGTCTTGTTGTCGTCGAGGCTCATGTCACATGCGGGCGCTCGGTCATGGCAAAAACACCCTGGGCAGGCGCCAAAACACCATGGGCGGTTGAAAGAATTCTGCAGCTTGTGAACCGTGATTCCAATGAAAGAAGCTCTCGTGCAGGCTGTCAGCCATGGGCCCTGTTTGGCGAGGGGTTCATGCCGCCATGGCTCCATTGAATCCCTTAGTAAAGGGTCAAGTGGCATATAGTCTGCAAATAGATTTCCACCATGTGATTAAGCAGCAGCTGTGTCCAGCTATAACCACTCTGTGGGACTGCTGTGCGTAGTGCTTGTAGAGCTTTCAACCCCTCCAAGGCGAGACGGGGCTCTAAGTTATAATCCCCTACTGCCTTTCATCGTCTGCATTGCTAAGCCCTGGAAAATTATGCTACAAGATGAATATTTACAGAGCATTCGTAGCCAAAAACAGAAAGCAAGGCTAGAAATCGCGCATGCAAGCAGCTGGAGGCGAATCAGATGCTGCCAACATAAAAGCTAATGCTGTCAATCAGGTGTTTGTGAGAATCTTCTCTAGCCCCTCCTTCCGCTAAGCTGGACCGGGCTCTTAGCAAAATCAGAGCCCTCAATTTCTAATAGGCTCATTGGACTCCGACATACGCACTTGTCTTTCATTCTCGTTTTAGAGTGCACTACGGATGTTTTCATTGGCAGTTGGCAGCGTCATACCATGGAGCACGCTACACTTCTCACAAGGAATGTTCTTGCCCCCTTTGCATTTCTTACCAACTTCTAATGGAATTTTCCTTTTCGTTCTCTGTATCGTTCAGTTGTCTTGAATTTCTGACAGGCTCATTGGACTCTGACGAATGCACTTGTCTTTAATTCTCATTTTGGAGTGCACTATCACATTGGATGTCTCAAAGGATATCTTCATTAGCACTTCCATACTATGGAGCATGCGGCCCTTCTCACAAGGCCCTTCTCTCTTGCCCCTTGGCATACTAACCTCTCTTTAATTTGCTTTTCCTTGTACTTTTTTTTGTGACCTTTGTTCCAAAAAGGGGCAAAGAGAGAGAGCGAGAGAGACATATCCTAGCCTGTGTTGGTACTCCTCAAAATCTATCAGTCTCGATCTAAAGCTAATGCGAGGATGTGCGTATCTAGCCAAAAGCACACCGTATCCCATGAGATACGTGTGTATCCATGTATCCAGGCCTCATTTTAGAGTGCACTACCACGTTGGATGTCTCAAAGGATATCTTCATTAGCACTTCCATACTATGGAGCATGCGGCCCTTCTCACAAGGGATGTTCTTGCCTCTTGGCATACTAACCTCTCTTTAATTTTCTTTTCCTTGTACTTTTTTTGTGACCTTTGTCCCAAAATGGGGCAAAGAGAGAGAGCGAGAGAGACATATCCTAGCCTCTGTTGGTACTCCTCAAAATCTATCAGTCTCGATCTGAAGCTGATGCGAGGATGTGCGTATCTGGCCAAAAGTACACCGTATCCCATGAGATACGTGTGTATCCATTTATCCAGGCCTCATTTTGGAGTGCACTATCACGTTGGATGTCTCAAAGGATATCTTCATTAGCACTTCCATACTATGGAGCATGCTACCCTTCTCACAAGGGATGTTCTTGCCCCTTGGCATACTAACCTCTCTTTAATTTGCTTTTCCTTGTACTTTTTTTGTGACCTTTGTCCCAAAATTGGGCAAAGAGAGAGAGCGAGAGAGACATATCCTAGCCTCTGTTGGTACTCCTCAAAATCTATCAGTCTCGATCTAAAGCTGATGCGAGGATGTGCGTATCTAGCCAAAAGCACACCGTATCCCATGAGATACGTGTGTATCCATGTATCCAGGCCTCATAAAAAATCCAGGCCTCATTTTGGAGTGCACTATCACGTTGGATGTCTCAAAGGATATCTTCATTAGCACTTCCATACTATGCAGCATGCGGCCCTTCTCAGAAGGGATGTTCTTGCCCCTTGGCATACTAACCTCTCTTTAATTTGTTTTTCCTTGTACTTTTTTTGTGACCTTTGTCCCAAAATGGGGCAAAGAGAGAGAGCAAGAGAGACATATCCTAGCCTCTGTTGGTACTACTCAAAATCTATCAGTCTCGATCTCAGCTGATGTGAGGACGTGCGTATCTGGCCAATAGCACACCGTATCCCATGAGATAAGTGTGTATCCATGTATCCAGGCCTTATAAAAAATCCAAGCCTCATTTTGGAGTCCACTATCACGTTGGATGTCTCAAAGGATATCTTCATTAGCACTTCCATACTATGCAGCATGCGGCCCTTCTCAGAAGGGATGTTCTTGCCCCTTGGCATACTAACCTCTCTTTAATTTGTTTTTCCTTGTACTTTTTTTGTGACCTTTGTCCCAAAATTGGGCAAAGAGAGAGAGCGAGAGAGACATATCCTAGCCTCTGTTGGTACTACTCAAAATCTATCAGTCTCGATCTGAAGCTAATGTGAGGACGTGCGTATCTGGCCAATAGCACACAGTATCCCATGAGATAAGTGTCTATCCATGTATCCAAGCCTTATAAAAAATCCAAGCCTCATTTTGGAGTCCACTATCACGTTGGATGTCTCAAAGGATATCTTCATTAGCACTTCCATACTATGCAGCATGCGGCCCTTCTCACAAGGGATGTTCTTGGCCCTTGCATACTAACCTCTCTTTAATTTGCTTTTCCTTGTACTTTTTTTGTGACCTTTGTCCCAAAATGGGGCAAAGAGAGAGAGCGAGAGAGACATATCCTAGCCTCTGTTGGTACTCCTCAAAATCTATCAGTCTCGATCTAAAGCTGATGCGAGGATGTGTGTATCTAGCCAATAGCACACCGTACCCCATGAGATAAGTGTGTATCCATGTATCCAGGCCTCATAAAAAATACAGCCTCATTTTGGAGTGCACTATCACGTTGGATGTCTCAAAGGATATCTTCATTAGCACTTCCATACTATGGAGCATGCGGCCCTTCTCACAAGGGATGTTCTTGCCCCTTGGCAGACTAACCTATCTTTAATTTGCTTTTCCTTGTACTTTTTTTGTGACCTTTGTCCCAAAATGGGGCAAAGAGAGAGAGCGAGAGAGACATATCCTAGCCTCTGTTGGTACTCCTCAAAATCTATCAGTCTCGATCTGAAGTTGATGCGAGGATGTGCGTATCTGGCCAATAGCACACCGTATCCCATGAGATAAGTGTGTATCCATGTATCCAGACCTCATAAAAAATACAGCCTCATTTTGGAGTGCACTATCACGTTGGATGTCTCAAAGGATATCTTCATTAGCACTTCCATACTATGGAGCATGCGGCCCTTCTCACAAGGGATGTTCTTGCCCCTTGGCATACTAACCTCTCTTTAATTTTCTTTTCCTTGTACTTTTTTTGTGAGCTTTGTGCCAAAATGGGGCAAAGAGAGAGAGCGAGAGAGACATATCCCAGCCTCTGTTGGTACTCCTCAAAATCTATCAGCCTCAATCTGAAGCTGATGTGAGGATGTGCGTATTTGGCAAATAGCACACCGTATCCCATGAGATAAGTGTGTATCCATGTATCCAAGCCTCAAAAAATCTATGCCTCATTTTGGAGTGCACTATCACATTGGATGTCTCAAAGGATATCTTCATTAGGGCTTCCATACTATGGAGCATGCGGCCCTTCTCACAAGGGATGTTCTTGCCCCTTGGCATACTAACCTCTCTTCAATTTGCTTTTCCTTGTACTTTTTTTGTGACCTTTGTCCCAAAAAGGGACAAAGAGAGAGAGCGAGAGACATATCGTAGCCTCTGTTGGTACTCCTCAAAATCTATCAATCTCGATCTGAAGCTGATGCAAGGATGTGCGTATCTGGCCAATAGCACACCGCATCCCATGAGATAAGTGTGTATCCATGTATCAAGGCCTCATAAAAAATCCATCCTCCGTGAGTTGGAGAAGATGCTTTCTACAGAAAGCCATCTTCGTGCCCAACTCCTATATCGGTTGTATCCATGTGCTCCTGGCATCTAGCTGAATAAGATCCAGACGTATGAGTCTATTGATCTCTGTCCGTGTGATAATCAGGAAGGGTGCATTATTTTAACGTCGTAGGAAACTATCCCAAGAGACCTTAAAGATCTATCCCACGAGGAGAGTTGAACTCAAGACCTGTTATTCAAGAGGGAAATGGCATAACCAATCTATCACACTTAGGCGATAGAAAGGTCATACCATTTTCCTCTTTTTATTACCATTTTCCTAATCAAGGAGGGTACAGTATTTTAACATCGTAGGAAACTATTCCAAGAGACCTTAAAGATCTATCCGACGAGGAGAGTTGAACTCAAGACCTGTTATTCAAGAGGGAAATGGCATAACCAATCTACCACACTTTGGTGATACAAAGGTCATACCATTTTCCTCTTTTTATTAGAGCACACACACCCAAGAAGAAGAGTATTTTAACATCGTAGGAAAGTATCCCAAGAGACCTTAAAGATCATCCATGGGAGGATTGTATGATGGTTTCATTCAGTACTTTTCTCCCTTCTAGAATGCATTGTTATTGGCCGCATGCTAGCTTCCCAATGCAAAAATGGGTAGAGGAAAATTACACGAACGTCAGAATGGCCATGAAATTAATCTTTTAAAACTTGGACATACAAGTACATGGAGCTACAGACTAATCAACCATTATAAAATAAACAAAGAGAATTGTTGGTCTAAGAGCAAGGAAAGCTAAATAAAGATTAGCTGGGAAAGGGAATAAGGATGGATAGGCAAAAGATTGTAAAGATTGTAAGTGTAAATGTTCTCAATGGGCAATCAAAAAAAGAAAAATTCAAGCCATTACAATGTCATTATATGTGGATCGCAAATATTCGACTAATGTTTGATCCTCCATTTTACAAGGATATACAAACAAATTTGTGCTGCTTTACCCATACACCACATAACAAATGGTGTGTTTACACATCTAGAAGGAGGAGAAGAGAAATTCCGAAGTCCTAGGAACAATCCCAAGAGACCTCTTAGATCTATCCGACGAGTCTTGAACTCAAGACCTGTTACTCGAGAGGAACAAAAGCTATGAAATCGTCCTTTCTTTGATGGTACATTTGGACAATTTTTGTATGTTATGTACAACATATGCATTTGATAACATGAATGCCTGCAACCAAAAGCACAACATTATCAATACCAACACCAGGAACTCAGCTTTGTTGTGTTCTTTATCTTGCTATACTCATCGTACCTATACGGACAACTGGGCTACTCTTGCAACCCTTTGACAGCCCCTTCTCCATGGCTCCTGTATGCACACAATCATGCACATGCAAATTGTTTATGTGCCTGCCTTTCTCACAAAAAGCAACTTAAAAGGTTTATATGAAGTAGGGTCATCTATACCTTTTACCATGCCTCAAGGATGCAAAAAACCCAGGTGCAAGTTTCTTGTTAGAAGGTTTTGGTCTCAAAATTGCATCTTCCATGAAGGGTGGCCTGCCCTGTTGATGCAAATGTTGATCTCAAAGCATTTGTACCCTACTGAAACTCAGCCGCATGTAGCATCCTTGAAGGCCTTGCTCTCGTTATAAAGGACTCATCACCATGTCTTATCCATTCTGACAAGCGCCAGGGTTTTTGCCACTTCCATTTGAATTGAAGGAGCCATCTCTCATGGCTCCTTTTCCACCTCAACAGTTTGCCCATCTGCGGATGGCTATGTTTAACTCGTCCACCTCGAGCGTTAATCTGCAAAAAACAGAGGACTGCCATTAAGACTGTTGCAATGATACTCAATGCCCTTCTATAGTACAAATGTCAACTCTCTCTCACAAATGGCCTACATAAGCATAACATGCCATGTGGTACCAATCAACCAACTTCATCCAACCGTCCATGATTGCTCCCGCTCCCAAGAATTCGATGCTTTACTAAGGCCTTACATAGGCCAAAAATGAGCTAAAATTGGGAAGGAGGTTGTATATGCAATAGGTGTAACAATGGGAGTCAAATTGTAAAGAGACACCATCAAACATGTCCCCCCACCCCCCTTCTGCCCACTTGAAGCATGTGCACACGTGCACACTCCACTCCTTTCTCCAAGACCGACAGTGGTGCTTCCTCCCATAAGTAGCCCCATTAGTTTCTTTGCACTAATTTGGCAACATTCACATCTCTTGGTGCATAATAATTACCAATTTTTTATTACTAACCTTAATTGGTCAATCAGATCAATGCACATGTGACAAAGCTTGGAAGTGCTGATTATTGGTGCCTAAAGTGGTTAAATGATCTAATCTTTTTTATCGAAGGCCAATTCAATTCTAAAATGCATTAAATTAGCCTCTGTCAATAAGCCTCCTGAACGATTCTCAAATGCAATAAGTTAGACTCTTTCAATCAAACAACCATATTGAAATGACAAGGACTGCAAAACTGGGTCTTTCCTTGTAGTGGCATGAGATGGGCATAAAATACAGAACATGCTGGCATCCGAAAATAGATAAACAAAATCCTGCTGGAAACATCTTATATTAGGTTTTGTCCCAAAAGTCCATATGAAAGACTGGTAGTGGACAGAATGTTGCATTCGAAAAAAAAGGGCATTTCCCTTTGGTAGCATACCTTTCTGAATCCATACTGAGATCCACCACTTGAAATAGAGAGCATGTCTGACTGATTGTAAGAAGGGAAACATTCTCCAGAATCAAGACTCCTTGAATGCAAGAAGCTCAATGAGACCTCGTCAACCCCTCGCACCCTCGACATATCAACACCAACCTGATATACCGTATACAAGATGAAAATTATTCAAATCAGTTGTGTTCATCAAATCACCTCACACTAAACAGCTGACATATATATGTATTTGTTCACCTGAGTGGATGTCGTTATGGCTTTTGCAATGGCATGCTCTGCTAACTGTTGTTGTCTGTGAGCTTCTCTCCTATGGGCCTCACTCTGCTTCAACATCTCCTTAAGCTTGCCAATATTTTCCTTCAGTTCTTTATTCTCTCGATGTAGATCAGAGAGCTGACACCTGAATGCAGACCCTTCAAAATTCAATTATATCTACAGTAATGTAGGCGGGAATTACATGTTACAAGACCAAAGAGTTGCTTGATGTTAGCATGGCAGCAGACATGCTAACAACAACTAATGAAAATTTGAAGACAGCACAAAAAACCAAATGAAGAAAAGAATCTAGACAGCACAAAAGGGTAACAAAGATCTAAACAAACCTGGTATCAACAGCATTATTGAAAATATGATTGAGCAAGGCTTTAGCATCCCCCATTGTTCGCAAGTTCTGCCAACGGCCTGGTCCAGAGCACACCCTCTCACGTTCTTCTGCCTCTGACAGTTCTGAGGCCATGGCGACAAGTGCATTCGAGGAGGTGTCAAGCATGGTTTTAAGCAGTTCAGCTCTCACCTGTCTCGCATCAGGATTTGTAGCAAAACTCATGGAATCCATTGTGCTGCCATCAACCAGAAAAAACGAGTCTGAGCTTGATGGGCTTACATATCAGATCCAAAAAAGATCATGCAGATGTTTACCGGTAATCTTTTTGCAAGGAAACGGGTACTATGTCCCCCTCTTGCTGCAACTTCTCAAGTTCTCCAGCTAATGAAGCTCTCCTGTAATGTAACAGCTGGTACTCAAAACTAAACTCGATGCAGATTTTTTTTGTACATGATGGCTCCTTCTGTCAGTTAAAACATGGCCATCAAGCTACAACCCATACAGAGAGGGAACACATACAAAAAGGCTCCCAACGTAGGACCAGAATATACAATCACAAAATTGGAGGTGGGAAGTGCCAAACGCAAGGCCGGCAGAGACCTTAAAGAAGGGCCTGGCCGCCAAAAGCAAATAAAGGCCTGCCACTGCCCAATCTTAGCTGTATTTAATATGATCATGCTATCATCTGGCTGTATCAATTAGTTCGAGCCAGAAGGCCCTGATGATCACTGCAGGTGACACTGCCTGCCCCTTGAAAACTTGGAAGCACCGAGCGCACTAGATATAAGCCGGATATAAAGGTGGTGACCAACTCCATGGTATATCCCTCTCCTGGGCTCATGTTCCTGAAGAAGAATCTGGCTAAGGGCACTGATGAGAAGCCCAAACTGCTTAAACTCGGTCTAGCAACCAAGGGCTAGACAGAGAGCGCTCACTCTAGGTGTAAGTCATGTCTAGAAGGGAAGATACCATCTGGCAAAGAATCCTGAGCCAAACTCGGTGTTCCTGAGGACAAGCTTGCAAAGGCCACTGTGAGTAAGCCAACCACCGACCATCATCCCCCATGAGAGACCCACCCCTGAGGACAAGCTTGCAAAGGCCACTGTGAGTAAGCCAACCACCGACCATCATCCCTCATGAGAGACCCCACCCCTGAGGACAAGCTTGCAAAGGCCACTGTGAGTAAGCCAACCACCGACCATCATCCCCCATGAGAGACCCACCACTGGAAGGTTGTAACCTTGCAATGATGGTGACTGGCTAGAGACGTGTCCAGAAATCTGAAAGAAGGGCCTCCAAGTATCTGTGTTTCCATCAGTGCTCTATTTTTGTTGAGAGGCTTTCCGTGTAGCGGTTAGGATGTAACGACCGAGTCGTGCAGTGTACTAGGAGAAAGGTACCCTAGGTGGCAAAGGAGGTCAAGGGGCCTGAAATGGGATGAACAAAGAGCCTGAAGGAAGGAACTGACATCGGTCCGCATAAGTCCGCATATATGAGTGCACGAGGCTCGAAACTCGATTCTGGGCCTCCTTTGGAAAGCCCTCTGTGTTGTTTGCCCAAACTAACAAACACCTCATTGAGAACCTTAACGCCTGATTGAGAGTGAATGTTTGGCAATCCTTCCATGAGAGACTTCCTAGCTCCCTTACGCAGCTGTCCGTAGTTCAAGTGGACGAGAATAGCATGCCAAATTGAAGAAGACATTGCTCCATGAGAAAGATGAGCAATGAGCTTGAAGATAGAGCCTTCTCGATCACCACGAGCAAGAATTGATCCTGTCGCTGAATTGGAGATAGTAACCTTACCTCCATCAAAGGATACCTATGCTCCCTAGGAATCTAGGCTAGTCAAAGAAAGTAGGTTGAAGGCAATGTAAAGCACCTCCAGAATACTCTATTTTCCATGGGTTGAAGAATGGAAGATCAATCTCTGGCCTAGACTAAACATTGAAACCTCATGCGAATCACCCAACATGATAGTCTGTCGATGAGTAGGCTGGAGAGAGCTGAACCACTCCCTCAGAGGGGTCATGTGTACCAGCCATATGTACCGTAGCACCAGTCTACAATCCAAGCTCCCAAGTGAGATGAACTGAGAGCCGTCTCCATAGTTGCAAGCAAGGAGACACCCTCCATGGCCTGCGTAACCACTGTCAAAGCCAATTGCTTCTTTTTACTTTCCTCATCCTACTTCTTCCGACATTCCCCTTCCTTGTGCCTCTTCTTCTTGCAATAGTGGCACTCAATGGCCTAGTTTTTTTCTGTCTTCTTTGATGACTCTACCCCGAGTCTTGCTTCGTCTTGCCTTTGCCACCACTACCCTTTGCAACAAGGGTACCGTCCTGTCAAACGCACAACTAACCCATGCGGACAAGCTAAACTCCTACTTCTAGGATTTAGGACAGCCTAGGAAGTGTTCTGGCACCCTTGAGAGCCTATACGCAAGACATGCATGTCCAGGCACTTAGATTAGTTGCATACCCTTTGATTGCACATGAGCACAACCAGTGTTTTCTAGGTGTAGGCCCTAGGGAGTGTCCCCATACAGTAGCATCAGTATCCAAGCCTAGATAATAATTGCATGTGAAGCACCTCTTATAAGTGGGTTTATTAACTCATTAGTAAATGAAACTTAGCACGTTATTAGCAAGTCGTGGGCTCCCCTTGTGGCTGCTCAACCGAGCATAAATTAGCTGTATAGGTGCCCCCAGGGTCACCCAATGATCATAAGTTAGTCCCTCAATACCTGATGGGCAGGCAGCCCATCAGCACCCCCAGCCTAGCGTTTTCCAACCAGCAGTACCACAGTTTTTGCATCCTATACTCAGCCAGCCCTAGCATTTTCTGAGGAAGTATCAAATCAGCCCATCCTCACAAAAGCTTTGCGTTTTTGCATCATCAGGACCGCTGCAGATTTCAGCCATAGTATCTCCGTCAAGTCACATATCCAAGCCAACACCATCAGCGTTTTCAATTTTCAACCATGTTCATCGTCATAATCAGCACCCTCAACACCGTCTATAGTAGATCAAATACCTCTCTAGCGATAGAGAGGGGGGGCCTTGGAGGGGGGCTAGGGACCCTATCTGGTGTTAATCTTCTCTCTCTCTTTCACTCACAGTATCTCTCCACTCTCTAGTCTATTGCACATCTCTCTCATGAAGTAAAAGGAACCTTAAGTACGCACTGAGCAGTCACTTCCACTAGATATTACATTGGTATCAGAGCTCTTTGGAATGTTTCGCTACCATCACTCAGGAAAGAACCTCTCTCAGATTTTTTATCAATCGAGTTTCATGTCACTACCCCGGACTAATACCTATTGCCTACAAATATTAGCCACTCCCACTCTTAGTCCATCGTGCATCGGGCGCGCTCCTGTCTTCATCGCTAGTCTTAGGGGCCATTAAGCCATAAAGAACCACATAACATTTTTTGCTTGTTTGGGATTGCACGTAACCAAGACCACTTGGGCGTGTCAATCGTGTTTTTTTTTAATTGGCACATAACCTAGAAAAGAAGGGCTTGTCCAACCTCCCCTCGTTCCTCTTTTTCGCTCATCGAGAGTGGACCTTGCACATTGAAGCAGGCCAATCAACGTGAGGAGGGAAAAAGCAACCTTGGTGTGAGTGCAAGGCCGCCAAGGGGTGCACTTGTAAGGAGTTTAGCTTGGATAAGAGAAAAGCCTATCTTAAACACAAATTGCAAGCAACACCAAGCACCAAGAACCCCAAGTACCCCCACTACCCCAAGTACCCTAGTACTCAGTGCATGGTCTTCACTAGAGGTAGAATGGATACTTACTGTGAAGGTGATGAAACTGAAGGTGGAGAAGAAGTCCCTACACCAGGCGGGCGGTTTCCAAATCCTCCTCCATCCCCATCTACACCACCGATTGCACCAAACTCTACGGAGGCTTTCATGAAGTCCATGATGGAGATGATGCTTCAACAAGAGGCTCAACGGGCCGCAATCAAAAGGGAAAGAATGACTCCAAAGAGGAAATGCGAAGCGTTACGTTTAGGTACTCAAGAAAAGAGGGTAGCTATGGAGCAAGATCGTGAGGTGAGAGGCTAACACATGCAAGAGTTGATCTATGAGTTCCTCTCCTCGAGGTTCCATCTTCCAAAAGAGACCAACGAGTCATCACGTAGACCGGGAAGAGAAAAAGACTCCGACAGCCCAATCATTGAGAAGTTGACTTTCAGTTAGTATGATGGTAAGATGGATGCTTCTATGATTTATTCTTGGTTGCATCAATTCAATGCCTGATTTGCAACTGACAAGAAGAACAGTAACAATAAAGTTTTAACAATTGCCATGTATTTGTCGGCTGATGCCATTAATTGGTATCAAGCTCGATAAGAGGCATAGATACCTGCACACCTTGAGCATGCCGCAGATGGCGAGCCCCTATCAAGCTGAAGGGTCGCTTTACGCCACCGCTATATCTTGATCCATTGAAAGAGGATTGGAGAGATCTCAAGGAAAATAAGCCTCCTGTTACGTCTTTTTTAAATCGCATTTTGTAGATTGGTGTTCATTTGCGAAAGTCAGACGAGGATCGAGACTTTCCTTCTTGGTTTAATTGAGTATATCAAATACGGCGTGAAAGTCTTATGTCCCACTAACTACAATGACGCTGCGAGGATCACTCTCAAGTAAGAAATGATGCACTAACCTAAGGAGAACAAGTTCAATACCCCACATAACAAACATAATCAACACAATGGTAAGAACCACACTACCTCTTCTTCTTTCTCAATCTTCCACTACACCTAGAGCACAGAACCCTTCACCTAACACTAATAATAAAGAAAAGGCTTAAAACTTAGGAAACCCCTTAGTTGGCACTGGATGAAAAATCTACCCAAGGAATAGTAGGAGGTTGGTTAAGTCTTGAAGAAAGAACCGAGTATGGAAAAGAAGGAAGATATTTTAAGTGTCTTACTAAAGGTCACAGGAAACCTGACTGTGACCTTTAGTACCGAGTATGGAAAAGAAGGAAGATATTTTAAGTGTCTTACTAAAGGCAACAGGAAACCTGACTATCCTAAGAAAGAACCCACAAAAGAACACGCATCTTCTATAAGTGTCATAAATGAGCAAAGTCGTGTACCCCAAGTTTCTATTCATCGTCCTGACGAGTCTCTTGTATTTTGTATGGTTGAGATTTTTAGTGTCAATATTGATTGTCAAACCCTCAAGTGGCTCCAGGCCCGGCCCAGTGCATTTTGGAGCGACGGTCAAGCTAGATGGTCCCAGGCTATTGAGCATTTGGTGATTTGATTGATTATGTTCCTAGTAAAGCTAACCCAATTGTAGATGCGTTCAGCCGCAAAGGACATATCTTATATACCTTCATAAGTTCAGAATAGTCTGTGAACTCACGAATTATAAGAGGGAATAAAGCACTCATAAAACTATAAAAGCAAGGGACACAGTAAAAGAAAAGAAAAACAAAAACAAACACACAAACTAACTAAATCACTTTGTTTGCTACGAAACAAAACTAGATAAAACAAAACATTATTAACTTAAAAATGTTTTTAGCAAAGGATATATCTTGGCTCTAAAGTCAAGGTCCAAAATATCCATTCACGAAGTATGCTTTGTTTGCATGAAAAGTCGGTATGCATATCCGAGCGTCTCATTTGTGACGGTCTCTTTTATTTTTGTCACTGTTTTTGCGTGTTACCCTATCATAGGAAAGCCATATTGCACGATGCACATGATTCACTTACGCATGAGCACAATGTTAGGGAATGAAGGCCTAAGTGCCTTGTACTTATTAACTTATAAGTTAAAAGACTTATAAGTGAGGGGGCCCAAGTGTGAATGGCCCCCTAGTCACTTACTCATATACTCAAAGGTCAAGCCCAAAATGACTATTGTGACTTTTCCCAAACTTCTACGAGTTCTCTCTCTCTCTCACGTATTTTTTCTCTGCGTGTGCTTCTTCTGCGCCTCTCTCCTCTTCTCCTTCACTCTCATTGCATAGAGTAGCAAGTGGGCTCTCTCTCCTGCTACCCCACACATGGTATCAGAGCTTTAGGGTTTCCAAGAGAGCCATTTTTGCAACACAGATCAGAATTCTGTTCTTGCTCGCTACGGGAAGGATATTCAACCGTTTTCGATCAACTCTGTCGCGAAGGGATCCTCTCACCGTGTAGAATCGACCTCCGGTGACAGTTTCCCCAAAATTAGGGTTTCAAAAACTGGCGAACAGCAGCCTATTTCTGCTGAAATTGACCAATTTCGGGGTCAATTTGATGCAATTTCATTAGGGCAAGTCTCACAGGTCAATCTTACAGGTGTTTCCACCAACGAGGTTCTGAAAATTCAGCAAAACAGGTGTTTACAGGTCTGTTTTTGCCCTAAAACAGGGAATTTCAGCAAGCAAATGATGTATACACCTTGTGGAAACCTTTGGTAAGGGTTTGGCAGTGAATGTACGCCGTTTTTGGGGTGATTTCGCGTGAAATTTGCTCGCTGTTTTTCTGTAACAGCAAGCTGTTTTTGCCCGATTGCGCACATTTGGGCGTGTTTAGGTCGGCAAAACAGGGTTTCAGTGCTTGCAATCACTCAGAATGGCTTCTAGCAGTGAAAGTGGCAATTTGTTGCACATTCGCAAGCTTGAAGGGGCCAATAACTTTGCTATATGGAAGAAGCAATGTTATAATGTGATGTTGCAAAAGAAACAGGCGAAACCTATTAAGTTACAGGGTGTGAAACCGGATGATATGGAGGTTGAAGAATGGGAAGAAGTGGACGAGTTGGCTCGCTCCACGATCATGCTTTCGGTGTCTGACAATTTACTCTTCAATGTAGAGAATGAGCAGACAGCATGGGGCATGTGGAAGCGTTTAGACGAGTTGTATGCACAGCACTGCCAGTAAAGTGTATTGGCTTAAGAAGCTTATGGATCTCCGCATGAAGGAGGGCACGCACATGTCAGTGCACCTCAATGAATTCAATTCTATTTTCAGCCAACTGACAGAGCTGAAATTCACGATTGATGAGGAGTTCAAAGCTACTTTTCTGCTATGCACATTGCCCGAGAGTTGGGATGTATTCCGGACAGCTCTTAGTAACTCAAGTGCGTCACTTAAGTATGCAGATGTAGAGAGTTCTCTCTTGATGGAAGAGATGAACAGGAAGAACACCACAGGTGGGTCTTCTAATGCATTGCACTTGAGAGGCAGGTCTCAACAGAGGGAGAAATCTGACAGTAAGGACAGGGCACGCAGCAAATCTCGTAGGAAAGATGTTGTGTGTCATCATTGTGGAAAGAAAGGGCATTATAAACGGGAATGCTATGAGTGGAAGAAAGAGAAGAACAAGGGTGCTGAAACTGATGCAAAGGACAAGGGAAATGCCAAGAAGAGCACTGTGTTGATTGAGGAAATCAATGTTGCTAGTAGTTGTGACAGTGACAGCAGCACTGATGTACTCAATGCCTCTTCTGTGGATGCACATACCCTTGCTATGGGTTCTGATGTGGACATGCATACTTGGATTCTTGATTCAGGTGCCTCCTTTCATGTAACACCTCATAGGGATTGGTTTACACAGTACTCAGGTGAGGTGCAGGGCACTGTTTATTTGGGAGACAACTATGCATGTGACATTGCAGGTATTGGCAGTGTCCAGTTTTCCTTTGCTGATGGTATGACTTTTGTTTTGCACAAAGTGCGCCATGTGCCACAACTCAAGAAGAGTTTGATTAGTACAGGGCAGCTAGATGATGCAGGCTATCACACCACTTTTGGTGATAGCAAGTGGAAAATTTGTAAAGGGGCCCGGATTGTAGCCAAGGGTTGTAAATCGGACACTTTGTATCCTTTGCATGTATCTAGTGTGCGTGACCATGTTGTCGCCGTAACCGAGCAGCCAAGTGTTTCTTTGTGGCATGGCCGGTTGGGACACATGAGTAAAAGAGGAATGGAAACTCTGTCTCGTTGTGGTTATTTGCCGTGTTTGAGGTATGCTGATTTTTCTCATTGTGAGCACTGTATTTATGGTAAGCACAGTCAAACACCGCACAAAAGGTCTCTTTCTTTGAAGTCTGACAGGTTGGACTTAGTGCATTCCGATGTATGTGAAATGCCACAGTTGTCCTTAGGGGGAAAGAAATATTTTGTCTCGTTTATCGATGATGCTACACGTAAGGTGTGGGTGTATCCAATACGTGCTAAAAGCGATGTTTTGGATACTTTCAAGAAGTTTCTTGCGTTTGTTGAGAATCAAACTGACAAGAAGCTTAGGTCTTTGCGCTCAGACAATGGGGGGGAGTATGTATCAAAAGCATTTATTGACTTTTGTGCTACTAAAGGTATTAAAAGAGAGCTCACGGCTCCTTTTAATCCCTCTCAGAATGGAGTTGCAGAGAGGTTGAACCGGACTATCCAAGAGAAAGTTCGGAGTATGCTGTCACATGCTGCATTACCTCATGGTTTTTGGGCAGAAGCTGTGCAAACAGCTATTCACTTGATTAATCGCTCACCTAGCAAGGCTTTGGGTGGAAAGATGCCTGAGGAGGTGTGGTCTGGCAAGCCACCCTCATATGCACATTTAAGAGTGTTTGGTTGTGAGGCCTATGTTCACATCCGGAGTGAACTGCGCACCAAACTAGAACCAAAGTCTCATAAATGCATTTTCCTAGGATATGGTGAGGATGGTGAAATGGGGTATAGATTATGGGATCCCGCATTACGGAAAATCATACGCAGCAATGATGTCACCTTTGTGGGCTGTTTGTGCATGCAATTCTCATTGAAGATGTTACATATGGACAGCCAAGAAGGCCCAATGTTCAGCAGCCTTTACATGCTGAAAATGGTGCTGAAAATCAACCAGTAGCTGCTGAAAATCAGCCCCAACAAGTTGCCATTGATGCACCACAGGTAGGGGGACAGGTTGATGCTCCTAGACCGCCCGTTGTTGCGATGCAACCGGCTGAACAGCCTGCTGTTTTTGATGGTTTACAGGCTGAAAATCCACCTGTTATGGATCATTGGGTGGTCTACTCGGGTGACAAGGCCCCCCCATAGATATGAACCGTCTTTGGACTATGTCATGCTTACTGATTGTGGTGAGCCGTCTTGCTATAAAGAGCCTATGCAACGGGAAGACAGTAAGAAATGGTTCAAAGCAATGGTTTCGGAAATGCAGTCTTTGGAGAAAAACCATACATGGGACTTGGTTGATTTGCCTAAAGGGCATAAGGCTCTGCCATGTAAATGGGTTTACAAGACCAAGGTCACATCTGATGCTTCTTCTAAGTACAAGGCACGTTTGGTTGCTAAAGGGTACAAGCAAAAGCATGGTGTTGATTTTGATGAGATTTTTTCTCCTGTTGTAAAGCTTGCCACATTACGTCTTGTTTTAGGCCTGGTTGCTTCTGAAGATATGGAGTTAAAGCAAATGGATGTCAAAACAGCGTTTTTGCATGGCGATTTGCTTGAGATGATCTATATGATGCAGCCAGAAGGTTTTGTGTCAAAGGGGCAAGAGAAGAAAGTATGTAGACTCTTGAAGAGCTTGTATGGTTTGAAACAGTCTCCCCGTGCATGGTATCACAAGTTTGATACATTCATGAGGTCTCAAGGATACAAAAGAAGTCATTCTGATCACTGTTTGTATATCAAAACGGCAAGTGATGGATCTCTTCTATTGCTGATTTTGTATGTTGATGACATGCTTATTGCGGGTAAAAATGTCACGGAGTTGGATGCATTACAGCAAAGCTTAAAGAATCGCTTTGACATGAAGGATCTTGGTGATGCTAATCATATTTTGGGCATGCGTATCTCTCGAGATAGACCCAACAGGCGTCTGTATCTATCTCAACGAGATTATGTTCATAAGGTGCTACATCGTTTTCATATGGATGGGGGAAAGGCACTTGGTACTCCGCTGCCTCCATATGTAAAACTGACTGCACATGACTGCCCAAACACAAATGATATGCGGGCTGAAATGGCCAAGATTCCTTATGCATCAACCGTTGGCAGTTTGATGTATGCTATGGTTGCTACACGTCCGGACATTGCATTTGCGGTGGGAGTGGTAAGCAGGTACATGAGCAATCCTGGCAAAAAGCATTGGGAAGCAGTGAAGTGTATCTTGAGATACTTGAAAGGCACTAAAGACTTGTGCATTTGTTTTGGGAAGAGTGAGACATCTGTGCATGGCTTTACAGATGCAGATTTTGCTGGACATCCAGATTGCAGGAAGTCTACCTCTGGATATGTGTTTACATTCACAGGAGGTGCAGTTTCTTGGATTTCTAGACTGCAAAAATGTGTTGCTTTGTCTACCACTGAGGCTGAGTATGTGGCTGCCACTGAGGCATGCAAAGAAGCTTTGTGGCTCATGCGTTTGGTAGAAGAGCTTGGCATTAAGTCACCGGTTCCTGTGCTACACTGTGATAGTCAGAGTGCTATTATGCTTGCAAGGAATCCTGTTTTTCATGCCAAGACAAAGCACATAGAGGTGAAGTATCATTTTATCAGGAGTGTGCTTGATGACAAGAGCATTACACTTGTCAAGGTGCACACAGATGACAATCCTGCAGATCTTTTGACCAAGAGTCTTCCAGCAGAGCGGTTTGCATATTGCCGTCAGATGATGGGTGTTGGATGAGTAAGTGCATGATCAGCTGATGTATCATAGTTAGCTGATTCTTTGATCTCCCAAGGTACATTGCCTTTAGGTGGGAGGTTGTTAGGGAATAAAGGCCTAAGTGCCTTGTACTTATTAACTTATAAGTTAAAAGACTTATAAGTGAGGGAGCCCAAGTGTGAATGGCCCCCTAGTCACTTACTCATATACTCAAAGGTCAAGCCCAAAATGACTATTGTGACTTTTCCCAAACTTCTACGAGTTCTCTCTCTCTCTCACGTATTTTTTCTCTGCGTGTGCTTTTGCGCCACTCTCCTCTTCTCCTTCACTCTCATTGCATAGAGTAGCAAGTGGGCTCTCTCTCCTGCTACCCCACACACAAAAGCATGAAGATCTCTTTAGAAAAAGTAGAAAGATTGCATTCAAGGAATTCACAATGCTTCACCATTTTTTTCGTGTCAATAAGTTTTGCATGCCTATTCCTTGGCAGGCAAGCATTAGCACCATTGTCAATCAAGCATTGGTATTCCGTTGTGCTTTGCTAGAATCGATTGTTTTAGGTAGAAAACTCAAGTTTAGATCACATTTTTGGCAAGCACTCTTTGAAAGGTTTGGCATTTCATCACAGTTTTCATTTGCATTTCGATGGATTTGTGATTGTTTAACTCATGGTCAGTGCACATCAATTTTCATGTTTTTTGGTTAAAGTTGTTTCACGAACATCCCCCAAAGGATATTCTTGAAGAGGATGAGCCCGAGATTGTAGACAAAGTTGACGACATGCAACCGAAGCAATTTTTCCCACATCGCTTTTGGCGCAGCCCAATAGAAGCAAGCACTGCAGTCCTTTTTGAAGTTCAAGTTTCATGGCACCCATACAGAGAAGTGAGCTGGCAAAGATTTCTTCACAGATTCCCCGAAGTTGTCGGCGGACTACATCGAAGACACGAAGCTCGGTACCAAAACCTCACCTTGAAAAGGGGGGGATGTCATGTGCACATCTAACCCGTAAGAATGTGGACAAGCTAACTCCTCCTGCTAGGATTTAGGACAACCTAGGAAGTGTTTTGACACTTGTGAGCCTATGCGCAAAACGTGTATGTCTAGCCATTTAGATTAGTTGCATACTCTCTGATTGGAAAGGGAGGGATGTCACTTGCACATCTAACCCTATGTGCATGTGGACAAGCTAACTCCTACTTCTAGGGTTTAGGACAGTCTACAAGGTGAGGAGGGATGTCATGTGCACATCTAACCCGTGTGCATGTGGACAAAAGTGCTCTAACACTTGTGAGCCTATACGCAGAACGTGCATTTCCAAGCATTTAGATTAGTTGCATATCCTTTGATTGAAAAGGGAGGGATGTCACCTGTACATCTTACCCTATGTGCATGTGGACAAGCTAACTCCTACTTCTAAGGTTTAGGACAGCCTAGGAAGTGTTCCGGCACCCTTGTGAGCATGTACCCAGGACGTGCATATACAAGCACTTAGATTAGTTCCATACCCTCTGATTGCACATGAGCACAACTGCTGTTTGCTAGGTCTAGGCACTGGGTAGCGTTCTCATACAATAGCATCGGTATCCAAGCCTAGATAGTAGCTACATGTGAAGCACCTCTTATAAGTGGGTTTATTAACTCATTAGTAAGCGACATTTAGCTAGTTATTAGCAAGTCATGGGGCTCCCTTGTTACTCCTCAACCCAGCATAAATTAGCTATCAGAGTTGATCTGGTACTTCCTCAGAAAACGCTAGGGCTGGCTGAGTGCAGGATGCAAAAACACTAGTATTGCTAGAAGCACTTTCATTTCAGCCCATCCTCAACAGACGCTTCAGCGTTTTTGCATCATCAAGACCGTGTTGCGGATTTCAAACATAGTATCTCCGTCAAGTCGCAAATCCAAGCGAAACCATCAGCCTTTTCAGTTTTCAGCCATGTTCATTGTCATCATCAGCACCCTCAACGGAATCTATAGCAGATCAGCCCATAGCCTCGTCGCCAGTAGCAGATCCCGTCAGTTACCGTAGCGTTTTGCATTTTCAACCCTTGGCCTTGCAAATCCAAGCACCTCCCGCAAGATCCCATCAGTATCTCAACATCTAGGACCGTTGTATCAACATTTGTGCAATCTAAAGAAAATACCTCTCTAGCGATAGAGAGGGGGGCTCTTGGAAGGGGGTTTAGAGACGCCATCCTCAGCTAAGGATGGTTCTCTACCCATCCTTTGTGAAGAACCCTCCATCAGTTCTTTCTCTACTAAAAGCTATAGCAAACAATATTCTTTATTGGCCTTCCTTGTTTGATGCCATGTTATTGGCTCGCTCTCATTCTAGCACAGCTTGGGGAAGCTTACTAAAACTTTCATTGTAGAGTAGCCTAATTGTAGCTGTTATAGAAAAGGCCACCAACAAAACATGCCCTCATAGCAGCTGATCCGACAGGTTTACTAAAAGTCTTAGGAGATTGAAGAGCAGATGTGCTATAGTAACACAGTACTCAGACAGGATCTCTGGCAACTCACAGAGACATGGATCACACCTAGACAGCCTCTTCCCCCAGAGATGCTATATTACAATGAGCACTTCTTGACCATGTTAGATAGAGACAAGAAGAGCTGCCCATAGTAGAGGTTCTTTTTACACAACAACCACCTACGAAAAATCATGGAGTCTAGAGATCAGTGCCAGTTTGGCCATTTTCTAGTGGAGATAGAAGACAGAGAGACACTGTTGGCACCTGTAGCAGCCCCAAAGGGTGGCAAACAGTCACAGCTTACAAACTTCTTCCCAAGGACCATAACCCTAGTGCCACATATCACACACACACAGAGGGATCACCCCACAGTAGGCGCTCGATGGCCAAAGCTAGGAGACACCCCTGAGCTCCAGGATAAACACTCCGAGACTCCATTGCATGCAGATCTAGGAGATCCAGATTTCCCAACACCAGATAGCCTAGGAGAGATTTTCTCTGATGCTGGCTGCAGCTAGTAGTCTTGATGCACTTCATGATTGTACTTCACTGAGCATGTAGATGTGCACCCATACCCCCCTACACAGGACTACATTTTGTTACTTTGTACTTTTGTCCTTTCTTGATAGATGGAGGGGACACAAGTACATTAGATTTGTCTCATAGCCCGATTTCAGCCTCTAATAGACATAAAAAGATCTTTCTTTCTTTCACTTACTTTACATGAAGAAAGTGAAGGTAGATGCGCTAGAAAATATCCAGTCCTAATTTTACAACTGAATCATGTACTGACTACTGAAAAAAACAAGGGTATGTGTACTGACTACTGAAAAAAGCAAGGGTGGGTAATCCCAGCCTCTACCTATCTCCAATGCTGGGCTCAAAGTTCCAAAGGAAAAATCTTTTGTTAGCAGACAAAAATAGTAAGAAGGTTTAAACAGCTTGCCACATCCACCCAAAGAGGTGATAAAAGTCTTTGACAGATTCCAAAAGCATGAAACCAGTGGATGCATTAAATGATAAGGAACAAACAAATAAAAACTGTAAAAACAAGCATCCAATGAGATGGAGACATGCCAGAGTGGAGAGGGGAAAAGTGTTAATGAAAGGGTAGCAAAGGCAGTGGAGACATGCTGAAGCAGCAAGCACACAGAAGCACATGCACACACATGTATATGCAATTCACAGAGAGGAAGAGCTCAACAAAATTACAGAAGGAAACTGATACTCACAGCTCAGCCTGTTTTTCATAATTGAAGCGAACCTCATGTATATGAACTGCAACCTCTAAGTCATGGTCCACAGATTGCTGTAGTGCTTTTTGGCTCATCTGTGATGATATTAATCAGCAATGCAGCGGATTGGAGAAGACATCATGACAGGAATATGAAGCTAGACAAGACATACATGTTTGAAGGATCCATTGGCATTTGACCCTACATTCAGCACAGTATGCCAATGAGAAACACATCTAAGGTTTCATAACATTCACATTGCATTTAAATTTTTTCAACTATACCTGCAGTAATTTCACGAGCAGAAGACTTGCGAGCCTCTAGAATGTCTTTTAATCGTCGAGTCGCCAATGCCGCCTCTTCGGTTTTACGCTGCAAAACCTGCTTGTAGAAATAGCATCAATCAGTATCATCACCACCTTTGAAAAAGTTTCAAAGGCACTATTACCATTTTCTGCCGCTGATTCAGAGCTTGAAGCTTGAGCATTTCGTGTTCATTCCTGCGTCCCTCCTTCCTGAGCTGTTTACATGCATTCAGTTATAGTGTGGACTAAGATCGACAAACCTTGAAAAGACGTCAAAACTCATAGAACATGCTTACACAAGGCCATTTACCTGCATAAGCTCCTTTTCATGGGCTGCTTTCCAACATCGAAAATACTCCGACTCCTGTTTAATTCTATGTTGCAGTTGAACCTGAAATTTAAATTTTCCGTGTTAATGTCCCCTTGTAATTGTAGACAAGGAAACAACAAAAACTTTATATTACAACCACACAGGCCAATTATGGAAATAAAAATGCTGCTTCCAAGAATGATCGTGAAAGGCTTCATTTGTGTGACGTCCAGTCCACATACAGTGTATCCCAAAAGCAAGAATTGCACAATGCGGAGACACTCGTTTCTTCGACTATGGCACGTTTTTCAATGTTTATCAGCAAGGAACGGGGACACATTACATGGCACTATGCACCTCCATGGTGGTTCATATTGCACTCATCCTATATCCCCTGCACTAGTCCAGTTTGTACGTCCTCTAGGAAACAGGCTTCAATAAGCATCCCCACAAGTCTCTTTTGTACACAATATACAGCTCCTTTTTTCTGCCAGATAAATAATAGCATCATGCATGGAGAGAGAGAGAGAGAGAGAGAGAGAGAGAGAGAGAGAGAGAGAGAAATGAAATGAAATGTTATATTAACGTCTTCAAAAGGCCAAAGTGACCTATGAGACCAGAAAGTTACAATGCGGTGTATCTGATACAAAGTCATATTAACAAAATAAATTAAACTAGGATAACAAAATATAAATACTGCTGGATCCTAAACTAAGCAGTACAATGTGAAGGCAATATGGGAGGGGAGTAGAGATCCATCTTCATATTACATGGCACTATGCACCTCCATGGTGGTTCATATTGCACTCATCCTATATCCCCTGCACTAGTCCAGTTTGTACTTCCTCTAGGAAACAGGCTTCAATAAGCATCCCCACAGGTCTCTTTTGTACACAATATACAGCTCCTTTTTTCTGCCAGATAAATAATAGCATCATGCATGGCGAGAGAGAGAGAGAGAGAGAGAGAGAGAGAGAGAGAGAGAGAGAGAGAGAGAAATGAAATGAAATGTTATATTAACGTCTTCAAAAGGCCAAAGTGACCTATGAGACCAAAAAGTTACAATGTGGTGGATCTGATACAAAGTCAGAGTAACAAAATGACAAAATGACAAAACAAATATACTATGGAATCCTGGACTGCTAGGTGTGAACGGGGCAGAGCAGCTAGCTAGGGTAGCTAAATCACAAGAGATCCAGCATCGGTCGCTGGCGGATCTCATCAATCTCCTCTATGGTCAGTAGTCTGACCCGGCGTCGTGCATGTCGGGCCAAAGTGATCCGAAGCCTCTCATGCAGCCTCCATCGATGCTGTGTAGTCCTCCGCAGTCGTGGGCGTCTGGATCTCCCCAGCTCGGTCGCCCGGTCGATCAGTGTGCCTCTGGTGTGAGGCGACGAGCTCTGCTGCGGTAGTGGCTCCTCCGGGTGTCCGGTGTCTGCTCTAAAGAAGTCTGTGATGTGTCTCTGAGACTGGCTAGCCTCTCCTCTCATCAAGCTCTCTCCGTGTCGGCGCAGCTCGAGTAGAAACAAATCCAAGCATCTCTGATCCTCGTACTGCATGACTCTGGAGAGTGGTCCAAAGCCCTCTCTAAACAAGCAGTGGAAGCGGCCTCGTATCTCGTAGTAGATGGGGCAGTGGCATGTGTAGTGCAACTCTGTCTCTGGCTCCATGCCACACATGGGGCATGTCCTGGCCTCTGCTGGTACTCCACTGTATCTCCCAGTCTCGATCCGCAATTAGTGTGAAGATGTGCGTATCTAGCCAATAGCACATCGTATCCCATGAGACAAGTGAGTGTCCATGTATCTGGGCCTCATCACAAAACCGTCCTTTGTAAGCTGGAGAAGATGCTCTCTGTAGAAAGCCATCTTCGTGCCCAGCTCCTGTGCTGGCTGTATCCATGCCCTCCTGATGTCTAGCTGAGCCAGGTCCTGTCGGATGAGCCTGTTGATCTCAAACTGTGTAAGAGTCAGAGAGGGTGCCTCTAATAAGTACTGGAAGGGGGGCAATCTGTCTATGCTGAACCCATGCGCCTGAAACCATGATGTCATTTCACCATACCAGCATGCTGTATCTCCCTGCATGGCTAACTGTCGAGAGGACTCAAGTGCAAGGCGGGCATATCTATCTCTGGGAAGTTCCCACATGCGGTGTATGAAGGAGACAGATCTGGTAAGCGCCTCGACTACTAGTGGGGGAGTAGCTAGCTCTGCTCGGGTAATGGCACGTGGTACTGAAGCCTTGGCTCTAATGAGCCGCGAGATCATAGAGACCACAGAGAGAGAAGAAGAAGAAGAGAGTTTTAATGTCGTAGGAAACTATCCCAAGAGACCTTAAAGATCTAGCCGACGAGGAGAGTTGAACTAAAGACCTGTTATTCAAGAGGGAAATGGCATAACCAATCTACCACACTTGGGTGATAGAAAGGTTATACCATTTTCCTCTTTTTATTATCACACACACCCACACCCACACACACACGCGAGAAGAAGAGAGTTTTAACGTCGTAGGAAACTATCCCAAGAGACCTTAAAGATCTAGCCGACGAGGAGAGTTGAACTAAAGACCTGTTATTCAAGAGGGAAATGGCATAACCAATCTACCACACTTGGGTGATAGAAAGGTTATACCATTTTCCTCTTTTTATTATCACACACCCACACCCACACACACACACCCGAGAAAAAGAGAATTTTAACGTCGTAGGAAACTATCCCAAGAGACCTTAAAGATCTAGCCGACAAGGAGAGTTGAACCAAAGACCTGTTATTCAAGAGGGAAATGGCATAACCAATCTACCACACTTGAGAGAGAGAGAGAGAGAGAGAGAGAGAGAAATGAAATGAAATGAAATGTTATATTAACGTCTTCGAAAGGCCAAAATGACCTATGAGACCAAAAAGTTACAATTGGTGAATCTGACATCATGTCTGAGTACGGAAATTAGAAAGTTACAAAGAACTAACACTAGAACACTAAAACACTATCGAGAAAGGAAATAAATCTGAGGTTGATTCGGGATTGAGACGAGATAAAGCGGGGGGGGGGGGGGGGGGGGGGGGGGGGGTTAGATGAAATCTCTCATCAGTCGTTGTCAGATCTCATCAACCTCTTCCATGGTGAGTACTCTAGTTGGGTGTCTTGCATGTCGAGCTAGAGTGATCTGTATCTTCTGATGCAGCCTTCGTCGGTGGTGGGAGACCGCCCAAGGTCATGGACGTCTAGGTCTGCCTAGCTCAGTGGCTCGGTCAAGTAGCGTACCTCTAGTATGGGTGGGCTCTGAGATCTACTGTAATGACTGCTCCTCTGGCTCTCCCCTTGCTAGTGTAAAGAAATCTGGATCTCATCAACCTCTTCCATGGTGAGTACACTGGTTGGGCGTCTTGCATGTCGAGCTAGAGTGATCTGTATCTTCTGTTGTAGCCTTCGTCAGTGGTGGGAGACCCCCCAAGGTCGTGGGCGTCTAGATCTGCCTAGTTCAGTGGCTCGGTCAAGCAGCGTACCTCTAGTATGGGTGGGCTCTGAGATCTGCTGTAATGACTCCTCCTTTGGCTCTCCCCTGGCTGGTGTAAAGAAATCTGTGATTCGGCTCTGAGACTGGCTTTCCCATGATGTCCTCAACAAGCTCTCCCTAAGTCTGCGTAGCTCTAGTAGGAACAATCCAAGACATCTCTGATCCTTGTATCTCATGACTCTGGAAAAAGGTCCGAAACCTTCTCTAAACAGACAGTGGAAGCGGCCGCGTATCTCATAGTACGCCGGGCAATGACATGTGTAGTTGCAGCTCAGTCTCTAGCTCTAAGTTACATAGGTGACATATCCTAGCCCCTGTTGGCACCCATCAGAATCGGTCAGTCTCGATCTGGAGCTGATGTGAGGATGTGCGTATCTGCCCAATAGCGCATCTTATCCCATGAGATAAGTGTGTATCCATGTATGCAGGCCAAGTCACAAAGCCGTCCTCTGTGAGTTGGAGAAGATGCTCTCTGTAGGATAAAGGATATTGATCTAGTCAATGCCTCCACCACGAGGGGGGGGGGGGGGGGGGGGGGGGGGGGGGGGGTGGGGGGGGGCTGGCTCGGCTCGGATAATCTCATGCGGCAATGAGGCCTTAGCCCGAATCATCCGAGCGATCATAGAGACCAGAGGCCTCTCCATACCTCTCCATCCATCCGTGTTGCTAGATCTCCCATGGTGGTCTACTGAGGGTCCCCATACCTAAACTCCATAGAGCATAGCTAGAGTCACTAGAGTGTCAAAAAGCCAGAGCTTTGTTCGCGGTTCCTAAAACTGAACCTGCGAACACATCCTCTCCAGTCCTCCCAAAGCTGCATATGCTCTCGTTAGTCTAGTCTCTGATGCTCTCCTTAGTGAAAACACCGGTCCACCAAAGACTACCCCAAGATAAGTATATGCATCTGTGTACTCCACAGTCTCCTGGCCATACGTAAATGTGGGTGCTGACCTCCTGACCCATTGTGGTGTGGTGTTGAACACCATAACCTTGGTTTTCCTCAAGTTAACAGACAATCCACAGTCACTAGCAATATATGCAGAGCATCCAAATGACGTTGCATCCCCTCTAGAGAGTCAGAAATCAGCACAATATCATCAACATATAGTAAAAACGGAATCCATTTCCCTGCTAGCTGAGCCCCCCTGTCTCCCTGACGCTCTACATAGTCTAAAAACTCATCCACATATATCATCAGCATATAGTAAAAACGGAATCCATTTCCCTGCTAGCTGAGCCCCCCTGTCTCCCTGACGCTCTACATAGTCTGAAAACTCATCCACATATATCCCAAAGAGAGTCGGGGATAGGGGGCATCCTTGCTTTACTCCAATAGTGGAGTGGACCATGCATGTCAGACATTCCCTCAGTGCATACATCATGCTCCTCGTCATCCATCCCACATCCATATACCCTGCACATTCTTTGTTCTCTATGAATTTGTCCTGCTTTCGCAACCTCAATCTATAGTCCAAGCGCCACTCTAGCACTATGTGGCATATGGTCATTGGATGAAGCCATCCTCTATAGTCACTTTATGATACTTCATCTTTGATGGAAGGGGCTTTCTAGGCGTAACCCTTGTCTCTTGCAACTCTCAGTGTGAGAGGTGCATAAGTGGTGACTATCATTGCAAGAAGCTTTGTGAGCAGATCCCTGGCATGTATAAAATGCTCAGCCACTAAGCCATCATGATCATATGCTCTCCCTGTCCTCATCCTATCAATGGCCTTCTTCACCATCTAAGCAGTGAAAAAAGCACTTGTGTGTGGGCATGGCTTGGGGGTTCGGGGGAAAAGGCGGCTGTCCAGGAACTGTGTACAGAGATGATGCATACTCGCCCTAGGCCTCTGTAGAATGGCAAGAAGGGGGAGTGCTCATGAAAGGGTCGCCATGCCTCATTTGAGTCCTGACTCAACAATAGCTGATATAGATCTTGCTCTAGTCGATCCAAAAATGCCCTCTTCTTTCGCCGCACTAGACGTCGGAAGGCAATCCGGGACTGTTTGTGAGTAATGTCCCCCAAAAGCACCTCCCTCTGAAGTCTAGCTCTCATCTCGCGGCATCCTCATCATACCAACTCTTCTAGGGCATGCTCCAAGAACATCGTCTCTACTGAGGCTGGGTGTGTCCTCTACTGCTACAGCATGCAATGCCTCTGTCAATATAGTAGTAAGCTCCTCCAAAGGTTGCCCTGGCTCCTGAGTACACAGGAGTCTGTAGATCCCATCTATGTAGACAGGGTCCGTCTCCCGAGTTAAGGTGTAGAGAGTAGGGGCTGCTACCTGTGGCAGTGTGCTACACTTAATTGGAAAAGGGATGGTAATCGACACAAGGGCATGATCTACTGCCACACCAACACATCTAGGTCCAACTGTGAGGTCTTGGATACTAGAGATAAAGCTCCGTTGTGCCATGACATAGTCCACTATGATGGCTCCATGTCTGCGTGGAAAGCATGTAAAACCTCGCAACGGGAAATCTCTGTTGGCCATTCAAAAATGGCCAATCTAGCAATCCCCATGTCTATCAAGTGTCGTCCATACTCAGTATGCTTTACATCCTGTGGTGATCTAGGTGGCCCATCTTGGCAAAATCCAGCTCCCTCAGCATCCGCTCTGAAGTATCATAGAATAATGTTTGGTGATGGGCAGTCCTAGCATTGAAGTCCCCCAGGATGATAATGTCACCAATCCCTAGAGAGCTCCCATATGTCATCATCTAAAATAGAGAAGGGGAGCTGTCCTCTAGGTGGTCATTAACTAACGGAAAGTAGCAAATAGCCTGTCTATGCCCTCAATCTCACCCACATGTATCTAGCCTGCTCATCCCTGTGGGCTATATGTATCAATGGCTGCAACTCCTCCATGAATAAAACTGCCACTCCCCATGAACCCCGTCCTCTGTGCTCTGATCGAATTGCCAAGAAGGGGAAAGGCAAGGAAACAACATCTACGCCCACCGTTATTAACTTGAGACTAAAAGAGGAGCAAAGGAGACGAGTGCGTGCCTTACATGTGAGAATTTGTGGCCTTAAAGACAAAGATAATGTGGACGAAGAGGTAAAAGAACTCATGACTATGATGGGGGTTAATGAGTCGACGCATACGAGAGCTTGGAGAGTGGGTAATAATAAAAATGGAAGCAATGGGAAAGCGAAGGACTTTTTGAAGAAGAGACCAACTCTTAAAAAGACAGGCATCTTTCTTGAAGATGACCTCGCCCTCTCGCAGATTGCTCATATGCAGGAGATCTTAGAGCGGCAAGGGAAAGAGAGAAATGAAATGAAATGAAATGTTATATTAACGTCTTCAAAAGGCCAAAATGACCTATGAGACCAATCTAAGAGAGAGAGAGAAATGAAATGAAATGAAATGTTAGAGAGAGAGAGAGAGAGAGAGAGAGAGGGGGGGGGGGGGGGGGGGGGTGCATCTAGAGAATATTGAAAGAAGAGGCGCCTATCCATAGAGAAACCATATAGCTCAAACCATGCTACCATCCGTGCATACCAACATGATGTATCTCCCTGTGCACTCAAGCGCCGGGAGGACTCCAGGGCCAGCCGAACATAACGATCTTGTGGGAGCTCCCAAAGGAGGGGAAGCCGTCTCTGCTCGGATGATCGCATGGGGAGCCGAGGCCTTAGCCTTGATCATCCTGGAGATCATGGAGATAAGTGGCCTCTCCATGTCTCACCACCCATCTGTACGTCCATGGTGACGACCATGATGATCTACTGAGGGTCCCCATATCTGCACTCCATAACGCATAGCTGAGGCAAACAGAGTATCAAAAAGCCATAGCTTGGTCCGAGGCTACTCGAACTGAACTTGTGAACACATCCTCTCCAAACCTCCCAAAGTTGCGTGTGCTCTAGTCAATCTAGTCTTTGTCGCTCTCCTCATGGAGAAAATCGAGCCACTAAAAACCACAAGTATACATACCCCTACACTCCACTCGGTCCTGTCCATGAGTCAAAACTCAGTGCTGATTGCCTAACCCATTGCCTTGGTCTTCACAAGGTTAACAGACATAATAGTATCCTGCGCATCAAGATGGCATTGGATCCCCTCAGGTGAATCTGAAATAAGCACAATATCATCTGTATACAACAATAGGGGTATCCATGTCCCTACCAGCTGTGCTCCTCTCACTCTCCCCTCCCTCTTCTTTGTTGGCCTTAAGCTGCCCTCACCGGTGGAGGCCATCACAACCAGTCTCGCACCATAGCCTGTCTTGTAGCCATAGGGCTGGCCACCTCAACGCAGCTACAACCCTTAGCTGACTGCATAGTCACTTATCTCATCGGCCACAATCCCTCACCAGCCTATCCTCTCCAACCATATCTATATCCCTCCTACCCTCCTCCTAGCTTTTCCCTTTTGCCTATGGCTTCTGCCAGAATTATCCGATAGCTTACCCTCCCCCAATTGCCACATTTTCCTTCTTTGACTCCATCTTTTTTACTGTTGGTGGCGTTGTACATTGCGTTGCAGATCTCGAAGGCTCCACGCTATGTAAGACGCTCTGTTGGCAGGAAATTCCACTGGGTCACCAAAAAATTGATATCTCCCTGTTGATATTCGGTGCTACAATACTGTTTTCTGGAGGTGAGTTTTCTCGACATCATGGATTTTGATGAAGTCTCCACTCCATTCATAGCTCAGTAATGTCATTGGAGGAGTGTTGCTTGGTTTGAAAGGTGGTGGAATATTGGGTCTCAGGTAGTCGAGCTGTCTCAGGTAGACAGCTCGACTACCTCCAGGCAGCTTTGTCGACAGTCTTATTCCCAGGATTGTCTTGTCTCTCCATTATGGAGAGGTTTCTTCAGGGTTCAAATGAGAAGTCAGACCAGGCTAGTCAAGCTCTTGAAATCCGCTCAACTTTGGCAGAGCTTATTGCTATTTATCTAGATCGACACATAGGATGGATCTTGCTAGTTTGAGTGGAGTTAGTGATACACTTAATTTTCCAGGCTTTAACAGACTTTCGGCGACATATGTCAAGCATCAGTAGTAGTCCTTTGCATTTGCAAACCCAAGCTTTATACATTAAGAGACTAATCACAATACAGCAGGCTCCTTCATCCATCTACAGATAAGGGCCCTTTAACGAGCTTTACAGGTATACAGCTTAACTGGAGAGAGTGCTTACATGCCTGATTATTATTTGAAGCAAATAAGGCAGCAAGCATGCTATACCTCCAACTAGATGTAAGGTGCACACACTATGATTTTTTTACAACCTTTTGTGATTTGATTCGTTGGATCTCCTCCAGCAAGTGTTTCTCAGCATCATCATTGTGGATCTTCTGTTTAAAAAACAGGGTCTGATTGTCTTGATTTTGTTTCAGTTCTGCAAGCTATTGGCCAGAACACCGTCAAACTTGTCAGCATTTAACCCATACAATTTCATTACAAATTGTAGAAACTTATACCTGAGACTCTAAATCCTTCAGCTTATCAGAATAAGCCACCTGCATCTTCTGAGTCTGCTCATCTGAGACGCAAGAAAGATTTTTGACCTCCCGCAGAAGTTTGTCTCTCTCCATCTGATCCCAAAAAAGAAGTCTAGTTTGCGGTTCTTCCGACTAAAAATGTCACAGAAGAGATTTATATGATGAAAGACCTGTAGAGTTCTTTTCTCCTCTTCATGTTCCATGAGCTTCTTCTCAAACTGTTGTTTCAACTCCGTATTCTCCACTTTGACCATGAGAGTCATTTCCGCCTTCAAACATAAAGAACAAGAAAAAACTGAAATAAGTGAGATTTTATCACTGAAAAGCTACTTCCTCTGTGATCATTAAAATCATGGAACGCTATACTGTACATCAATAGGAAAATATACAAGCGTGTGCAAGTATGTGCACGTCTACGTGTGTGTGCGTGCACGTGTGCACGTCCCTCACTATCACTTTGGAAGACTATTTAAAGTTTTTGGTCACTTGCATCCACCATTACCAGAGTAGGACTACTTCCTTGCTTGGGTTCAGTTCTGAGTCCGTTGTTGATTGATTGTATATGCACTCAATTTTCGTCATGGCATCCGTTCTTCAGATTTACCCTACCCATCTCTTCGTAACTGTTTCTATTTGAGACACATTTCACTTTCAGCAGTTTGAGGTCTTCTATGATTGTGTCTATCCTTCTTGCATGGCTCCACCCCATTTTGAGTGGCTGTGTCTAGTAGATTATTGTTGTTAATGTAAATTAGTTTCACCAAAAAAGTGTGTGTGTGTGTGTGTCCCAGAAGCGAAAACTTTATACCGGCTTGCAATTGACGCTCATGAATGTATGTGTTCGCGTGTGGATACTATGTCGGCCAATAAGATTTATGCTCTTCTTCTATCTCAGCCCTGGGTCCCTGATCATTCTCTGCCCTTTAGAAGAGTCATTCGCCTTTGAAGGAGCGATTGTTTCTATGGCGATGCTTGCTTGGAGTTCTTCCAGTGGGTCCTTTTCTCAGTGCGCGTCATATCTGCTTCTCCCGTTGTGTTTGTTGCTCGGCTCCGGAGGAGACTCTCAGTCACAGAAGGCAAAAGAAATCTCCTATGCACGAGTTCGCTAATGTTCCACCTTTTCCCTCAACACCCTAGGTCTGATGCCCCACCCACTCCATAGCACTCTGCAGTGTCTGAAGACTTACCCTTTCAGGAGCTTCCACCAGGATGGTTACAAGAGGAGTATGCGAAGTTTAAAATCGATCAAACACCGGCCCATGACGTCTTGAAGCTCCAAGAGGCAGCTCACTCTCCATTTGCTGAGACGCCCTCTCCAACTACTACTCCTGACCCAGTCAAAGAAGTCAACCTGGGCGAAAACCGTCTGGGATAGTTACCTTGTTCAGAGCGTGGTAATCGACGCGCGCACAGATTTTATTGGATCGTGGTAATCGACGCGCACACAGATTTTATTGGATCGCTTCTTAGCTATCACCATAGGTGATAACCACTCAGAGTGCTCCACAGGTACAATGATCCCTACTTCTTGCAGTTTTTCTAGCTCTGACTTGACAGTTTCTGCATATACTTTGGGTTGAGCTTGTAAGCTTTGACTGGCTTAGCCCCTTCAACCAAAGGGATAGTATGGACACCCAATTCTGGTGGGATCCCTTCTAAATCCTCGTAGGACCAAGTAAAAACATCTTTAAAAGAGTGCATGAAAGAGACTACCTGATCGAGTAGCACGGGATGCTCCCATAACCAAGCAGTTAAGAGGATGTGCTGAGGGTTGTCAGGGTCGCCCAGGTTGACTTCTTTGACTGGGTCAAGAGGAGTGGCTGGATTGCTTCTTAGGCACTATCACCATAGGTGATAACCACTCAGTGTGCTCCACCGGTACAATTATCTCTGCTTCTTGCATTTTTTCTAGCTCTGACTTGACAGCTTCTGCATACTTTGGGTTGAGCTTGTAAGCTCGGCCTCTGACCGGCTTAGCCCCTTCAACCAGAGCGATAGTATGGACACCCAATTCTAGTGGGATCCCTTCTAAATCCTTGTAGGACCAAGCAAAAACATCTTTAAAAGAGTGCATGAAACAGACTACCTGATCGAGTAGCGCGGGATGCTCCCATAACCAAGCGGCTAAGAGGATATGTTGAGGGTTGTCAGGGTCGCCCAGGTTGACTTCTTTGACTGGGTCAGGAGGAGTGGCTGGAGAGGGCGTCTCATCAGATGAAGAGTGGGCTGCCTCTTGGAGCTTCGAGACGTCATGGGCTAGTGTTTGATCGATTGGAAACTCCGCAGGACTCCTCTTTCATGCACTCTTTTAAAGATGTTTTTGCTTGGTCCTACAAGGATTTAGAAGGGATCCCACCAAAATTGGGTGTCCATATTATCCCTCTGGTTGAAGGGGCTAAGCCGGTCAGAGGCCGAGCTTACAAGCTCAACCCAAAGTATGCAGAAGCTGTCAAGTCAGAGCTAAAAAAAATGCAAAGAAGCAGGGATCATTGTACCTGTGGAGCACTCTGAGTGGTTATTACCTATGGTGATAGCGCCTAAGAACAATCCAATAAAATCCGTGTGCGTCGATTACCGCGCTCTTAACAAGGTAACTATCCCAGACGGTTTTCCCACACCCTTCATTGAGCGTGTACTCGAAGATGTAGCAGGACATGTATTGTACAGTTTCATGGATGGGTTCGATGGATACAATCAGTTAGGTATCCATCCAGGTGATCAGATCAAAACGGTTTTTGTGACTCCCCGGGGTATTTTCATCTACACTAGAATGTCGTTTGGGTTGAAAAATGCTCCACCCTCCTTCAATCGCACCGTATATCTCATATTTTGTCCTTTGCTTACGGATCATCTTCGCATCTTCATGGACGATTTTTCAACCTTCTCGGGTGCTCAATGTTCAACCCCAGTGGAAAATCTAGAGGAGCACCTCACTTAGCTCTCTGCTGTCTTCCGCTCTCTGCTGTCTTCCTCAGGTGCAGAGGCATACCTGAAGCTCAATCCGAACAAATGTCATTTTTTGGTCACCGAGGGCACACTTCTAGGCAATGTGTTGTCGGCTAAAGGTTTAGCGCCTGACCCATAGAAGATAGTGACCATCTTGAAGTTACACCTCCCATCAACCCAAAAGGTGTTCAAAGCTTTGTAGGCCACACAGGCTATCATCGCAGGTTTATACACATGTATGCACACGTAGCTTAACCATTGACCCGATTCACTAGTGCTACTGTACCCTTCCAATGGTTAAAACCTGAGACTGAAGCATTTGCATACCTAAAAAATGCCTCACTGAAGCACCTATTCTAGTGGCTCCCGATTGGTCTATCCCTTTTCATGTGCATACTAATGCCAGTCAACTAGCTATGGGTATTGTGCTGACTCAGCCTAGTAAGGAGTACAACCTGGATCGCCCTGTTCACTATGCAAGTCACCTGCTCACCAAAGCAGAGCGCAACTATAGCACCATGCTCTACAAAAAATTCGTCATTATATTTATTAGGGGTCCACTTCACAATTATTATTGATCACCATACCCTGTGCTATTTGCTTAATAAGCCGCAAGTTGCAGATCGAGTATGGCGGTGGCTACTCTTATTTCAAGCGTGATATTTCAAGGTGGTACTCACACTCGGCAAACATCATGTCCTTGTTGACCACCTCTCTCGCATTCACACAGGTGAAGCAACAACAGGGGTTGCAGATGACTTTCCTGATAGCAGTCTCCTTAAGGTGGATACCACTCCGCAATGGTACGGCGATGTCTTACATTTACCCTGAGAATACGTCTCCACTGCAAAAGAGAAGATTGCTTTTGAAGTCTAGGCCATTCACTCTGAATGGAGGCCAGCTCTACAAGTCAGGACGAGATGGTGTTCTGAGACGGTGTGTCTCCCCTCATGAAGTTGAGAATATTCTGGAGGATGCCCACAGTGGTCCCATTGGTGGCCATTACCATGGTCACATCACCGCCCAGAAGATTCTACAGAGTGGTCTATGGTGACCCTATGTTTTTCGGGATGCAATTGCCTATGTGTAAGTATGTGATGTGTGTCAGCGTTGTGGACCTAAACCAAGCAAGCAGTCCAACAGTCCTCTGCAGGTCTCTATGGCATGGCTTCCCTTTGAGAGATCGGACATAGATTTTGTGGGTCCAATTGCTCCTCCGGCCCAACCAAGTAATCGGCAGTATCTGCTGGTGGCTACAAATTATAAAACCAAGTGGGCAGAGGTACTGGCGACAACTGATTGCACTGGTAAAACTGTAGCCAAGTTTCTGTATGAAAATATTTTGTGCAGGTTTGGATGTCCCCTAGAGATCACCAGTGATAGGGGCAGTCACTTTGTTAATGAAATGATTTCAACCTTGCTCGCCAACTACAAGATTTTTCATCGTAAGTCTTGTTCTTATTACCCTAGAGCAAATGGGTAGGCTGAGAGCACCAATAATGTTCTGATAGCCCTTTTGCGGAAAGCAGCATGTCATCTCCATCCAGCGTCTTGGGCTCAAGCTATCCACGGCACCCTTTGGGCATACCTCACTTCCTTCAAAGCCACAACTAATCACCCCATTTCAATTAGCCTTCAGTCTGGAAGCAATAGCACCCTTCGAATTCAACTCAGGATCTCCGCGAGTAGGCAGTCTGTGTGCCAATGCGTGTTTGGGGTCTGCCTCTATCTCTCGTCTCGCCCTATTGGAAGAAAGCCGCCGTTTGGCTAATCAGGCTCTGGCTGTAGATCAGCTTCATCACAAGGTGTGGCATGATCGCCATCTCAGAAAGCCAAAAATTATGCAAGGCTCACTGGTGCTACTGTATCAAGCTAGAAATTTAGAAAAAAGCAAAGAAGTTGGTCCCAGCTTGACAAGGACCATTCATATCTACCACAGGGGGCAATACAAATAACTAGTCTGGAAGGTGCTTCTCTGCCGCTAGTAAATGGCTCCATGATTAAATGCTACTACCCTTCACCATAATCCATGGGTTTAAAGTCACTCCAACTAGTACTTTCCATCCTGCCAGCTCACTTCTATCATTTGCTGTATCACAGTCTTTCTTTACCTTCATCTTTGTCCCACTCTTCAACACTTCATCTTGTCGATGTCTGTCTTCTGTCGCCCAGTTTTTCAATGGATTCCTGCTCTAGGTCAAATGAGTGACATAAATTCTTTCATAGTTACATTTTCCTTGGGGTTAATTGCATTGTCTAATTATCAAGTTACTGAGGTCTCGATCTGTCCATATTTAATTGGGTATTTCTCTCTTCTCATGGAGCCTTCTCGAAGCTTTCTCATCTTAACTATATTGCCACTTTTCCTCCTTAGTGTCCTTTTTACGAATATGCCTAGTTGCTGTATTACTCGTTTTTCCTAATTGCGATATTCATCTCACATGTGGAATTCAAGCTTTGTTGGTTAGCCATGGTCAAACATAGCACTCTATCGTTCCTTTTCTAAGGTTGGCAAAACCATCTTTTCCCTAGCTATGCTGTGTAACTTGCAACCGTTCCTTTCCTTGTATTGGATGCTCTTCCCAAGAACTTACAGATCTTGACGATCGAAATAGGAAGGGTTCTTTGCAAAGTTTGTGTGGGAAACGTTTTGATGCGGCATAAGAATTGGAAAGCTAGTTGCAAGAAGATTCCCCTAATTCCCTGGCCACTCACTACACTCAATCTCTAGCCGCTATATAACCTCCCCTCGCTACTAAATACCCCTAGCCTCGCCCCTACCCTAACCCTTCGCCCTCTTAACTCCCCTCGCCCCTATCTCCTAGACTCGTCCCTCACCTATCCCCTCGCCCCTACCTAGCCTTCCCTTGCCCCTCACCTGTCCTCTCTCGCCCCTATCCTCATCCCTTATCCCCTCGCCCCTCACCACCCCCTCACCCTACCTACACTAACCCCCTCGCCTGCCCTTTCCACTCGCCCCTATCCTCATCCCTTGTCCCCTTGCCTCGCACCACCCTCCCTCGCCCATGCCTAACCCCCTCGCCCCTACCCTTTCCACTCGCCCCTCACATGTCCCCTCATCCTACCTACCCTAACCCCTCGTCCCTACCCTATTCCCACGACACAGTATCCCCACCCCACCCTATCCCTCGAACCCTGCCCTCTAATCGCCCCTAGCCTAAACCCGTAGCCCCTACCCAATTTTCCTCGCCCATATCCTCACCCTTTTGCCATCGATCTCCTCACCTTTTCGCTTTTTATTCAATCGCCCCTACGCACCGAGCGCCCCTTCCTTATCAAGCCTACCTATCTAACCTCTACACCGAGGCTTGCCTTTACCCAGCGCTTTTTATCTATCTTCTGTCTTCAATTGGATTGATTGATATGGCAGGTACCAGCAAGCAAGTGTACAAGGCAGCTTTGCGCAAAAAGCCAATTGTGGTTGTAGAATGAGGGAGTGATGACTCAGACAACAGAATAGGCCTCGAAGACATCACTTCAAGTGACCCCAGTGATGAAAGCTACAACGCCTCAGCAGCAGACTCAACGTCGGATTCTGAAGCTGACTATGATTTGGATGCTTCCAGTGATCACACGGAACAGTCGAAGGGGAGTCAAAGCAAAGGAAAAAGTCAAGTCCTCACTCATGATATAAGGAGACCCTCAACATCTAAAGGTCACTCAGCTTTCTCCTTGGGTTTTTTTCTACAGCCACCTCGACCATCTCTAAGCGAGGTCCTTTCCAATGCTCAGCTACAGAGTCTAGGTCTCACAGCACTAGCTGCTAGCGATCTACCAACCACAGTTCCTGTTGAGATGATCCATGAGCTCTTAAAAAAATTTCCCAAGGTAAGGGACCACAAACTCACTCCTACACGGCTTGGCCATGTGAAACCTGCTACACGCACTTTTTCTCAGTTGTCCAAGGATGCAACCATTCAAGCATATCAAGACCTGCTCAGCACAGATCACCCCGAGTACGAAAGAAACAAACGGCTCCTGGCCATCTTTAGATACTATTTTCTAGCTAGAGAGGCAAAGGCAAATAAGGGGAAGTGTGACATACCCACTACATTCTCCCACTTGGACGGCCTCTACTGTTTGATACACACCTTACCCTGTGGATTCCACCAAATTCTCTTTACATCCTTGCTATCTCGGGCCAAACGATTTCGAGCCCAAGTGCATTCTGTGCAGTTGAGTTTCAAATGTTTTGCAGCACCTCTTTTGGCATGGGTAATAAATATTCATGGAACCCCTGCCCAAGTGGATGGGGATATCCAACTAGTGCTGCGAATCGGGAAAAGAAAATATCTAACTAGTGAGACTGAGCAGGCAGTAAAGAAGAAAAAGAAGATCAAAGCCAAGGTGGCTAAGGACTCAATAGAGTCTCTACGCTCATTGCCAAAGTCAGAGAGCCAACAAACTAGGATGACGCATCTTCCGAGACGCTCTCCGTCTACATCCATTCCTTGCTCTACTATGCCAGTGTCTACTTCCACTCCTCGTGACGAGTCCGCCGTTTCTCGCTCACAGCATCCTCTCCCTTCTTCTCCCATTTTCACCACTCCTCTAGTACATATATCTCCCACCCCATCAGCACCAACCATCCCAAATGTACCCACTACACTAGTTGTAACCACTTCACCCATTCCTAATCCTAGTCCACGAGCAGTGCCACCTAATCCTGCGCGTCCTCCAACATCTCATGCTCCAGCACCCCATGCACCTATTGCGTCTTCAACGGTGGTGGACTCTACTTCTCTGTTTGAGCTTTCTGAGAAGATATTATAGGATTCCAGGAATGCTATCGCCACCATAGAGCTAGAAACAGAGCAGTTAGCGGGTACACGCCAGCGTCACTCCGCTACTTATACAGCTATGGAGGGATCTCTGCGAGGCTCAAAGAGCGCCATCGCTGATCAGGCTACTACTATTTTCGCACTACAGCAAGCTTTGAAGTTAAAGTCCCAAATGATTAATGACCTTCAAGCTCAGGTATAAGGATTTAGAGAAATGCTTCTACATGAAAATAGGGCTACCCAGCCTACAATGATGGGCGTGGGATATGGATGGACTGGATCGGGTACACCTATGCAGAATGCAGCAACAGGTCCTTCTCGGCAATTTATGGGACTCTACACACAGCCTCCAGTTCAATACTACAATCAACAGTATCCTCAAGGGTTTCAATCGTCGCCATTGCCTCAGATGCAGAACGTTCCTTGCTGCGATGATGTTGCTGGTGTACACCGCCATGGCTGCGTTACTCGACATCCTCAGTACACTACTACAGGAAAGGTGCTATCCGCTGCTCCCTTCACAGGCAACCCAGTTATTGACAGCAGAGCCCACCAACAGCAGGGTTCCACAATTAATTTGATGGCTCCACCTCCAGAGACTGATACTTCGGGTGCTGTGGCGACTAATCTTTCTCTTGGGTGACTGCGTGACAGTCTTTTCACCATGGCATGCAATGCAGTAGTGGTTTATTTTGCAGTCCTACGATCTTTTAGCAGTTTTAGTTGTTTCTCTCATCGAGACCGTGAGTGGTTTTGTGGCGGGCAACCTGTAGCAGGGCTATAGTGTCATTGGCACGGATAGGCAGTTAGTCAAAGTTGGCCAGGTTCCACAATAGACACACTCTCTTGCCGGGTCGCTGACGTGGCAGGGATACGAGTGGTGGTCCAATCGACACCGTGGCCAGCGCACCCACCACAGTTCAGAGATATTCTTAGCTGGATTAGATATTGATGAGCCATTGGTGGCTCTTTATGGTTGTATATATCCGTAGTTGTTTGTGTTTTATGGATCATCTACTTTTGTGTGGTCAATCATCTAGAGTCTCTTATTTGGAGTTGTATACAGCACGTCTGCACCATCCCTGCACAGTTGAGCCTCGACACCCCCACTGTACCTATGAGATCTGGGCTGGAGCTGAGTGTGCTGCCATGCGAGAGTTTGTATCGGTTTCTTTGAGTTTGTCGATGTTCATGCTGTTCATGATCTGTTGAGTCGTACTGTTGTTGCTTGGTTGTTCTTGCTCTGTTGTTCTTTGTCTTCTATGTTTTCATTCTGTGGAGTTAGATATCACGCACATTGCACTGAGGAGCACCCTGCACCCACTATAGAGGGCACAACACATTATCTCCGCTACAGTTCTTTCGTTTTCTGATGCGGTGTCCCGCTTTCGGTTGGGCCCTCGCTATTCTCCTTCTCTGGCGGGAAATTCAAAGGATGCTTGCTGATCACTCACCCATTCCTTCTTTGGATGTGGACTCCCTCTTCTCCGATTGGAATCTAGCTACTACCAGATTGGACTGCATTTCAGCTGGCAACGTCTATGACATCCTTCAGTCTGATGTATGGATTGTGCATCATTGTAATCAGTTGTGGTCGCTTTCCGAGTCATCCTTGTGGTGGCAACACACATTGTCTCGCATTTGGCAGAGTCATCTACCTTTGAAGGAACATGTTTTCTTGTGGCGTTGCTTGGTGGGAGCTCTACCTGTTTTGGCAGTGTGTTACATGCACGGCATATTGCGCCTTCCCGCTGCCTAAGATGCCTTGAAGCTGAGGAGACCGTGCCACACTTACTGTGTCATCTACCTTTGAAGGAACATGTTTTCTTGTGGCGTTGCTTGGTGGGAGCTCTACCTGTTTTGGCAGTGTGTTACATGCACGGCATATTGCGCCTTCCCGCTGCCTAAGATGCCTTGAAGCTGAGGAGACCGTGCCACACTTACTGTGTCATTCGGCAACTATTGACTGCTCTTCGGCTGCAATTTCCTTCCGGCTCTTTTTATAGACGCTTTTGGCTTTTCGAGGTGCTCCAGCCACTGCAATCTCAGTTTGCGGTGTTCTTTACCTGGGTCAGATTTTGGACTCTATGGGCCATCTGGCACCATAGAAACTCCTTAATGTTCCAAGGCACTTATGTTGACCCTTTTCTCTATTTCAAATTATCTCTTGGTCAAGCGCTGCATTTCGCTTATGACGCTGGAGACATCACTCTTGATACCTACAGGATTTACTTTGACTGTTTCTATCCTTCGGAGCCTCATTGTGCTCTGCTTTTTGTATCCCTTTCTTTCCGTGGGTTTTCCTCGCTTTGAGGTTTTCCACATGTAAATTCAATCAAACAAGATTTTTTTTTAAAAAGTGTTTGTGTGTGTGTGTCCACTAGAGGCAAAAGATATAGAAAAGGTGTGTAAGGAAGACATTACATTTCTCATTTTCCATTAAGGACACCTTTAACCAGATTTTAGACTCTTTCTAGGTGTATGCCACCAAAAAATGTGTAAGCCAAACATGACATTTCTCATTTTCCATTAAGGACATTTTTCACAGATTTTAGACTCTATCTAGGTGTATGCCACCGCAACCCTGCCTTGGTCCCATCTTTGTATACTATCTTTTTTTGTAAGTTATTCCTGGCCTCAAGGTTTCCCACCACTGACATATAGTGTTTCTGAAAAAAGTGTCTGTGTGTGAACGTGCACATGGACACATGCATTATTGAACACGTTACCTCCTTTTGTTGCAATCTTTCGTTCAGTTCCTGAAGTTCCTTATCCATGGAGACTTGCAAGCGAGTGTGCTCTAACTCTTTTGCCACAGCTTCATCTACAGAAGGCATGATAACGTATAACGCTAATTAGCATACATAGCATGAATCAAAATAGAGCTATACTAAGACAATCAGGGAAAAGGAGCATCACACAACCTTCCTCCAGTCCACTGGGAATAAATCCTACATTTCCTCCATGAACCTCTGGAAGATCCATATAATCTCCAATGTGAGTTATCTGACTGTTCACACATCTGGTATACGGACTCGGTAAAAATGGTGCAAAATTCTGTGACTTTGCATGTTCAATGCAGTGTATATTTGATTCCAACTCATGAATTTTTGTCGTATAGGCATGCAGTAACTCCACACTCTGCAAGAAGCAACTTGATCTGCATTAGTACCTGACTTTGTACAAGTAAATGCAACCACAAACTTGTCTCACCTCATTCAAACAGCTAGTCTGATGTCCATCCAATCCATTGACCTCCTCCCAAGACTTGCCACTACGCAGAAGGTCAATTCTGTGGCGCAAACCATCTCGTTCGATCTAGACCAAAATGAAGACATCTTCAGTAACAAACAATTACAGACTTATAAGAAGGATTGTATGCCAGTTCTTACCAACACATCTAGCACTCTTTGTGCGCAAAACTGCAAGCCCTCACGTGCTTGTTGTAATTCTTGTCGTAGCCCTGAGTTACTAGCCTCAAGCCATGAAATCTTTTGGTTCAACATCTGGACATTAAACAGAACTTGATGTGATATCCATAGATTGCCACGTTTAAGAAACACACACAGTTCCAAAAAGTTTATTGATACTATGATCAATACTATAACACTATAAAAAAAGGTTGAAAGTGTATTGAAAGGATGTGCCCTTGTCTATATGAATGTTGTAGCTGTAACTATTGTTAGGTGCAACAGAAGGGTTCAAGGATTTTAACTCGGTTCGAGTACTCCGCACAAACAAAAGGTTATTTTACTTCACTTGAGAGAGCTGAACACAATGAAAGAGAGAGGCGCACACACATACACATACAAAATGAAATGAAATATTATATTAACGTCTTCAAAAAGGCCAAAGTGACCTATGAGACAAAAGAGTTTACAAATGGTGAATCTGATACAATGTCTGTGTAAAAGACTGAAAACTGAAACTGAACTAAGCTAAAGTGAAATGAAATGAAAGGCTGAAATGCTGGAGCCTGGAATCAAGATCCTATCCTATGATATCCAGCATCAGTCGTTGGCGAAGCTCATCAATGTCCTCCTCAGTGAGTCTATCCTATGATATCCAGCATGGGTCGTTGGCGAAGCTCATCAATGACCTCCTCAGTGAGTACTCTGGCAGTCTGATGCAGCTTCCACCGATGTCTCAATGACCCTCTGATGCAGCTTTCACCGATGTCTCAATGACCCTCGCAGTCATGGGTGTCTGAATCTCCCAAGCTCAGTGGCCCTGTCAGTCACTGTACCGCTGGTGCAGGTGGACTCTGAAGTCTGCTATGATGCCTACTCATTTGAATGTTGCGTATGTAGTCTGAAGAAATTAGTGATCTCCCTCTGTGAGTGTCTCCTACTGTCTGGTCTCCTCAAGAGGCTCTCCTTGTGTCTGCACAGCTCCAATAAAAATAGTCCAAGGCATCTCTGATCCTGATATCTCATAACTTTGGGCAATGGTCCAAAACCCTCTTTGAATAGGCGGTGGAAACGGCCTCGTATCTCATAATAGACTGGGTAGTGATATATGTGATGTAACTCTGTCTCTGGCTCTATATGGGATAATTGACAAATCCTGGCCTCTGCTGGTACTCCTCTAAATCTGCCAGCTTAAATCTCTAACTGAATCAAGTCTTGTCTCATGAGCTGAGTGACATGGAAAAAGAACTTGTCAAAGCCAAAGCGGCATGCAAAGTCCACTTGTATAACGAACTGACAATAGAAATGCAGAACAGGATGAGGGTAGAAATAGAGGTAGCACAGGTCCTTTGGAGAAAGGAATTGGAACAATCACCACCTTTGCGTCTGGAAATCAGAGATGAAGAAGCGTATGGATGAAAAGGATGCTATGATTGAAGGACTCGAGAGAGAGTTTGCAGAGTGCAAAAGTAAATTAGAAAAAGATAAAGTTGACCAACCCACAATGATCGAGGAATTGAACAATAGCAAAGAGCAGATAAAAACTCTTAAGGAGGAGGAGCAACACAAAACATGGGAAGCTTCCTCGTGGCCAGATAGGCACTTCCAAACGCAGAAGAAGGCGGACAAAGAGGAGAAGTGGATTGAGACTACAAAGAAAGTAAAAGGTGGAATGTCTACTACCACACCCCCATCCACCATCATTAACTTTGACCTTGGAGGAGGAGCAAAAGAGGAAGGCGAGAGCTCTTCATGTACGTGTCAGTGGTCTCAAGGACACTAACAATGTGGAAGAAGAAGTTAAGGAACTTCTGAAACGAATGAACATCCCCGAGCCTACTCACACAGGGGCTTGGAGAGTGGGGAAGAAAGGGAAGGATGGGACAGGTATCTCCAGAGAAAGAGCGCTCATTATATGCTTTCCTACTTGGGAGGAGCTTTTGAGGAAAAGACCAGCACTCAAGAAGACCGGGATTTTCTTGGGGGATGATCATTGATCTCACCCTAGCACAGATAGCGCACATGCAAGAGAAGATGCCGAAGATCAAGGCAGCCAAAGAGAAAGGAAAAATAGCTTTTTATAGAGAAGCCAGAGTAGTGATTCTGGAAAAAAAGCACCGCATCGCGGTGCGAGACTTATGAGACAAGCCTAAAACTAGCAGCATGGAATTGCAACGGGTCATAGAAGCTAGATGTGGGCGCCTTTGAAGATAGTTTCAAAGGAAGAGACATTATTTTCTACTCACAGACGCACCAGACTCTCAATGGCACATTACCTAGAGTGTCGGGGTATCGTTGGGAGACTACTTGTAGACGGGAGGTGAGATCAAAGTATAGAGGACGTGGGTCAGGAGGTGTGGCAGTCTTATTCAAGGAGGAGTTGCAGTCCCTCATTTGTATTGTCCGTAGAGATGAGCATGCCAGGTATATGTGGTCAAGGTGAGAGCGGAGACTGGGAGACCACTCTACATTGCAATATGCTATTTTCCACCAAGCACATCTCACTATGCATCCCCCAAGAGAGAGAGAGAGAGATGTCAGGTCCCAACCAACCTCAAGGGCCCCCTTGCTCTGTTGCTAAAGCAAGTACTTGCTTTGATTATGTGCACAATTGTTGAATGTTGAATACTTCATGTCGATGTTGTTCTCATGGAATTCACGCTAAGGCTAATGTGGTGCAAAAACGGTGGGTTGAACTAATGTAAAAACGTTCATGATGATGCTTGGGTGTTGTCAATGGAAACGCTAGGTGCTTTGGGCATCGAATGCCCTTGCGGAAATTGGATTTTGATATCCTAAAAAGTGAAGGCCGAGTGACTCCTTAAAGGTTGTTTTGCCATTTGCCCTACCTAGTTTTTATAAATGTCATGTTAAATAAGTGACTTAACTGACTCTTCATATGCCTATATGCTTAAGTGACTGTATTGTGCAAGTGAGGGTATAGAACAATGACTTGCCTGATCATGCATGTCCTTCTGAGGCTCATGAGGTGCCAGGCTAGATCCTAAGCTATACCAAGACTAACGCTGACATGTGGTAGTAGCTTGTCCACATGGCTCAAGTGCAATGCGCACGTGACACCCCCCCTCCCTTAAAGGTGACACATTGCCGAACTTCTTCTTGTTGATAATACTTCTAATGTTGAATGTTTCTGATGCTTGTAGATGCATAAACCGTCGAAAACTCCTCCAAACCGGTAGGTGCTATGCGCTATGGATGTAGGTACCGCTGCAATGTAAACACCGACCATACAAGTTACTAGGCAATCTTACCACTGTCGCAGATCATCAGCCTTGATGATGACTCTGCCTTGTAAGAAAGTGCTACCACCTGGATAGTTGTATTGTGAAAACATTTCGAGTGAAGATAGGAGTCAACAGTAGTGGGTGCACGCTACATGCGAATGCGAATGCACGAGAAGGTAAGGGATCCTCTCTCCAACTCCTTTCATATCCGCATACTGTTAGGGTTCATTTTCATGTCCGATGGTAGCTCCGGTATCTCCCAGGAGCTAATTAGGGAGTGAGGGCTGTTTTGTGGCTATGCCCGGCCAGTGTGAAGGCCGAGTGACTCCTTAAAGGGTTGTTTTGCCATTTTCCCTACCTAGTTTTTATAAATGTCATGTCAAATTCACTTATTAATAAATGACTTAAGTGACTCTTCATATGTCTATATGCTTAAGTGACTGTATTGTGCAAGTGAGGGTATGGAACAATGACTTGTCTAATCATGCATGTCCTTTTGGAGGCTCACGAGGTGCCAGGCTAGATCCTAAGCTATACTAAGACTGACGATGACCTGTAGTAGTAGCTTGTCCACATGGCTCAAGTGCAATGCGCACGTGACACCCCCTCTCCCCCCCTTTAGAATTGAACTATAGACCACACTATGTCCAAGAATCCCGATTTGTGAACTGTGAACACATCACGTCCAAACTTTCCTAGAAAATGAAGTTTATCCATAATGCGGCCAACAACAATGGATTGGCGTGCACAACCATAGTGCTTTGTATACGTCGCGTTGGTGCCTTGCCATATGCATGTGCCTTGAACTCCGACCCACGGGCTCAAACACCGATGAACTCCAACACATGGGTCCAATCATTTGTTAAGAGCACCATTTGCCCCCTCTGTCGATCACAAGCCTCTCTCTAGCTGAAGCCATTGGGCTAGAAATATGGCACCTTGGCCACTATGGCCAACGCCACATGTGCCATGCCGATTTCTTGAGACGAATCGTTATTTTGGCTATCTCTGTCAAACTTGCCTTTGCCTTCGTCCTCTTGTGAGATCTTGCATTTGCCTTTGGCTTCACATTCCCGAGCCAAACAACGCCTCTTCTTGCAATTATAACAATGGTTCTCAGACCTTGTGGGTACCAAGGCAACTAACAGAGCACTCACCTTGCCATCCTCATCAAGCTTGCCTTTGTCCTTTCCCTTTCTCGAACCTCTAGTTTTTCCCTTGAAGACCAAGCGACTTCCAGCAAGAGTTGAGATGTTCGCAATCTGGCTTTTCCTTCATGATTTGAAAGCATAACCGCCTGGGCAACATCTCGTACTCCTTTGGCAACTCCAAAGCAATTAATTGAGAACCTAGAAATGCACTATGCATACCCAAATGTTGGTTTTGGTTCATCTTTGCCCAATGGGAAGACGAGGCTTCACCGGGAGACGAACTTTGTGAGAACTTCCCTCCAGGACCTTCATTATGGACCTTCACCCACTAGGAGAGTTTCAAAACGCTAAGAGGACAAGTTGTAAGAAAACCCATACTACTTTGAAGTTGTAGCCCACCCAAACCGCTTTTGACTGTAGTGTTTCAAAATGCTACCAACGCAAAGCAATGAGCTTGGCATGAAACCCATTTTTGAAGATACCCTAGAAACTTAAGGCCAAGAAACTTTTTTATAGGTTCTTTTTCCATTTGCCCCCCTAAATTTTATAAATGTCATGCCAAAGTCACTTATTAGGTGACTGTTCATATGCCTATATGCTCAAGTGACTGGACAGTGCAAGTGAGGGTATGCAACTATGACCTGCCTGATCCTAAGCAATACTAAGATTTATGTTGACCAATCGTAGTAGCTTGTCCATGACGCTCAAGTGCAATGCGCATGTGACATCCCCCCTTATTAAAGGTGAGACACAACTGCCGAACTTCTTCCTATGGATGCTTTCTGTACTTCTGATGTTGAATGCTTCTGATGCTTGTGGATATATAAACCGATGAAAACTCCTCCAAACTGGTGGGTACTATGGATGTAGGTGTTGTTACAATATAAACACCGACCATATGAGTTACTAGGCAGCCTTATTGCTGTCGCAAAATATCACGCTTGATGCTAACTATGCCTCGGGAGCAAGTGCTATACCTAAATAGTCTCATCCTGAACACATTGCGGGTGAACCTATCTCAGAGGTAGTTCCAATGGTTTCAAGTCAACGAAAATGGATGCACGCTACATGCGAATGGGAATGCGAATGCAAAAGAGGGTTAGGGAACCTGTCTCCAACTTCTTTTACATCCGCCTACAAGACAACAGATCTTGGCACTCAAGATTTAGATCTTCATGTATCTGATGTTAATCTTCATTCAAAGACATAGCGATGGAAACGGGAGCGTGCCTGATGCGCGATGGACTAAGGGTGGGAGTGGCTAACAGATCCAGGAAATGCCGAGTGCTGAATACTTCATGTCAATGCTGATCTGATGGAAAACACAAGCTGATATGATGCAAAAACGATGGGCTGAACTGATGCAAAAACGCTTAGTTGAACTAATGAGAAAATGCTAATGATGTTGGGGTGTTTTGGGGTGTTTCCCATGGAAACTCTAGGTGTTGAGGTGTTGTGGGCGTTGAATGCCCTTATGGGTACTGGGTTCTGATATCCTAAAAGCTGAAGGCCAAGTGACTCTTTTATAGGTTTTTTTGCCATCTATCCTACCTAGTTTTTATAGATGCCATGTCAAAGTCGCTTATTAATAAATGACTTCAGTGACTATTCATATGCCTATACGCTTAAGTGACTGTACTATGCAAGTTAGGGTATGCAACAATGATTTGCCTGATCATGCATGTCCTACTAGAGGCTCACAAACTAAGACTGATGTTGACATGCAATAGTAGCTTGTCCATGTGGCTCAAATGCAATGCACTGTTCACGTCACACTCTAGAGGGACACCTTGTGCTCACCTGGTGTTCACGTTGCTAGGGCTCTTGCCCTTGGACACTCGAGTGCATCCTCCTCCTGGGGTGGGTCACCCGAGGAGGAGGTTCCTAGCTGGTTGCTACGAGTTCTCTCCGTTGTTCCCAGCATGTGGTGCATCAATTAGGTGACCATGGTGATGCCTACGCGTGGCTCTTGCCCGATGGTACGCGGCCCTTGCCCGACCATGTAACATGGCTAATATTTGGAAGGGATAAGCGCCTCCCCTTGTGGGCCCTATGGTGTGTCGAAAAAAAAAATTATACTTCAATATGTGTAGGAACCCTTAAACAATCCCCTTCCTCTGTAATAAAATGAGAAAGCTTTCCTTCTAGCTTAGGGCGACTCTAGCTTCTCTTAAAAATAAAAAAAGATACTCTCATTGCCCAAGGGAAAAAAATGCCAGCTCAAGATCCACTTGACATGCACAGCGATAATAAACGTGACAAGATTTCTCTCAAACAAATCACTAACCCCTTTGGTTGATTAAATTCAAAGAAACCATTATCCCATTGGTTGATTTTGATGAAGGCTTTTCCCTATAGAGAGGAAGTATCCATGGCATATTTATGAGGAGCATTGGCCCTCACAAGAGTGGCATACCAAGGAAAAGGATGTGTCTCACCAAACAATCAAAAGAGTGTAATATGTTGGAGAGATGATGTGTTAAAGGGAAAGATAGAGAGCGAGGTGGGGAGGGGGGGACGCCAAGGTGGCATGGTGAGGGACACGGAGGATGGCTCCCGCGCGAGCAGGCAGAGACAGGCAAGAGAGAATCTCGCGAGATTCACATTAATTGGGGTACACCTAAAAGATAGTCTATAAACACACAATACAAAGGAGAACTTGTTAACATCCTAAAGTATAAAGAACAATCTACCCTCTCTTAGAGAGCGAGGTGGTTGCGGACCAACTACAAGTGACCTCCAAATGAGCATGGATGTATTTTCAACGTTTGTGCCATGTTTTTTATCCTCTAATTGATGTGGCTTCCGAGGAGGCAAACTTCCTCAAGCTACTGTATAGGCCATATCATAGTTCAGGGAGATGGGGAAATGGGAACAAAAGTAGAAATGGTAGCGGAAACAAAAATGGAAAAAATTGAAGTTTTGGGGAGTTTGGTGTAACTATAGGAATTATTGGAAGCAGAAAAAGAAACGGAGACAGCACTCTTGTATGGAGGAGAGACTCTGGCAGCCACTGATATGGAGCCCCTTGACATGGGCGGAGCACAGACATATGCTGGGCAGTCGATCACATGTAGCTTGGAGTCCCATGGTTGCTGGTTCTGCCCAAAGTTTGGGAAACAGATTCGCATTTGCAAGCTGCCAGAGAATGTACAGAGGAGAGTACTCACTGTGCCACATGCAGCAGGACATTCAAGTGTTGCTCGCACCAAATTTAGCGCATACCTTTGAGCTCTAGTTTCAATGGGTACTTTCACCCATTTAGAAAGCGTTGGTTGCAGTTGGAGCATGTCCAAATGGGAGAGAGTGTTTTTTCTTTGAGGCACAGGAGGAGAGGCAACTCTGTAACGTGTAGTGCTAATCTTTTCCTAGTCTCGGAGTGTACCAGTAGTCCGGCTACGATTGAACCCTGGCTAGGAAGGTATTCCTCTTCCCCCCGACCATGCTGGGGTTCCTTTCTCTCTGTACGCTGCACAACATGAATGTCACATCTTGACAGCTACGCAAGAGGTCATACGGGCGGCCGCGCAACACTGGCAACAGCAGGACATGACTAAGGACTTTCTCTCTGATTCTGGGCTAGTAATCCAAACTAGCCAAAGTCTTTCTGTTCAGGAGAATCTAAACGCTGCAAGGAAAGAAAAAAGCCCTTGGCTGAACTGTCAAGATACACAACACCAAACCTACATGAGTATCTTCTGGTGATCCTCCTCCAGCGCGAAAGCATAAGAGCTCAGCTTGAAGCAGCTCTAACTGTTGACGCAATCGCTGCATCTCAGCCACCATTGGATCACGATTCACCTGAAAAAAGCAATCATGTGACCAACACTACTAATCAGCCTGCGGCATCTTTGAACATGTTGTGATCAAACTCTTAACATATAAGCAAGGTAAATCTTACAAGTGGCTTGTTCTGTATATTACGAGCCCTGTTGGCATATTTTAGAGTATTAAGACTCTCCTCTGCATTTGAATCTGCTGGGCTGATACAAGCTGTGGCCAAAGGTCAATGCAGCTTTTCTTTAGGAATGACATCTACCCAAAAAAGTGTTCTTAGATAGACAATCTGAATAAGGGCTGGAACAAGCTGTGGCTAAGGGTATATGCACTTCTTTAAGGAATGTCAAGGACATCAAATAGACCTAGAAAAATATTTGTTCTAAGTGGAAAGCTACATAGGCGGTGGTACAAGCTGTGACAATAGAGGGTGATTACGAACAGATGGAGCTCTAAATCTACGGGTATGATAACTATATGCTCAGAAAGTACAATCATAAGATGCATGTATCTAGCTAACTCCATACGGTTTCAGAGACACACACACACACACACACACACACACACACACACACGCATCCAAGCAAGCCAGACATAGAAGACATACCAATCATTACAGTCCTGCTATTGCCTCCTAAAGAATCCTGAAATCAGCCCAGGTATAGAAAAATATAAGCGTCATCGTCCTCATGATTATGACATTCAATGATCAAAGCAACACCACCATACCTGTAAAAGTCGTGTAAGCTTGCTGTCACGATAAGGAACATGACCACCATCTTTCCTCTTCTTCTCATCTCCAAGTGCACTTATGACATTACCAAGAGCTAATAAGCCCTTGTTAATATGCACGCCTATCAAAGAAAAAGTGCTTACTTCAGAAGTTCACAAAAGTACTTATTGCAAATATCAAGGGTAAACATATATTCAGAGGAGTTAGACGAACCAGATTACCTTCTTTAAAGCGCATCCCATCAGTACCAGTTCGTTTCACTCTCTCAGAACCAGCAAGGTCCACTAAATGTAACTTTGCACATAAACAATCGTCATGGAAGTTATCGAGCATCCCATTATTTGATAAAACATCGAATTTCCGACCTTGCTGTATTGTTATTGTAAGAATGGCATGGGAACGACTGTAAAACCATCAACTACATAGTAAGCTGCAACTAATACCCATGAGTAATGCTTACTACTAGTCCACAGAGAAGGTAAAGAAAAATATGTGAAGGTTTTCTGGCACATCAGTAAAGACCTTGAGGTGGAATTCATATTTGTGCTTGCTGTTGCACGAGAAAGGGATCCTTGCTCTAAGAGTGTTGCCATTTGATGCAAGCTACTGACTTCAATCTCCGTCACTCCTGACAGAGTTATTTCTCCACCAATTGTCTCTCGAATCTGAATAGAGCTCTTTGAAGGTGTGATAGGCCTCATGTTAGCTCCTACATACATGTCTGGTCGGGTTGCAGTCAGGGCATTAGAAACCAGCAGATCATGAAGCTCCTCATTAAGAATCTGTGCACCAAAATCATCAACAAGATTCTTCCAAAGAGAAAATTGAATAACCACTCAAGTTCAAGCTTGTTTACCTCAATAAAGGAAACACGAACTTGGTAAACCACTTTTTCTGATGTTTGTTCCATTTTCTTGTACAGCAACTCCATTACCTTCGGTATAATACCATCATTGCTACCCCCTACAGTATCTCCCGTGCCCATTGTGTATGTTTTTCCAGACCCTGTCTGAGAAGTAAATCAACAGAAAAAAAGTAGCATGAGCAAGCAGTATGAAGATAACCAAGGTGAAAGGTAAGCCTTGTGTGTTCGAAAGGACAAAATAAATGTTCACCACAGTTAAAGGCACCTGTGTTGGAGAACCCATTCACTCACATATTCATGCACATAAAACTCTTTGTTAGTGATTTAGCCACACAAGCAGCAAGCTCTCGCTCTAACAAGAATTTGTCCATTCTGATGGAGTTCAATTAAAAATAGCAAGTAGAAAGGTATCTTGGCTCTTGGAGATGAACCATAGCAATCAGATTGCACGCACAAAGGGCACATGATCATGATGATATAGTGGCAGATCATTTCATACATGCTAGGATAATATTGACAGTTTGTTGGCCTTCATGTTCGACAGGGCTATGTGTGAGGGGTTTCCTGAGACTTAGAGAACATCTACGATTGTACCACTACTCAAATCTGGAGATCCAACCTTGCCAACTAACTATTGCACTATGATGATTGGCCACTCATTGGCCAAGCAGGCCAGAGAGTTCCAATACAACTGAAGAACGTGGCAGAAAAGGAAAGATGAAAGCAAGACTGATACTAGATTGTATGGGGACCAACCCGGATCAAATGGATGGAAGCACAAAACTTTGTTGCGCATGGGGCAAAGCACGAGATCAGGAAGCCCTCAACTCTTTTACGGAGGAGCCAAGGCCAACTTCATTTCATCGGAATTGGCGGCTTGATTTGGAATTACGCCCGACAGAATGGGGCCACAGGCGGAGGCAGTTCTAGCGGCACCTAAACGGGATGTTGCCATTATATGTCACGTGACACATCCAACCCTATGTGTCCGTGGACAAGCTACACCATAGCAGGGTTCCCCTCAGTCCAATCAGTTTAGATTAGAAGTGATCTGGCACTTTTGTGAGTCTATTCGTAGACCGTGCATGCCCAATCACTTAGTGTAGATGCATATCCTCTGGTTGCACACCGCATAAGCATAAGCATTTCCATCAGATTCCATCAAAGTCAGTTTGGGGATTTTTCAAGTGACTTTAGCCTATTTTTCCCTATATTTAATATTTTTCACTTATTTATTAAGTGACTTTTGTTGGGTACTCAGTAGGGCAAATTGGGTAAGTTAATATATAAGCAAACCCAAGTTAGCACAAATTGGCAGATGAGCCAAGGAGCACAGCAGGCTAACAAGCAACGTGAGGCCCCTTCACCCGCAGCCATCAGATAGCAGGATCGCCATCTATCCTCTCACCCCCTGGCGTTTCCTTATCCAACAGACATCGCCAGCAAGCAACTGAGCCTAGCGTTTTTATCTGATCACCATCAGCGTTTTTCAGCCATTTACTAACGCTAGCACCATCATCATCAAGTCCAGCGATTTCCCATCAGCAAATTCAGCAGAGTAACCACAGCTTGACAAGGATTTACTGACGCTAGAGGTGCTGCCATTTTCAGCAAGAAAAACACCTGCTGTTCCAGCATTTTTCAGCCAAGGATCTCTCCAAAAACGCAGCCAAAGGTACAGATACATCAGCGTTTTTCATCCTCACATCAGCCCCGACCAAACCAGCGAATTTCAGCCGTAAAAACAGCAGTCAAGCATTCATTTTCAGCCCCCCAAAGTGGTGCAGACTTTCAGCCTATACCCCTTTGTGAACAGCAGTTAGAAGAGCATCGAATTCAACCCTAAAGTCTTCATCGTCGTCATCGACATAGTCGCCATTTGCATCAGTCCATTGCATACGCATTGTACACCTTTGTGCAATCAAAGTAGACCACTCTCGCCGACGAGAGTGGGGCCTTCGGAGGAGGGTTTTACAACCTCTCGGGTGTCGTATCTCTTTTCTCTCCTTCTCTCAGTCTCATTCACTTGCACGCACAATATCCACTCACTTTGTGTTGGAACGAGGCTATGGAGGATGCAGGTGGTGGGTCGCCATGGCGTGGAGGTAGCACAGCAGAAGGCGAGAAAAGAGAGAGAGAGAGATTCGACACAGTAAAATGCACGCTATATTTTTTTTCTTTTAATGGAAGCCTTTACATAGCTTTTGCAATATGATGTCTACCTCACCTTTTTCCACATGCAAACTCAACTAACTAATGGTCTATACCTGCATGCCTTGAGACTTGTTCTCACGGGCTGACCAATAAGGGCTTGAACCCAACAATCCCCCCCTCAAGCCCGAACTGGACAAGCAACTCATGATACCTCGAGTTTTGGTATACTCGTCAATCAGTGAGTTTTAGGTTTTCTCACAACCAAGGATTTTTGGTTTATCCATAACCTGGTGCTAGGTCAGTAACCCCCCCTTTGAACAGATAGGGTGTAGGTCAAAAAAGTTAGCTACCAAAAGTATTGGAGTTTTTGGTTCACTGCCAAACCTTGGGTTTAAGGTGTACCCAGTAACCTCATGAGGAGCGGACAAAATGGTACTTGAGAACAAAAAACTGATAAATTGGGAGGTCTTACCACTTATGGGTGGCAGTGTCTATAGCCCGTACAATTTATTTTGACTAAATAACATGAAAAGAGTTGATCTAATAAATTTCCTCATCAACGGAATATATTGGAGATTCAGTGTCTCCCTCAACCACATGAATTTGAGTTTTACCCTTTTGAAAGCACTTATTTGATGGATGATTTGTTTTACCACAGTGAACACAAGGATTCTTCTTGAAACAGTCTTTCGTCTGATGATTGTTGCGCCCACAAATGGCACAAGTTCTGGTTCCATTGAATGGTCGAGATGAAGCTGCTGTAGCAGCACATTTAGTGACTGCATATGCACTGGAAGTATCAGAAGAACTGGTGGGTGACACGGCATTCGAGACTGTATATGCCCTGGGAATAATAGTAGAATTGGTACTAGGTACCCTGCGTTCTTCTTCCTGCAATGAATTGATGATACCATCCAAGGAGGGCAGCGGATCTTTCTCTTTTAAAACAGTAACAATCTGATGAAATTTGTCAGTCAAACTTTTCAACAAAATGGCTATGAGATCTTCTTCTGGTACTGAAGCTTCGACATAAACAAGTTGAGTTCTAATACTCTTCAGTCTATTGGCTAAAGCTGCAATATTTTCATCTTCACGCATGCGGATGGAATATAATTCCATTTTTAAACTCATTTTTGAATACTTTGCTTTGGCACCAAACAACTTCTCTAACTCTATCCAAGCAGCACTTGAAGAATCGACATCATCCAAATAATGAATAAAATCATCTTCTAAGGAGGTTAGGATAATACCAAAAGCTTGTTCGTCTTTCCTCTGTAGCTCAGCAGATAGTGCCCTTGTAACTGCAGCGGATGTGCCGGATTCGTCGGCTGCAAGAGGCTTGACCACATTCCAAAGATTTTTCCGCATCAGATAACCTTTGACTTTGATCTGCCAAGTATGAAAGCCCGATCCATTGAACTTGTCGACTTTTGATGTCATATTGAAGTCTTTAAGAAGCTTGGTAACGAGGGTGGTCGTTGTTGGTTATTGCACGTATAGCTAAAAACGAGCGTCCTTTTGATATGATGCTACGCTCTCACCAGCTTTTAGAGTTATAACGTTGAAGACCACTTTGTGTTTGTTGCCATCCAAATTGGGGTTTATAAGCTCTGAATAAAAAACTTTCCAAGATGCTGTCAATTTTGGAAATTTTACTGTTATGTAAGCCTTCAGAAAACACCTGTCTATCTGCTATGACTATGAGCATTGACGAGCATCCGGCTTTTTAATGCTAAGTACTGTATTCTAGCGTCGAGGATACTCGAGGTGGGAAGAGTACCTTGCTTGACAGGCCACTTTATTAAAGTGTGAAACCGGATGAAAACAAAACTTGAAAAACCAAACTGTCGATGGCGAGCTCTGCAGGCAACAGCGCCAATTGGCGGTTTGCTTCACAGCCGGCTCTAGAGGCCGATTTAGGAGATGATGCAGTATCGAAATTTGCTCAAACAGCCAGGGCGAACTGCATGATGTCGTTTTTGCGTGTTTTGCAGCAGGTCAATTTCGGGTCTTTCCTCCTCTGCAGGCAGCGCTTCCCACAAGGCAGCTTCGTCAAGTCGAGCCGAGACCGGGGCAAGATGGCTCTGATACCAGTTGTTGGAACGAGGCTATGGAGGATGCAGGTGGTGGGTCGCCATGGCGTGGAGGTAGCACAGCAGAAGGCGAGAAAAGAGAGAGAGAGAGATTCGACACAGTAAAATGCACGCTATATTCTTTTTCTTTTAATGGAAGCCTTTACATAGCTTTTGCAAGATGATGTCTACCTCACCTTTTTCCACATGCAAACTCAACTAACTAATGGTCTATACCTGCATGCCTTGAGACTTGTTCTCACGGGCTGACCAATAAGGGCTTGAACCCAACACTTTGTTCGTGATCATAGCACTCTCCCTAAAGACGGAAGGCTCTCTCCTTCCCTAAGAACTAAAAGGAACCTTAGCGGCACCTAAACGGGATGTTGCCATTATACCTGTCATTGGCAAACTCTGTTTGCATTGTCGGGGGTATTTAGGGCACAAGGACTTTTATATCACATCTTTGGAAGGGTGTGATGTCCTCCTAAAAATCCCTTGGTACAACAAGAACAACGTCGTGGTTGATTATCGGGCCAAGAAAGCTACTTTGCAAATGAGAAGGGCAAGAAAATTGTGTTTGATGTAAAATTGAAGGGCGAGTCTGTCTCTATTGTATCGGCTTCGGCCATTTCCAAATTAATAAAATCCACGCTTTTCATTTACTCAATCTACTTGAAAGAATGAATAATGAACAACGAACCAATACGTCTGAATTGGATAAGGAACGACAACAATTTTTGCACACACAGGCTGATTGTTTCTCTGGCGAGCTACCTCCACCTCGTCCTGAGGACAATACGATTGATTTAATTCCTGGAAATACACCACCGGGCCGGCCACCTTATCAAGTTAGTCGAACCCAAAATGAAGAAATAATGAACCAAGTAAAAGAACATCTAGAAAAGAGTCTCATCCAGCCTAGCATGTCACCTTTCTGTTCTCTGGTATTGCTAGTACTAAAGAAAGACAGATCTTGGAGAATGTGCATTGATTACACAACTCTCAATAAAATCACCATTAAGAACAAATTCCCTATCCCAAGGATCGATGGTATGTTTGACAAACTTCAGGGATCCTCTTGTTTCAGCAGAATTGATTTGAAAAGTGGATATCATCAGATCCGAATTGCTCTGGGGGATGTCTACAAGACAGCTTTCCGGACAACTTTTGGGTTTATATGAATATTTGGTGATGCCTTTTAGGCTTACAAATGCTCCAACAACATTTAATTGGATGATGGATAGGCTTTTCCGAGAGTATCGACCTTTTGTGGGCACTTTCTTTGACGATTTTCTCCGAGAATGAAGCAGAGCACAGACATCATCTGCTACAGGTCTTCCAGGCATTGCGGAAGCAAAGATTGGTTATCAATGTCAAAAAGAGTAGTTTTTCTTACAGGAGATACATTTCTTGGGGCACATCGTCTCAGAAGGTCTCAGAAGAGGGAGTGTAGATGGACCCGGCCAAAAATTGAGACTATCTGTGATTGGCCTGCCGCCTGACTTAAAGAATGTTCATGAAGCTCCAAACTTTTTGGGCTTGTGCTCTTACTATTGGCGGTTCATTCGAAAGTTTGCTGAGATAGCTTCACCTTTGCATTTACCGACTCAAAAAAAAGTCCCTTTCACGTGGGGACCGACAAAGGTGACTGCTTTTCAAACGGTCAAAGAAAAATTGACTACCGGACCAGTGTTGGCTTTGCTAGACTTGCAAAAGCCATTCGAAGTTTATTGTGATGCTTGTGGCCGTATTTTGGGAGCAGTTTTGATGCAAGAAGGCCATGCCATTGCTTACAAGAGCAGGATGTTTTCACGGCCATAGTTAGTAGCACAGATTTATGAGAAAGAACTATTGGTAGTGATCCATGCTCTTACACATTGGCGACACTATTTACTCATAGCTGACTTCACAGTCTTTACGGATCATCAGAGTTTACACTACTTATCACAGAAGCAGGTTTCAGAAAAGCAAATGCGATGGGCACACATCCTGTCACACAGTTTCACTTCCAAATTGTCCATGTTCAAGGGCATAAGAAGTCAGTGGCAGATGGGATGTGGATGACTTTGTTCGCAGTTGTTTAGTATGTCAAAAGGTCAAGTTTGACAGGCATAAGGCACCAGGACTTCTACAGCCTTTACCCATTCCCTCCCACCCCTCGGAAAGCATTGCTATGGATTTCATCTTTGATCTCCCCAAGACTCAAAGTGGGCATGATGGCATTTGGACAGTCATTGACAGATTTAGCAAGCAAGCTCACTTTATTCCAGTAAAGAAGACAGTCAAGCTTGATCATTTGGCGAGATGTTCATTGCTCAGATTTTTCGGTTACATGGCATGCTGAGACGATAGTTTCGGACAGAGATCCCCAATTCACGGGTTTGTTTTGGAGGGCAATTTGGGAGAACATTGGCAGGCGGCTACAGTTCTCATCATCATTCCACCCACAAACAAATAGGCAATCTGAGATAGCCAATTCGGTGGTTTTGGATTAATTAAAGTCTTACATCTCCAATAAGAAGACTTAATGGGAAAAATATTTGCCTTTGGTGGAATTTGCCTACAATAACACAATTCACTCCATTTGAGGTAATCAAAGGTGCTAAGAAGGTCCCTCCATTTCTAAGCACCAAGGACAAGATTTTTGAAGCAGATCAGTACACGAGGGATTTGCACACTGCTTTTGCCAAGGTTCGCGAGGCTCCAGAGAAGTCTGAAGCACGGCACAAGAAGGCAGCAGATAGACATAGACGCGACTTGAAGTTGAAGGAAGATGATTGGGTGCTCTTACGTGTTGAGAAGGCACACCTAAGGACAAGAACTCTAGATACCTCATTTTGTTCACAAGAGCACATGCAAAAATACAAAAGAACCCCACATTGTGGCTTGTACCAAGGGTAAGGACATGGCAGGCACACGATGCATTGAAGAAGAAGAGGCCAACATGGCTCAACTATTCAAGACTGCCAGCTTGTATATATATAGAGAAAACTATCAAAATACCCCTCTAATTTGTGGAAATTTGCAAAATATTCCTCAATTTTGAAATACCCCAAATATTTTGTCATAGATTCTCAAAATTCCCCTTAAATTTTTAAAAATTCTCAAAATACCTTGGTTATGAGATTAAATTTCTCAAAGGATAAAAAGCTATGTGGCTTTTTATAAGGATACTGATTATCTTTGAATACAAGAATTTGAGTTGGTTATGTAGGCTTTGGAGATGAATTGCTTACTTTTATTTAGACATAATATAAGGGAAAGGAGCGGCTTTTTCCCAAGCTCAGCATGAGGTATCATGGCCCTTTCCAGATTCAAGAATAGATAAATGATGTATCCTTCAGACTCAAGTTGCTCGACACTTGGAAGACTCACAATGCGTTTCATGTGAGTCTCATGAAACCTTATAAGGGTGAGGTGCCAGTTGGCAAGGAGCCTGATGAGCAACCTGAAGTGGAAGAGAGCGAGGAGATACTCGTTCCATAACAGATTCTGGCCCATAAAGAAAGGAAAGTGAAAGGTAAAATGATTCGACGGTTATCCGGCAAGAGAAGGACCTAGCAGATACTCTTCAATTTTTGGAACTTTACCTTGAGGCTTTCGGCTTAGCTACATCTATTTCGAAAGATCTCGCAGATCAGCAGGGTTGAATCTAGTGCAAACGAGACTGCATGAGAGGGGATTCACTCCGCTCCTTTGTCACAGATTACCTGACTGGAATAAAGTCACTGATTTCCCTTAGGATTTCAGGGATACTGCTGTGCTGACAGTATACTCCGGTATGACTTTACGAATAAGGAAATTAAAAATGGGAATTCCTAAACTCGAATCTGATTGATGTGTACTCTCTCATGTGATTTTGTTTGAGTGCAGGATTGAAAGACGAATGACTGCAGCATTTCGGTCTCGAGAATCTATAAACATGATCGCAATAAGAATTAGCTAATCCGACATCAGTGAGGTCTGGTGTGGATCTAGATGCGATTGCTAAATACGTTGCCAAGAATCATGGTCTTAGACCTGGAATCAATTCTTATGTGATTGATATGATCTGAATGTGCACTAACTAAGTCGTCTTTGTGCAAGTGCTAGATTTGTGTTGTCTAGTGCATCGGTACTTAGAGTGAGTGTCCACTAAACTGGTTTATGGCCTCTGTCTATTTTGCATGCGTAATCGAGGGCGATTACAATTCTTTCAAGAAGGGGGTATGTCACAAACTGATGATGTGGCATGCCCAAAGGAAGTTGTTCCAACTTATAGGGTCCAATCCGATGGGGCCTTAGGGACAGTAAATGAATATAGAGGTTGGCGGCTGACTGTACGCAAGTCCGCAAATCGTGTTGGAGTGCTGACGTGGCTGGCCGTACAGAAATCCGTAAAACGCTTTGGCTGTGCTGACGTGGCAGGCCGTATGGAATTCCGCAGAACGCATTGGCCATTTTTTGGAACTAGAGCTTTAGAAGCCGAGTGCTTTTGAGTTTGGAAGCTTTTCATGTACTGCTTTTCCATGGCCAAGGGCCTCTAAATAAGACCCTTGGGCCTCTCTTGGCTCACGTGTGCTAACGAGCCGGGGAGCCAAGAAAGGCCCTGCGGGCAACCGTACTTTTATCAAGCATTAATACAAATAGAGATACCAAAAGGATCGCCAGTCTTTGGGGCCCATCTCTCTGAGCACGGAACTACGTCGAGCCGTGTCGACTCAATTGAATTGTGAATTAAGTGCGAAGTGTTTTAAAGCGATTCTCTCTCGTGTGTCGTGCCAGATTCTCGACTTGGGGTGTCCAAGTCTTTTACAGGGTCACATGAAAAAGGAGTGTCCTAAGAAAGAATTTAAAACTGAACCCACTACTACATCAACTTTTGACTCTACCCCCTCAAGAATATGCTATGAGTATGGTGGAGCAAGAAGCTAAGCGGGAGTGGGCATTTGAAGAGAATGAACTCATAAAATGTTATGGACATGTTAATGGTCAAAGGGTCATTGTGTTGTTTGATTATGGAAGTTCTCATGATGTCATAAGTGAATCTCTTGTGAAATGTGCACGTCTTCAGACTTCTCCTGTCCCCACCCTCCGAGTGCAGAGATTCTCTATAGGCATGGACACGTCAAATTAACCATTCAATAAACTCAACTCACTCGTCGTTTTGTAGTCTCTAAACTTGCACGATGTGATATCATTTTGGGCATGAAGTGGTTTCGCAGTTTCAAGCCCATTATCGATTGGGAGAAGCTTACGTTTCTCATCAAAGATAATGTGTCACAGCCCGTCTGCATTCAAGGCGAGAGCAGTATTCCCTCTCCCTCTCTCATCTCTCGCGTCTGGGAAAATAGAGCGCTACGTCGAGGAGCCCAAGCGGCGATCACCTATGTCAACCCGACAACAACGAACTTGGGTATTTCTAGCAGATACAACAAAGGATTTCTCAAGGTCAATTCCGTGCTTTCCCAAGATCATCATTCCCCTACACACCATCCCCATCGACCTATGGACATTGTCTCTAACCAATTGCATGACGCAGAACGCATAGGTAAAATTTAATTTTTTCTGAACCAAATAAAGAGAAGCCAAAACTGGATGAATTCTTGTTTAAGAGGCTTCGCCCTCCCAAGATACCGTCTTTTGGGTTACTAGTTCTCTTTGTTCGTAAGAAACCAAACTCATTTCAGTTTTGTGCTGATTTTAGGGCACTCAAGACAAGGATGGTCAAATTCTGTAAGCCGAGACCTCACATGGTTGTTCCTCCGGAGCGTCTACACCAGGCACAACGAGTTTCCAAAGTAGACCTAACAAGTTGCCGCCACAAGGGTGGACTTCCAAGGAGCAATCCAAAAGAACCACCGGAGATCATTGCATAGTCACATTGGGATGGGGACGGGTCTCGGGGACATGATGGGTCCCGGGGACGGGAACGTGGCAAAACAGGGGACGAGGGACAGGCCACGGGACGTGTAAAAAGCGCATATTGGACAACACTAGAGTACAAGATTGCAAAGAAAAAGTGGGTTTTGTGGTCATAATATCAAAATATGACATGTGGTAAGGACGCGAGACGCGCGCACCGTGCACGTTGACGCGATGGAATTGTGATCAATCATCATACTCAAAGGGGCAAAAGTAAGGATGTGCAAGTGAAAAGTGGATAAGTAGAGTCTAGTGGGCAACATTGGCTTATATGGGACCTATCCTCTAGCAAAATTCAAACTGGCTCGTCCCCTGCCCACGTCCCGCCTGCTTATGTCACTAGGGACACGCGTCCCGAGACGCGTCCCCTCTGCGCCCATGTGAGGGACCCCTTTGCCGTCCCGTCCCATCCCGCCAAAAAGCATCCCGTCCCCGGGTCCCCTATGACTATGGATCATTGTTCCAACCAAAGTCATCAAGCCAAAGCATGCTCAATTGCTTCAATTCCAGTGTGGCAATAAGAAGGAAGCAAAGCAATATTTCCTCAAATTCAGGGATCGAGGGACACATGAAGCGGCTTGGGCGAACGAGGAATTTTTCATCGACTACCCAGATCTGCTAGCCTCATATAAGGAGGCCATGCAAATCGGTACCCGTACCTCACCTTAAGCAGGAGATGATGCCAATTGCACATGGTTTGTGTGCCATGTGGACATGCTTCATCGACTTCCAGAGCTAGTTTTCCCCTTCTTCCTAGATAGGAGTGTCTAGAATCCTAGGAGAATTAGTATCGGCAATTTTGTGAGCCTGTTCGCAGGACTTGCATGTCCCAACAAGTCCATTAGATTAGATTTTCTAGTTTTGGAACCCTCTTGCAAAAGCGGTTTGTACGCGCTTTTTGACACATGTTATTACACTACGGTGGGCATCTCGCATGGTGTGCATATAGTTTTAGGTTAGAGGAATCCAACGAGCCATTTCCCGCGTCAATCGATTCTCAGGTGGGCAGATGTGCAATAGTTTCACCTAGAAACTAACCCCCTGGTCCAATATTTTGTTGGGTCTGATGGACAGTTTGCCCTACCTAGCCCTTAGCTGATTTATAAGTCAAAAATTGGGCCTATAAAGAGAGCACTCAGCCTAGCGTTTTAAGTCAGATTTCCAATTCTAGCACAAGGAGAGCAATCAGCCAAGGGTTTTTGCTCAAATCAGCCAGTGTTTTCTGCAGTCAGCCCTAGCGTTTTTGCCTAAAAACGCCAGACCAGAGCAGATCAGCCAGCGTTTTCAGATTTCAGCCCCCTTTCGTCGTGGGAAACATGGATCTGCTCTCGCCGGTATCTTCATTGGTCCGGTTCTTCGGCAGCCCATCGAGCCTCACCTCAGCCATTCCCTCACTGTCATTGAGTGCTCACATTTTCAGAAGTTCTTAGCAATGTAGAAAACCAATCAGGTAGAAAGGTTAAAGCTTTGCGAACTGACAATGAAGGCGAGTACATCTCCTCTCAGTTCAAGGACTTTTGCAGTGAACGAGGCATTAGAAGACAATTCACCACGCCTTACACACCCGCTCAAAACGATGTGGCAGAAAGGATGAATAGGACTATCCAAGAACGGGTAACTTCTATGTTGTCTACGGCTACGATACCTCAGGAGTTTTGGGGGGAAGCTGTTATGACAGTTGTTTACTTGATAAACCGGTCACCTAGTACACGGCTGAAATATAAGATTCCGCAGGAGATATGGACGAGCAAACATCCTAATGACAATAGATTACGTGTATTTGGGTGTGAGGCATTCTTACATGTGCCAAAAGAGCTTAGGCAAAAGCTTGATCCGAAGTCACACAAGTGCATCTTCATTGGATATGGTGTGGATATAGAGATGGGATATCGTCTCTGGCACTCGAAATCTAAGAATTTACGCAGCTCAAAGGTGATATTCTACGAGTCTAAGATGCATAGACAGCCACTGAAAGAGATTGAAAATCGCAAAGTAAGGTTTGAGGATATTGCCTCACCACCCATTTAACATTGCATGGCCAGTGTGAAAAGGCTAACTAAACGTGTTTCTCACATCGAGAATCTAGGTCAGTTAGTCGATGTCCGGTAAGGCCAGTTAGCACTAAATTTTGATGAGTACGGAAGAGTGTGCGTGCCTAAATCGAATATGGGCACGTGGCAAGTCACCGACAACTTTATAAGTTGGGACGTTAGGAAACTAGACAGAGGTTCACTTACCTGCCTAGTCAGCATCTGCAAGCAGGTGCCAGCTGAGGGGACGCCCAAAAGGAGAGGGCTGATTTTGTCATTCTGTGAGGGGATTTTCAGGTTTGAAGATTTCATGGAAAGCTTGCCTTCTCCCCCGTCTCTTGTAGCACGATGATTCCGATCTCGTGCATCTCTCTCCCCCTTACACATATGGTAATGCTCCAATAGCTGGGCTTCTTAGATCATTATGTACAGTCTTGCGGGCTTTATGCACATTTGCCAAGGCAAGGGCCTTCTAAACAGGATAGCTAATCCTCCACAAGTACATAGAGTTAGGTCGCTAAGACCTGCAAATTGGAGATTTTTCTTGTGTGAGAACTCATGAAATTCAAGGGGCAAGTGTCCCATTGTGTGCAGGAGCTCTAGGGATGCATGTAGTCATGTTTGCTTCGTCCGTACCAACCCTAAACAGAGGACTACAGATTATGGCTTGCTGTGTAAACGTGTAGGTCTAGGGCTTCCCTCCGAAACTACATCATAACACCAAAAAAGCTTCAGGGAAGCTAGGGTATTGTTCAACAGGTTTTTGAGCACCCGCTAGAGGCTGAAACACTGAAAATCAGCGCTCTGAATTTTCTCGCTGGCCATCAAAAAGCTCCTATTTCGCAAGGAAAGTCATCCCCGACTTGTGTTTTTGGCATATATGGATTATAACGTCGTTATGCTATTGAAATTGGACTGAAATCTGAATTTACAGCCCTAAACATTGTAAAGATTACTCGGGATTCGTGTACTGGCCAATTTCATTTACCCATTGCAAAATTGGTCATTCTAGACTTCCAAGCATGGAAATTGTTCTTGTCCAGCTTCTCACAGAATACCATTGATTCTATCATTATTAGAGATGTTTGCAAAAATCAGAATCCTGCACAAAACCTGCAGTGGACAAAAAGTAACCTGTACTTCACACAACCTATGATTACAATATGCATACATACATCCAACACAACACTTCACGCTACTATATAGTAGCTATGAAAGCTGTAGCACCAACCGAGCTTCGTGTTACACCAAAATGGGAGATTTGCAAAAACATAAAATCTTGTGTTCTTGCACGCGAATGCACTCAAACTCGAAAGAGGAGGCCGAAACGTGTTTGAAACTCTGGCTGCAAAAATATAGTTAGTAGGCATAGGAAGAATAGAGTTATAGGTTAGGGTTACGGACATGCAGGTTCGCCACAGGTTATGCACAATTTCCAAGTGTTCTCTCTCTCTCTAATAGACGTAAAAAGATCTCTCACCCAAGTGTGGTAGATTGGTTATGCCATTTCCCTCTTGAATAACAGGTCTTGAGTTCAACCCCTCGTCGGCTAGATCTTTAAGGTCTCTTGGGATGGTTTCCTACGACGTTAAAACTTTCTTCTTCTCGGGTGTGTGTGTGGGTGTGTATGTGGGTGTGCGCGTTAATAAAAAGAGGAAAATGGTATAACCTTTCTATCACCCAAGTGTGGTAGATTGGTTATGCCATTTCCCTCTTGAATAACAGGTCTTGAGTTCAATTGACTCCTCGTCGGCTAGATCTTTAAGGTCTCTTGGGATGGTTTCCTACGACGTTAAAACTTTCTTCTTCTTCTTCTTCTTCTTCTCTCTCTCTCTCTCTCTCTCTCTCTCTCTCTCTCTCTCTCTCTCTCTCTCTCTCTCTCTCTCTCTCTCCATCCCCCGCTCGCTGTTGCTCTGCACCCACCCGCCCCTGCTCACGCGCGCTCTGCAACCCCCCGCCCTCTCTCTCTCTCTCTCTCTCTCTCTCTCTCTCTCTCTCTCTCTCTCTCTCTCTCTCTCTCTCTCTCTCTCTCTCTCTCTCTCTCTCTCTCTCTCTCTCTCTCTCGCCCTCTCTCTCTCTCCACCCCTATGCGCGCTCCTGTTTTCCCGCTGCTCCCGCACGCGCGGCCTTGTTTCCTCAGCCCTGACCTCCCGCGTAGAGAGAGAGAATGGGCTTTTCGGTTCTCTTCCCAACGTAGAGAGAGAAGAGGGTCCCAACATAGAGAGTAATTTCGATTTTCCAGCGTAGGCGTAGAGAGAGAAAGAGGGGAGCAAGCGTAGAGAGAGAATAGGCTTGCACGCGTAGAGAGAGGAGAGGAAAAAAAAATTTGCGAGCGTAGAGAGAGAAAGAGCTTGCACCCCCCCCGCCCCTGCGCGCGCGCCTGTTTCCCCCCTACTCGCTCACTGCTCTGCACCCACCTGCCCCTGCTCACGCACCCCCGCTCTCTGCTCACTCGCTCTCTCCCTCTCTCAGCAGGTCACGAGCAGTTCAGCAGGTCGTCAGCAGTTAGGGTTTTGTGTGTCACTGAGGTAGCCGCACAGGTTCAGTAGGTCGCGAGCAGGTTCAGCAGATCTTGAGCGGGCAGCAAATAAGTCACGAGAACATCTCTAACAGGCGTGCAAGCAGCAAGCAGGTCGCGAGCAAACCCAACAGGTCTCTCTCTCGGGGGGTCGTGTGCTGTTCTCAACAGGTACAGGTACAGGTGCAGGTTCGGGCCAGATGTATGCTTGATGTGGGAGACAATGTATACATAGTGTGGATGCATATGTGCGCTTAGTGGCTCTTTTCCGGACGGCGATTAAGCATGAGGAAGCTGAGTGATAAAGCCAACCCCCTAGAGGATGCCATTCAAAAGTGCAAAGTGAAAATGACGGAGACTATTATCAAGATGAACCGCAATCTATTGGGCACAATAAAAATGCTTGAAGGACGCGTCTTGATCCAAGAAAGCAAGATAAACGAGTGTCGACTCAGGATGAAGAGATTGCGTCACTCAAGAAAGATCTCGCCGAAGCACGATCAAGAAACACATTGGAAGAGGGCGAATTGCAACCCTCAGTAATCGAAGAAATCAACACGATCAAGGAGCAAGTACGGGCCATCAAAGAGCAACACAAAGAGATGACGACTTCTTGGGTGGATGTTCTTACAAAAACTCAGCAGAAGGCGGATGAAGCCGAGAAATGAATCGAGGTGGCCAAGAAAGGAAAAGGCAAGGAGATAACGTCCACGTCCACACCCACTATCATTAATCAAACACTAGAGGAGGAGCAAAGAAGACGTGTACGCGCTTTACGTGTGAGAATTTGCGGTCTTAAAGACAAAGGCAATGTGGACGAAGAGGTAAAAGAACTCATGGCCTTGATGGGGGTTCATAAGCCGACGCACACAAGAGCCTAGAGAGTGGGCAACATAAAGAAAAATGGAAGCAGTGGGGAAACCTCAAAAGAAAGGGCACTCATCCTCCGTTTTCCCTCCATGGAAGCGAAGAAGTCCTTGAAGAAAAGGCCAACCCTTAAAGAGACCGGCATTTTTCTCGGGGATGATCTTACCCTCTCGCAGATCGCTCATATGCAAGAAGTAATCGGAAATTAGAGCGGCAAGGGGAAAAGGCAAGATTGCCTTTTACCGAGATGGAAGAGTAGTAATACTGGAGCGACGCTCCACATGACGGTGCGAGAATTATGGGACCACACTCAAAGTGGCGGCCTGGAACTGTAATGGATCCATGCCTCTTGATGTGGGTGCTTTTGAGGATAGCTTTACTGGAAGAGACATCATCTTTTACTCTGAGACACACCAGGCCCCTAGGCAATCCATGCCTCACATCAGTGGATACAGATGGGAAACAGCTTACAGACAGGAGACGCACTCAGAGCACAGAGGACGCGGCTGGGGGGGGGGTGGCAGTGTTATTTAGAGAGGATTTGCAGCCATTGATACATATAGCCCGCAGGGATGAGCAGGCTAGGTACATGTGGGTGAAATTGAAAGCAGAGACAGGCAGATATCTCTACATTGCTATTTGCTACTTTCCCCCAAGTACGTCGGTCTATGCATCACCCAGAGGACAGTCCCCCTTTTCTATTTTGGATGATGGCATATGGGAGTTCTCTAGAGATGGTGACATTATAATTCTAGGGGACTTCAATGCTAGGACTGCCCATCACCAAACAGTGTTTTATGATACTTAAGAGGAGATGCTGAGAGAGCTAGATGTTGTAGAGACGGGCCTGTCCAGACTATCACACGATTCAGAATATACTGAGTATGGGCGACACCTGATAGACATGGGCACCGCACATGGACTGGCCATCTTGAATGGCCTACAAAGGTTTCCTGCTTCGGGAGGCTTCACATGCTTCCCACACAAACATGGAGCCAACACAGTGGACTATATCATGGCACAACCGAGACTCATCCCTAGTATCCAGGACCTCACGGTTGGACCCAGACCTGTTGGTGTGGCAGTGGATCATGCTCTTGTATCGCTGACCATTTCTTTTCAGTGTAGTGTAGCACACAGGCTACAGGCAGCAGCCCCTACTCGCTACACCTTCACACGGGAGACGGACTCTGTATACATAGATGGGATCTACAGACGCCTGTGCACAGAGGAGCCAGGGCGACCTCTAGAGGAGCTTACTACTATACTGACACGGACACTACATGATGCAGCAGCAGAGGCATACCCACATACCCAGCCTGAGCAGAGACGCCGTTTAGGGAGCATGCCCCAGAACAGTTGGTATGATGAGGAATGCCGGGACACTAGAGCTAGACTTAAGAGGGAGGTGCTTTTGGGGGACATCACTCATAGGCAATCACAGATTGACTTCCGACGCCTAGTGCGGCGGAAGAAGAGGGCATTTTTGGCTCGCCTAGAGCAGGATCTATACCAGCTATTCTTGAGTCAGGACTCACGTGAGGCGTGGAGGCTCTTTCATGAGCACTCCCCCCCCCCCCCCCCCCCTACCATCACTTCTACAGAGGCTTGGGGCTAGTATGCATCATCTTTGTACACAAATCCTGAGCAGCCCCCCCTTCCCAACCCCCCCGATCCATGCCCACACGTGTGTTTTTTTCACCGTTGAGATAGTGAGGAAGGCCATTGAGACAGGATGAGGACTGGGAGAGCATATGATCATGATGGCTTAGTGGCTGAGCATTTCATGCATGCCAGAGATTTACTAGCAGAGCTTCTAGCAGTTATGTTTAACCGTGCCATGTGTGAGGGCTTGCCTGATACCTGGAGCCTATCTACTATTTTACCTATCTTCAAATCGGGAGACCCTATGAAGCCTAGGAACTATCGCACTATCATGATTGGACACACATTGGCACGGTTGTACGCATCTATTCTTGAGCAGCAGCTGAGTAGATGGGCAGAGAGGGAGGGGATGCGCGCAGTCGGGCAGACAGGTTTCAGGAGGGGGTTTTCTACTCTTGACAATCAGAGCCATCATTGACGAGGGCAGATCGCGAGGGAGACGGATCTATTGCAGCTTTGTGGATTTCCGTAAAGCATTTGACACAGTGCCCAGAGCTAGATTGATGGGCAGATTACAACAGATGGGAGTACCCACAGAGCTCATTTGGTGGGTCATGGCATTATACAAGTCAGTAGTGGGGCATGTATGCTATAAGGGAAGTACGTGCCACTTCCCCCAACTTGCGAGCCCCGTTTTCATGCGATTCTTCGCGTCCCTTGTATTCGGCACTTTCTTTCAATATTGATCATTCGTTCGCGTCCCTCCAACTCGTGTCCCTCTTGCGTCCCATTTTCAAGTTGCGTTCTTGTGTATGCGTTTGCTTGCCTGCACGTCCCGTTTGCAACGCAGGTGAGCCGGCGCGGTCCCGTTTCCCTAACGTCCCGAACGAGGGTATCAGAGCTTCGGCTCGAGTACCCGCCGACCCGACGTCAGCCCGTGGCCCGTGGTTGTCACCACGTTCTCGGCCCGCTTTGCCCCGTTTCTCCACGTTCTCCGTGTTCTTGGCCCGTTTTGCCCGTTTTTCTACGTTCTCCGCGTTCTTGGCCCGTTGTGCCCCGTTTTCACCACGTTCCTTGCGTTCTTGGCCCGTTTTGCCACGTCCCTTGCGTTTTCTCCACGTTCCCCACCGTTTTTCAACGTTTTGCCCCGTTTGACCCGCGTTCCTTGCCGTTTTGACGCGTTTCTCCACGTTCTTCATCGTTTTTGAACGTTTTGCCTTGTTTTGCCCCGTCTTACATCGTTTGGGACCGGTTTTCATCGTTGTTCATCGTTTTTGACCCGTTTTTCTCGGTTTTCATCGTTTTGGACTCCGTTTTGCGCTGTCTCATTGTTTTTTGACGTTTTCAAGCCCGTTTCTCACAGTTTTTCAGTTTTTGACATTTTTGAGTTTCTCTCGGCTTCGGCCACCAGAGTACAACAATGGCTGAAAATCAGGAATATGACGAAGGATACAGGACCAAACCTAACCTGAATAAAGACCGCAAGAAGAAGAAAGAAATGAAGCTACGACAAGATGACCAAGACCTAATGGAAGAGAGACTTGAGGCACGCCTCATGGCCTCCTTGGAATACCAGATGAACGTGATGTCTGCTAACCTGGGCGACCTGATTCAAACACAGCTAGGCCGGCGACACGAAGACCGCCCAGGCATAAGTAAGGTCAACACGCGACGAAAGACGCTACTACAGCTTTGAGAGAAATTTAGAAGATGAAAACAGATTGGGAAAGTTCAAACCCATTCCCCCAGAGAAGTACAAAGGCCATCGCAACTCCCTGGAACTCAACAAGTGGTTCAGAGAGGTAGAAGACTACATGCAGTGGAACAACATAGGCAGACGCAGATGGGTGCAAGTGGCCAAAACCTTCCTGGCCGACGACGCCTATGTATGGTTTCTCACCGAACAGCCATCAAAGAACTGGGAGGAATGGAAGACTTACAAAGAGATATGATCAGCTATTTTGTGCCAGATAATGAAGGCAACAAAGTCAGAGACTCGTGGCGCAAACAGCGCCAGGACGGCAACATATCAGATTACATTGTCAAGTATCGTCGACTCATGCTTCAACTCCCACTGATGCACATAGCAGATCGACTACATGGTTTCTTGTACGGCCTTAAGCCCTGGGCCCGTCGAGAAGTAGAAAAGCAGAACCCCACCACCTGGGAAGTGGCCGCCAATATGGCCGAAAAGCTACGCGACACAAACTCAACACAAAGTTTTCCTCCAAATATCCCGCGCCCCAACAATTTTGCCCCCACTACCCCCCACAGTTGGTCTAACCCACCCGCCGGGCGAGGCCGCGGATTTACACCCAATAACAGAAGCAATGACCTTCGTCCACCACCAACCAATTTCAACCCTGGATTAGGACGCGGAAATGGCGCCTTAGTCCCACGCAGCGCTTTTGCTAGCAACTCTTACAGCACCACGTCCAACAGTGGTGTCCCCAATACTTACAACGGCAGTCATAACAACCCACACCCCGATCGCATCCGGTGCAGTGACTGCAGAATTGCTCATGGCCCCTACTACGCATGTGTCCGCAAGCGCAATCAAGCATCATCACCATCTAGCAGGGTCAACACCCTCCAAATAGAAGAACCACCCTCCCTCCCACCCACCTATGGGCGAAGGCTCCCGGAGTATGTAAAGGATGGCCCGCCACATGAGCCGGAGGCCATCCTAAAGTCGCGCTTTGGGCGCCGGGGACAACTCTTCTATGTCAAATGGCGCAATCGCCCCATGACAGAATGCACTTGGGTACCTGAAGAAATCATGCTTCGACTCGGAAGACCCCTTGTGCTGCGCTTCTACAACATGCCCACTGAAGAGGAGGACAACACACTAAATGAAAACCACATAGAGTAGACCAACCAATTTCAACCCTGGATTAGACCGCGGAAATGGCGCCTTAGTCCCACGCAGCGCTTTTGCTAGCAACTCTTACAGCACCACGTCCAACAGTGGTGTCCCCAATACTTACAACGGCAGTCATAACAACCCGCACCCCGATCGCATCCGGTGCAGTGACTGCAGAATTGCTCATGGCCCCTACTACGCATATGTCCACAAGCGCAATCAAGCATCATCACCATCTAGCAGGGTCAACACCCTCCAAATAGAAGAACCACCCTCCCTCCCACCTATGGGCGAAGGCTCCCCGAGTATGTAAAGGATGGCCCGCCACATGAGCCGGAGGCCATCCTAAAGTCGCGCTTTGGGCGCCGGGGACAACTCTTCTATGTCAAATGGCGCAATCGCCCCATGACAAAATGCACTTGGGTACCTGAAGAAATCATGCTTCGACTCAGAAGACCCCTTGTGTTGCGCTTCTACAACATGCCCACTGAAGAGGAGGACAACACACTAAATGAAAACCACATAGAGTAGTCCTCCCCCCCCACTTTGTAACTAGCATCACCCTAAGTAGCTAGACATTTTTGCAACACCTAACTCCCCCCCTTGTAAATATCCGCCCCCAAAACCTCGGCATCAACTTTTGTATCGGCACCTCTCCAAACCCCGGCGTCAAGCTCTCTCAACCCGGGGGTGTATATAAGGGAAGTATGTGCCACTTCCCCCAACTTGCGAGCCCCGTTTTCATGCGATTCTTCGCGTCCCTTGTATTCGGCACTTTCTTTCAATATTGATCATTCGTTCGCGTCCCTCCAACTCGTGTCCCTCTTGCGTCCCGTTTTCAAGTTGCGTTCTTGTGTATGCGTTTGCTTGCCTGCAGGTCCCGTTTGCAACGCAGGTGAGCCGGCGCGGTCCCGTTTCCCCGACGTCCCGAAAGAGGGCGTCACATATGCACCCCAGAGGGTCAGAGGGTCTATCCACACTGGTTTATTCCACTATTGGTGTGAAGCAGGGCTGCCCGCTCTCTCATACTCTATTTGGTATGTATGTAGATGAGGTTTCTGACTACATTGAGAGAGATGGTGATAGAGGTGCACAGCTAGCAGGGACATGGATTCCACTATTGTTATATGCTGATGATATTGTTTTGATCTCTGACTCTCCGGAGGGGATGCAACGTCACCTGGATGCTTTGCATAGGTTTGCCCAAGAAAGTGGTTTGCCCGTCAACCTTGGTAAAACCAAGGTCATGGTATTTAATACCACCCCACAGTGGATCAGGAGGTCAACGCCCACCTTCACATACGGCCAGGAGAAGGTGGAGTATACAGATGCTTACACTTACCTTGGAGTGGTTTTTAGTGGGCCAGCATTTTCATTGAGGAGGGCAGCAGAGACTAGATTGACCAGAGCCCATGCAGCATTGGGTAAATCGGAAAGGATGTGTTCACAGGTTCAATTTCAGGAGCCTCGGACGAAGCTCTGGCTCTTTGACACTTTGGTGGCTTCTGTATTGCTCTATGGAGCTGAGATTTGGGGACCTTCACTGGACCTCACGGGAGGACAGGCCGCAGTGATGGATGGGGGGACATGGAGAAGCCTCTGGTCTCTATGATCTTGCGGCTCATTAGGGCCAAGGCTTCAGTACCACGTGCTATTATATGAGCAGAGCTAACTGCCCCCCCCACTGGTGGTTGAGGCGCTCACCAGATCCGCTCCTTCATACACCGCATGTGGGAACTTCCCAGAGTGCACGCCTTCCACTTGAGTCCTCTCGACAATTAGCCATGCAGGGAGATACAGCATGCTGGTATGGGGAGATGACATCATGGTTTCAGGCGCATGGGTCCAGCATAGACAGATTGCCTCCTTTCCAGTACTCACTGGATGCGCCCTCTCTAAGTCTTACACAGTCCGAGATCACCAAGCTCATTCGCCAGGACTTGACTCAGCTAGACACCAAGAGGACATGGATACGGCCAGTACAGGAACTAGGCACGAAGATGGCTTTCTATAGAGAGCATCTCCTCCAACTTACGGAGGATGGTTTTGTGACAAGGCCCAGATACATGGACACTCACCTGTCTCATGGGATACGATGTGCTATTGGCCAGATACGCACATCTTCACACTAGCTGCGGATCGAGATTGGGAGATACAGCAGAGTACCAGTAGAAGCCAGGACATGCCCCCTGTGTAACATCGAGCTTGAGACAGAGTTGCACTACACATGCCACTGCCCCGTCTACTACGAGATACGAGGCCGCTTCCATTGCTTGTTCAGAGAGGGCTTTGGACCATTCTCTAGAGTCATGCGGTACGAGGATCAGAGATGCCTGGGTTTGTTTTTGCTCGAGCTGCGCAGACACAAAGAGAGCTTGATGAGAGGAAAGACTAGCCAGTCTCAGAGACAGATCACAGACTTCTTTAGAGCTGCCACTGGACACCCGGAGGAGTTACTACCACAGTAGAGCTCGTCGCGTTACACCAGAGGCATACTGATCGACCGAGCGATTGAGCTGGGGAGATCCAAACGCCAACAACTGCAGAGGACTACACAGCATCAGAGGCTGCATCAGAGGATCCAGGTCACTTTGGCTCGACATGCACGGCGCCCGGTCCGTACTGACCATGGAGGAGATTGATGAGATCTGCCAGCGACCGATGCTGGATCTCCTGTGATCTAGCTATCCTAGCTAGCTGTTTTAGCTGCTTAGTCCACACCTAGCACTCTAGGATTCCATAGTATTTTATTTTGTCATTTTATCATCTTGTTACTCTGACTTTGTATCAGATCCACCACATTGTAACTTTCTGGTCTCATAGGTCACTTTGGCCTTTTGAAGACGTTAATATTTCATTTCTCTCTCTCTCTCTCTCTCTCTCTCTCTCTCTCTCTCTCTCTCTCTCTCTCTCTCTCTCTCTCTCTCTGTGTGTGTGTGTGTGTGTGTGTGTGTGTGTGTGTGTGTATCAGATCCACCACATTGTAACTTTCTGGTCTCATAGGTCACTTTGGCCTTTTGAAGACGTTAATATTTCATTTCATTTCATTTCTCTCTCTCTCTCTCTCTCTCTCTCTCTCTCTCTCTCTCTCTCTCTCTCTCTCTCTCTCTCTCTTACCTCTCTCTCTCTCTCTCCCTCGTACCCAGACATTGTATTAGTTTCACCATTTTGTAACAGATTTGTCTCATAGGTCATTTTGGCCTTTTGAAGACGTTAATATAACATTTCATCTCTCTCTCTCTCTCTCTCTCTCTCTCTCTCTCTCTCTCTCTCTCTCTCTCTATTAAGCAACAAAATATGCGTCGCAAGGCATATGAGGAAAAGAATAATAAAAACAAGGAGATCTCTCATGAAGAAAATGTGCCCAAGGAGGAGGCAAGTCTCTCAAGCAAATAGGGATGCGTGACCTATGAGACCGAGTTACAATTGAAAATATGCTTTTGGAATTGTAATGGATACCCATGGAATGCGGGGGTTGGCATTGATGAACTAACAAGCAAAGCCGATGTTGTACTTCTTGTTGAAACTTGGGAGCATGATACACAAAGGATTAACGGCTTGGAGGATTACAATGTACATTCATTGATGTGGTCAAAGAATCTCAAGCAACGAAGAGGACAAGGAGGGTTAGCATGTATGGTTAAGAAAGGATTGGAAGATTTTGTATCAATTGTGAAAGATGACAAGTACAAACGTTATGTATGGCTGAAAATTATGACACCAAAAAGAGCACCCATTTTTGTAGCCAGTTGCTACATTCCTCATCATGATTCTCCCTTTTATGCTTGCATGGATAGAGATCAACCATTTTCTGATTTGGAAGAGGACATTGCTTATTTCAAAGGTGAAGGTGATGTTATTGTATTTGGGGATATGAATGCTCATACAAAAACATTGCACCATGATACTCATCAATTTGATATGCCATACATTTCAAGGGAGTTGGAGGAAGTTCACTTGTATGATCGTACTTCAATGGATAAGAAAGAGCCGGATCACTATGGAAAGTTACTTTTACACATGTGTAATAGCACGGGTATGCTCATTGCCAATGGTGTATCTTTGTGGAGTGGAACCAATGCATTTACATGTAGAAGACATAATGGGGATAGTGTGATTGACTATATGCTACTCTCTGAAGCCATCATGTATCGCATAAAGAGTTTTATGTTTGGTCAATGGACCCCGGAATCCGACCATCGCACCTTATGTATTGACCTTTCATGTGGAGAAGCAACTAAGCATGATAATCTCAGCCAAAGGAAAGAGAAGTTATCACTATGTATGGATTTCAAACGGGCACCAATGTACATTGAAATTGTGATGCACCATTGGAAACTAAATGGGAAGCTTTCAAGAAAGCTATTTGTTCTTGTGCGGAAGAATGCTTTGCCATGAAGCATCTCCATGGTATCAACAAAGATAGATCACGCAAAAGGTGGTTTGATAAAGAATGTCAAGATGCTCGAAAGTCCTTGATAAAGCTTGATGCAACTATGGACAAAGACAACTATCAAAGTCATTTGCATACATACAAGGCATTGATTCAAAAGAAGAGAAGAAGATGGGAAGTAAAGCAACAAGAATTTCAAGTCCAAGAAAAGGCACATGCATGTGGAAGATTTTCGAGAAACTTGAGAGGCAAGCGGGTTGAGAATTTTGGTAACTTGAGTCTAGTGGATATGTACACACATTGTAGACAATTATATGAGCAAGAAAATACTGAAAAAATGCCATTTTATGGTTCACTCCCATGTATGCCGTCTTTTTTTACTATTGAGGATGTATGCGGTGGGCTTGAAAAGTTGGCCACTCGCAAAGCAGGAGATCTTCAAGGTATCAAGCCGGAGATGATCAAATGGACGGGAGATTTTACCCATGAGTGGATGTGTGATATGTTCAACCTTGCACTTCAACATGGTATGCCTTATGATTGGAGTACTAATTGGGTTAAGCCTTTGCATAAAGGAGGGGATGTAAAGAATGTAAGCAACTACCGGACTATAATGATTGGGTCTCTTATGGCAAAGTTGTTTGGGTGCATAATGGAGATGAAATTGAGTGATTGGGCTGAAGAGAATGACAAGCGTGCAAAGGGACAAGCGGGTTTTCGTCGATGCCATAGCACCATTGATCATCTTGTCACTCTTCGTGTTCTCATGGAGGAAAGTCGGTTGAAAGGCAAGCGATTGTATTATTGTTTTGTGGACTTTAAGAAAGCCTTTGATATGATTCCACGTAGCAATTTGTGGAGAAGGATGGAAGAACTCCAAGTGCCAAGTGAGTTTATGCTTGCGGTTTCTCGAATCTATGAGAAGGTGATTTGTCAATTGCGCATGGGAAGAGAAATTTCAGAAATTTTTGTAAGCACTATTGGGGTTAAACAAGGATGTCCATTGTCACCAACTCTCTTTGGTCTATGCATCGATCAATTGAAACAAATGGTACTTGACTTTATGCAAGAAGAAGGCATTGAAGAGGTCACTATTTGCAATGCGGTAATCATGCTTTTGTTGTATGCGGATGATGTAGTGCTTCTAGCACACACTTTAGAAGATGCACAAAAGCTTATGGTTGTCCTTGAGAACTTTTGCTTGCATAGTGGGCTGATTGTAAATGAATCCAAAACAAAGGTTATGCTTGTGAAAACCAACCATAAGGAGAAGCCATGCATTGTGTACAACAACGAGACACTTGAAGTTGTTGAGAGCTTTAAGTACCTTGGCCTTGAGGTTCCATCCAATCACAAGTGGCATGAATGTGCTATGCGTCGTTTGGAAGCGGGAAAGAGAGCATATTATGTATTTGAGAACATGTGTAATGCGGGAAACATCAAGTGTTGGGTTCTCAAGAAGTATCTTTTTGATGCATTGGTGACACCGGTTCTTCTTTATGGAGTTGAAGTGTGGGGCGGGAGCATCTCAAAGTCTACTTGTAAAGAGTTTGAGAATGTCCAAAAGAGTTTTCTTACAAACTTGCTCCAAGTTAAGACACAAACACCATATATGCTCCTACTTCTTGAGTCGGGATCTCTTCCAATTGAGGTTATGGGCATGGAAAGGGTTGTGGAGTACATGATAAAGATGCGTCAAAACCCCTCACATCGACTTCCTACAATTGCATGGGAAGCAAGCAAAAAAGTTCAAAAGACGCATAAAAGCAAGATCATGATAAAGATGCGTCAAAACCCCTCACATCGACTTCCTACAATTGCATGGGAAGCAAGCAAAAAAGTTCAAAAGACGCATAAAAGCAAGATCTTGAGCACGGGATGGATGCAAGACATAAAGAAGTGGTTTGGGAGATGGGATGCATTACACTTGCTACATGATGCTTCAATTGAATCTCAAGTGAATGAAGCTTTTCTACAACGCCAATGTATTACGGCTTGGGAGAAATCCGGTGGGTCACGCTTCATACATTACACCACCTATATTGCCCCCAACTACAAAACCATGTTCTTCGCTGAGAGAGGAAACCGTACTCACACTTACATGCTTGAGCCTATTCCCTTGTCCGCGATACGCACTATCGCAGCAATTCGGCTTAGCTCCCATTTCCTTCGATGCGAGATAGGGCGTTGGGGCAATGGAGAAGAGTCAAATCGATTGTGCACATTATGCTCACTGCAAGTTCGAGAGTCTGAGTACCACACACTACTAGAGTGCTCAGCTTTTGATCACATCCGAACTTGCTTCTCTCACATTTTCAGCCATAACTTAGACCTACACACTTTCCTCTCCCAGCCAAAGTGTGGGCTCTCCATTGCGACTCTCATCACTACAATTTTGGAGCATCGAGAGTCACTCATCAGCCATACACATACTACATCACATGTAACTTTGGTCCCATAGGTCATATTTGACCTCCGAGGACGATAATAAAATCTATCTAAAAAATCTCTCTCTCTCTCTCTCTCTCTCTCTCTCTCTCTCTCTCTCTCTCTCTCTCTCTCTCTCTCTCTCGCGCGCGCGCGCGCGCGCAGACGGGCAACTCGCAGAGAGTCTTCTACGACACTTCAGATGAGATCTGAATGTGGGTGAGTTGGGGCTTGACAGATGCTCAGATGACAAAGAGCAAACGGAGTATGGGAGATACCTCATGGAAATGACGACTACACATGGATTAGCCATACTTAATGGCTTACAACGATTTCCTGGAGCAGCCGATTTCACATGCTTTCCTCATAGACATGGGGCCAGTACAGTGGATTATGTTATGACACAACCGAGTTTTATCCCCTGCATTCAGGATTTCACAGTGGGAGCCACGCCAGTGGGCATAGCAGTAGACCATGCTCTCTTGACACTATCCGTTAAATTTCAGTATAGTACAACCCAAACATCAGGAGGCAGGTCACACACCCGCTATACATTTACTCCAGAGACTGATTTCGTTTATTCAGAGGAGATCTGGGACCGTCTATTGGAAGGCACAGCTGGCACAAATGGTACAGGTCTCTCAGTGGAGGAGTGCACCACGCTACTGACTGAGACATTGCACGGGGCTGCATCAGTGGCATACCCACACACTCAGCCGGGCAAGAGACGACATTCTGGGAGCATGCCCCAGAATAGTTGGTATGATGAAGAGTGCAGAGAGATGAGAGACCAGCTTCAGAGGGATCTTCTTTTAGGAGTCATCACTTACAGACAGTCTCGGATTGCTTTCCGACGCCTTGTGTGACGGAAGAAGCGAGCTTACCTAGCCCAAATGGAGCGAGACTTGTATCAGATGTTCTTGAGTAGGGACTCAGGAGAGGCATGGCGTCTCTTCCATGAGCACTCCCCTCCCCCAGTGATTACTTCACCTGAGGTGTGGGCCAATATGCGACATCATTATATATGGTTCCTGGACAGGAACCCCTTCCAGACCCTACCAAGCCTTGCCCAGCTACGAGCACTTTCTTCACACCTGAGATGGTACAAAGGGCCATCGACAGAATGAAGACCGGGAAGGCATATGATCATGACGGTCTAGTATCGGAGCACTTTATACATGCCAGGGATATGCTGATGGAGGTTCTCGCAGTGTTGTTCAATCGTGCCATGTGTGAGGGATTACCTGAGACTTGGAGATTGTCTAATATTGTGCCCATCTTCAAGGCTGGTGACCCTACAGAGCCTGGGAACTACCTCACTATCATGGTTGGACACACATTGGCACGGTTGTATGCATCCATCCTGGAGCAACACTTGAGTAATTGGGCAAAGGGCGAGGGGGTACGAGCAAAGGGTCAAGCCGGCTTCAGGAGGGGTTTCTCCACTCTTGATCATATTCTGACACTCGGGGCCATCATTGAGGAGGGCAGAGCACATGGGAGACGAATATATTGTAGCTTTGTGGACTTTCATAAAGCATTTGACATGGTACCAAGAGCTCGATTGATGCGCAGACTGCAGGAGATGGGGGTGCCCATAGAGGTGATTTGGGGGATTATGGCCTTGTACAGATCAGTGATGGGACGGGTACGCACTCCGGAAGGGGTATCTGATTTAATTCACTCTACCATTGGAGTGAAACAGGGCTGCCCATTGTCTCCTACTCTATTTGGTATGTATGTTGATGAGGTGTCTGATTACATCGATAGAGAGGGTGACAGAGGTGCACAGCTGGCAGGGACGTGGATCCCATTGTTGCTATATGCTGATGATATTGTGTTGATATCTGACTCACCAGAAGGTATGCAACGACAGATGGATGCACTACGCAATTTTGCAAAGGATAGTGGATTGTGTGTAAACCTAGGTAAAACCAAGGTTATGGTGTTTAACACCACACCGCAATGGGTCAGGAGATCAGTACCCACTTTCAAATATGGTCAGGAGATTGTGGAGTATACTGATGCATACACTTACCTGGGGGTAGTCTTTACAGGGCCGAGATTTTCCTTGAGAAGAGCAGCAGAGACTAGACTAACTAGAGCTGGTGCGGCTCTGGGAGGAATGGAGAGGATGTGTTCGCAGGTTCAGCTCCAGGAACCTAGGACAAAGTTATGGCTCTTTGATACTTTGGTTGCCTCTACTATGTTATATAGGGTGCAGGTTTGGGGACCTTCTATAGGCCAGGATGGGTGGAGGCGTAGGGAGAAGCCCCTGGTATCTATGATCTCTCGGCTGATTAGAGCCAAGGTTTCTGTACCGCATGATATCATTCGAGCATAATTAGCTGCCCCCCCTACGGAGATTGAGGCGCTCACAAGATCAATCTCCTTTGTACACAGTCTGTGGGATACTACCAGAGACAGATATGCCAGGGTGGCTCTAGAGTCCTCCAGACAATTAGCTCTTAACGGGGATACATCATGCTGGTATGCTCAGATGACATCATGGTTTCAGACACATGGTTTCACCATGGACAGGTTGCCTCCTTTTCAATACTCTCTTCATGCACCCTTGAGGTCTCTGACACGGGTAGAGATTAATAGACTCATCCGTCAGGATTTGATCCAGTTGGGCACGAGGAGGACATGGATAGAGCCATTACAAGAGTTGGGAACAAAGATGGCTTTCTATAGAGAGCATCTTCTCCACCTCACAGGGGATGGGTTCGTAATTCGACCTAGCTATATGGACGCGCATCTTTCGCATGGTTTGCGTTGTGCCATTGGCCAGATACGAACGTCCTCACATCAGCTTGAGATTGAGACTCGCAAATTCAGAGGGACACCAGCAAATAACAAAATATGCCGCTTATGCCATCTAGAGCCAGAGACAGAAGTACATTACATATGTCATTGCACAGTGTACTATGAGATACGAGGTCGTTTTCATTGTCTATTCAGAGAAGGTTGTGGGCCTCTATCTAGGGTCATGAGTTATGAGGATCAAAGATGTCTTGGGCTTTATCTACTTGAGTTACACAAGCATAGAGAAACTTTACTTAGGAGAGGTGAAGAGAGACATCCCCAGAGACTGATCACAGATTTCTTTACACTAGATACTATACACCCAGAAGAACAGACAGAGGAGCAACCAGCGACGGTGGAGAGGTCTACCCGGCATTACTGGCATTCTCATAGACCGAGCTTTGGAGCTAGGGAGATCTAGACGACCACGAGGGAGGAGAGGAGCTACACAATTTCGAAGGAGGCTATGGAAAAAGATTCAAGCCATACTCTTTCGTCGTCCAGAGTGAAGATGAAGATGGATCTCTACTCCCCTCCCATATTGTCTTCACAATGTACTGCTTAGTTTAGGATCCCGCAGTATTTATATTTATATTTTGTTATCCTAGTTTAATTTATTTTGTTAATCTGACCTTGTATCACATACACCGCATTGTAACTTTCTGGTCTCATAGGTCATTTTGGCCTTTTGAAGACGTTAATATAACATTTCATTTCATTTCATTTCTCTCTCCACCACCCCTGCTGCACTTCGAATAAGCTCTATCTACTCAAATTTATCAGACTCTCTAGCAGATCTATCTAACCTATCCGGAGAATGAACCACCATCAGGGCAAAGGAACCATCGTTATCACAAACCAACCTTATTAACACAAGGGTCCTTCCATTAACGCAAAGAACTAAGTAGCAGCACAACTAAGCACAAAAGGGAGTTTGGATTGGTATTATGACTGGTCCCTACGTCACCTATATCATCCGTTGCAACTGACACTATGAACAATCTTATTGTTACCCTCTCCTATTGACTCAAAGTATCCACCCAGCCAAACTATGAGAAGATTACGACTACCATTGCTACAAAAGGCTTCTATGAGATGATCTACATTTATACAATAGAAGATCCAGTTTCATAGTATGATACTAAGATGGATGCAATTGTCATTTATTCTTTGTTACATCAATTCAATCCTTACTTTTAAGCCAATCTTCAGTCCCCATTCTTCTTCGTAAAAATCTTTTAGTATTCTTCTCACCCTACATGGATTATGTTAGTGAAACAAAAATTCAATGGCAAACTCCCCTAGTGATTGCTAAAACACTGTCAACTCAATGACAAACTGCCACAATAATTGGTAAGATCAGAGGTAAAAAGTCGTATATTACCGGCCAAAAATGAAAATTTCAAGCAATAACCAAACAATTGTAACAGACAGAGTCACTTACCTGCCCATAAGCAAGGACTGTTGCGTTGTAACCATTGAACAAGCCATCAACGAGAGGTACAACACATTCTTCAAAAATTCTTTCTGAAGGAGTGGCAGTGCTGCCATAAACATGGTCATACGTATAGCTGCAGTTCCCGATTTGCACCTGGCCAAAGAAAAATTTGGGTGACAACCTCGTGAAAGATGGCATGAACTGAACATGTGATGGTTCCTTACAGTATGAGGGACACCAAGAGAGTTCACCAACCTGAGGTTGTCCAGGTGTAATGGTGACACAGTCCTTGCATCCTTGAAGCCTTTCAATAGCAATAAGTGGTCGAACATGGACAGCAACTTTGACAGCTTGTGTCGGTGCTGTGATATCCTTCTCAACTAATGCTCCATTGCTATCTGGTGTTGCATGACCGTAGCTGTTCGTCATGCTACCAAAGGAGTATAATTTGGACCTTGGCGAGCCTAATTAGAGAGAACTGCGTCCAGGTGAAGCGTGGGCCAGATGAACAGCCATTCGAAAGAGATTCATGCGAGTAAAATATGTAGTTTGACTGTGTGTGCTTCTTGGGAGATATTCTGATCATATGAAGCTGCCGCCCAAATGCAATTTGATTTTGTATTCTAATTAGATGCCACAACTAGCAATTTAATCACTAAAATAACCTACTCTGGCATCAGAAAGAATTGACACAATATCATCTGTCAATTGCAACTTGGGAGTGCCCCAAAAACCAAAGACTTCAGCTGCTACTTGGAAATCCGACCTGTTTGTGTATCATATTTCTGATGGTATGAAGCTCCTGCCAAATGCAATTTTAATATGTCCTCTTAAATGCTACAATTACTGAAAAGCCAGCAAATTAAGCATTAAGTTCAGCTGCTCTGCTTCAAAACGAGCTTCGACACAATATCCTCTGTCAATTGCAACTTGGAGTGAGCCAAAAACCAAAGGACTTGGGCTGTTGTTGAGAATTCGAAGGGGTCCGGGCAGGCAGGCTATGAGCGGCAAAGCTGTGTCACAAAAGATAGTCTTTATGAGCTACAACACTACTTTGTCCTGGCAGCATTTGACTGGATTGCAAGGCAATGCAGAACCGAGGAAACTCGACCGTTTGAGGTGAATGCTGACCTTTGACAGTAAACAAGTCTTGTCTCTTTCAAGCGAGCTTCAGATGATCATCTGTGTACTACCAATTCATCCAAGACATCCTAGAGGAGACAGGGATGAGGGGAAAGCAAGCTACAATGAAAGCGTCTTCTACTTCTGTGTGGAGGTCCTGTGGATGCATGTGTATATGTGGGGGAAGCACGAATTTCTCCTGACCGTTGAGAATTACCTTTTAGAGTGCACTGTAGAATTGAGAGAGAGAGAAAGACAGAGGTGGAGACAAGAGGGAGGGTGTGTGTGTGTGTGCGCGCGCCAAATTGTGTGTGTGACGATGCAAGTACCGTACTCTCGCGAAATCGCTCACATACTCCTTTTCTCTCTCTAGATATTTTGTTTGTATTGCTCTTCTGCAGACTGCTATCACCTCCTCTCGCTTCTTTCCTCTCTCTACGCTTCTCTGATCTGTAGTCCCCACAAGCGCACCACCACAACCACCAGTGCTACGCAGCGAGGTCCACCTCTTCTGTCGTCTCTCTCCTCCGTTTCCTCTCTCTACCGTCCAATTGGCAATGCCCCATTTCTTCTCTCTCTATCTCTATTGCCCAAATGATCCACCTGCTACCTTGCCGCCATTTTGCTTGCTGCCACTTCCAACTCCAAGCATGGAGACAGGACTTTTTCTGCTGAAAGTTAGTTGCGAGGAGAGGGACAGGAGAGATTATTGCAAGGCTTTCCAACTAGGCGTATGAGAAGTCTCTCGTCCTCCCTCAAGGACTATCCTCCTTTGCGCACATGCTACATCGCTTTTCTGGAGGAACGCAAGAGAGAAAAGAGAAGAGTGAGGTAAGGGGGGACAGAGAGAGGGGATCTGCAAGGGAAGCTTCCTTTACTCGAAAGTGTAGATAAAAGCAATGAGCAGGAAAGCCCATTCGCACCAAACGCTCTTCGCAGCGCAGAGAGAGAGAGAGAGAGAGAGAGAGAGAGAGAGGATTGTATTGGTGGGCACTGGATTGGGTGCACCAACTCGGTGGGTGAAGGCCAAAAGCCCAAAGGCATCAGAGAATGCGTACGCAATCTTCGCTCTCTCTCTCTCTCTCTCTCTCTCTCTCCCCCCCCCCCCCCCCCGGCAGCTAGCATACGCCAACCACACACAAAAGAGCGCAGTGCGCAGGTGAGGAATAATCTCCAACAAAGGCTGCACTTCTAAGGGGGGGGGGGGGGCGGGGGGGAGAGAGAGAGAGAGAGAGAGAGTTTGGACATTGTTGACGACACCTTACGCCTTTACCATCAAATTACGGTTGTGCCTGTGACCTCGGTTGGATTTGGGAATGCGAGCCCCATCTCTTACGTACGTGGTTATGCACTTGGGGCAGTGGGCACCCCTCCTAACCTCCACCTTCCAAGGCTATGTTCTCACGCTGCTTCTCTGTCATGTCAAGTTTCAACCATGGACCCATTTCTAGCTCTCCCATTCAATACCTAAGAGCACCTTCCCGTAGTGTAACTGAACCGCTTTTTTTGTAGCTGGCGGTTCGAGTTGGAAGGCCCTCTGAAGTTACAAGTACAATCCCATACCAGTCCACCTCATCGGCTACATCCAGCACCCACAGCCTGGCATCGGGCTATAGGCTCCTGCCTAGATTTAAACTACACTTTGCAAGCTTGGGTGGCGTAAACATTTTCCTATGTTGCTTTGTTAATTAAGTCTGTCGACATGGACGTCTATCACCTCCGCAACCCCCTCGGACCCCCTATCTCAGTAATCGTGTTATCCTGTTCGTCGCATTCTCTGTTGTAGAGCCTACAAGTGGCACCCTCTCTCTCTCTCTCTCTCTCTCTCTCTCTCTCTCTCTCACACACACACACACACACACACACACACACACAGTCAACCTTGAAAGTGCATCACGACATATACTACATGCACTCAGATGAACTACTTGGTTATTGGTGCGCTCGGCATGGCTATTGTGGCAATAAACGTCGCCCTCCAACATTGGGTCCAATTACGAGATGGCTTGAGCTTCACCTTGCAATCTAGCCTTCTGGAGGTCAACACATTGAAATCAAAGTTTGCACTTGTAGTTGTACACGCCCCTCATTCCATTGCCGCATGCGCTCAAAGCATGCTTCAGCGAAAAATGCGCTTGTTGGCATTTGGTATGTGAAACCTCGCAGCAAACACTTTTGGGAGACCTTCTTCCAATTCAATACAGAAGATGACATGCGACTTGAAGAAAATGACAAAATACCCAAAGCATGTTTCGACCACATTTGTGCGCTCTACATGATGATTTGAAGCACAAGCCCATTCCTCAACAAATCTTGGAGGTTGTTCCTTCACGTTACTTGCCAGTAGAGAGAAAGGTAGCCATGTTCCTACACGTGCTCGAAGTGGGGTGTCCATTGCACACCATTGCCAACTTTGTATAGTGTGGGCCAATCAACGGTGAGTCGAGTCTTAAGACAGTTTGTGTGTTCCCTCCTGTAGCACAAGACCACAATAATTTCATGGCCACAAAGTCCACAAGGGTGGAAAGCTATTAAGCAAGGATTCAAAGAGAAGCAAGTCTTTCCTAATCGCTTCATCACAATAGACGTCACTCACATTAACATGGAGTTTCCCACTGGGGAAGCACACACTCGTTGGTATGGTAGAGACCACAACTACTTCATGTGTTTGCAGGGAATTGTAGACAGCAATGTGAGGTTTTTTTGGACATTATGTGTGGCATACCAAGAGTATTTAATGACATTAGGATATTGTGAAACTCATCTATTTACATGAAATCGTCGGCTAATGCCATTTTCAATGGTGCTTCTGTGGTGTCCGATTGTTTATAGGTCAAGGAGTATATAATTGGAGATGGTGATCATCTCAATCTACCTTGGATAGTCATCCCATTTTCAGTTGCCAAAAATGATAGGGAAGCATTCACATTTAATTACAAGCTATCGAGCTTCAGAATTATTGTTGAGCGTACATTTGGGCGCTTAAAGCAAATTTTGGGCTACTTGCAGCAACACATCTGCAACCCGAATGTGGAATTCTTGCCCAAGGTCATTACAGCTTGTGTTTTGCACAACATTTGGATCAACTTTAGAGGCCTCAACCAAGTGAAGAGAGATATGGAATCAGACAATGAAATTGGAGCTCTGAATCCTAGTAGTGCTCGACATTGCACAATGGACATCTTGTTTAAAGTACGTGAAGGATTCAGGGCTTTTATGACTTTATTGTGCACTTTATGGAAATGTACTTAGTTGACTAAAAGATTATTTGGCTTTGGAATTAGGAGTAATGTGTGAGATACACAGGCTTCAATTTCTTCTATCCTTTTTAATGCTATTGTGTAATGTCAAGTCATATTTAAGAATTAATGAATTTTGGGTTTTGCAATAGCTCTTGATGTGACTCTCTATGCCAAGTTCCAGTGTAAGTTTGAAATTCAAAAAAGATATATATCATATGAAGCAACATTCAGGCTATAAGGCTATAAGATACAATAGTGGCAAATAATACATCACAAAGTCTTCCAAATAAGGTCAACACAAAGATAGACACACATACTTGCAGCCATTCCAGCATTACAGAACACATGAAAGCTTTTTAGGAGCACCACTACAAAATGCCATTAGACCACAGGAAGAATAGTGCACCTCTAATCTTGAGTTGTGTGCAGTGGACCATTGAGTCACAATCTTATTCAAGGAGCGGGACAAATTGTTGTTACTCTCCTTGACACTACAACACGTCGCGTGAATATCGACGAGTGTCTCGACGGGTAAAAGTTTGTTTTAAGAATAAAAAGCCTTGGTATAAGCGTCAGTATCAACACTGGTATCGCATCGTTGGTATGCTCGCTAGTATACTCACCATCGGAATAAGCAATGAAATGAGCGTCAGTATAGCCGCTGAAATATGCGTCGAAAAGACAATAGCATTCCAACGCTGATAACAACTTGCATATCAACGCTACTTTCAAGGTACATATCGATGCCTGTTTCGAAGCTCATACCAGTGCCTATTCCAACACCTGTATTGGTGCCAAAACCTGCAAAAAAAAAAATGGGTAGAGAGGGCTGGGAATTGATGTTGCAGGTACTATAGCACCAGGAACCAGCCCTCTCTGCCCAGGAAGAGTGCAAAATCAACCACACTCCACCTACATTTTGACGTTGAAGAGCGAGAGGTACATTCAGTCAGATTAACAAAATTGTAAGCATAACAAAACTCTTGGGGTGGTAAAGCCCAATGTGTCGCGCCTGAGTGTTGGGCAGCTGGAGACTAACTGGGAACTAACACTAACCATTCATTCTACATAAAATAATAAGGACTCCTAACCCTAACACTATTGTGTTTGGAGTCCACCCAAACTTGTGTCTCATCTCTTCTTCTCTCTTCTCCATTGTTGCACACACACACACATGCTCTTGCACGCACTCTTCAATTGGTATCAGAGCTCAGGGATTGGGAGCATGGTAGAGAAGCAGCAAAAACTACAACACATTTTTGCAGATCTATTTTGGCCTATCAAAATGTCTTCATTCAAGCCGATTCCCTATCACCCTTACCGATTTTTTGTCCTCTTCAACTCTGCAGAAGAAAGTTTTCTCGAAATCTTCACCAATTTTGAGATACGTCACTCAGACTGCCTATAGGTCGTGAGTACAAGCTGTAGATTTTTACAGATATGTTTTGACATGTTAAAACAGCTTATTTCATGTCCATTCTCATGATTCCAACCGTTTTGCGTGGTCTACAACTTTGCAGAAGGAAGTTTCTACAGATTTTGCACGGTTTGAGAGATATTCAGTTTTGCACGGCTTGAGAGATATTCAGTTCATACAGCAGGGTGGTCTACCTTCCTCGGTTCTTCTGCGTACAGGTTTTTGTTGCAAACTCTTTCTGCAATCTCTATCACATGCATATTTGATGTAAGATCTTGAGGGTCTATTAAATCAGACAAACTGCTGCAGCGGTTACAGAAAAGGGTTTTCGTGGTTGATGTAAGATCTTATGCGGTTTATGTATTGTGATGGAAATATGCAAAGTCTATTGTTGAGGGTCGTGGTAAGGTTTTATTGAGCTGGGGGATTCTCAAATGTGGAGATCCTTTCGATGATACAGGTTTTGGAGCGAGCCCCCGACATCCCCATATTGTCGGCATCGACATAGGATGTATGTTTATGCGGTTAGTGCAGTATTGATGTGCATCTGCTGACCCGCCATTGTTGGCATTGCTGTCATCTTAATGCGTATGCGTTTGACAGTGTTCAGTTGGTCAGAGACATTCATCTAGAGTTCGAGACATTGACAGTGACAGTTCTTTGAGATTCTATCTTGCTAGCTTAGCCACTTTGGTCAACGTTTCAGTCATTATACACATTTGTTTTGGGTTCAGAAGTCAACTTTGTAGGGGAGACTCTGCCAAAATGTTTCAGGTTTTCTATCATCTTCTTTAGTGCAGTGGATCTATCACTTTTGTTCCTTGTCAAGTGATGGCTACATCATCGGAAGCAAAGTGCAGCATCACAAGTTTATTGGCTGAAAACGTTAGTTGATTTGAAGATGGATGAGGGCACACCCATATGCAACCATCTCAATGAGTTCAACACAATTTTCAGTCAGCTTTCTACACAAGGAGTCAATTTTGACAATTCAATCAAAGCAATGTTCTTGCTAGTTACGTTGTCAGAAAGTTGGGATACTTTCCGCATAGCCATAAGTAACTCAGCACCTCCTGATGGTTTAACATGTGCTGATGTTGAGGGCAGTTTGCTTATCGAAGAGGTTAGCAAGAAGAATCTTGATGCTTCTCGTGGTACTAGCAATGCTCTCTTTGTTCGTGATCGATCACAGAAAAAAAGCAAGCAGAATCAGAGGAAAATCTCATAGCAAATCTCGTGGTCGAAAAGACATTGAGTGCTATCATTGTCACAAAAAGGGTCATATGAAGAAAGACTGTCGAAAGTGGAAACAAGAGAAAGGTAAAGACAAGAAGCAAGAAGAAGCCAAGACTAAGGAAAGCAATATAAAGATTGAAAAGATCAACATTGTTTTTGTTGAAGATTATGATGGAGACATTTATCTCCCATATGCCATGGATTCAGCATTTTTGGTTGCCACTGTTGACTATGCTTTACAGGATTGGGTTCTTGACTCGGGCTCATTGTTTCATGTGACTCCTCACAGGGAGTGGTTCAGTACATATGATGCAACCCGTAAAGGTCGTGTTCGTCTTGGCAATGATTTTGCTTGCGACATGGTTGGTGTCGGCGATGTGCAACTAAAATTTCAGAATGGTTCTTCATTCATGCTCAAGAATGTGAGACATGTGCCGAAGCTTACCAAAAGCTTGATTAGTACATGACAATTGGATGATGCAGACATATGTCTCAAAATGAATGAAAATCTTGTCTCGTTTTGGTTGTGTTCTTGGCTTCAATTTCTCAAACTTTTCAGTTTGTGAGCATTGTCTTTATGGTGAACAAACACAGTCACCACACAAAGGGGAAGCACTCAAAAAAGTGAGCCATTAGAGTTAGTGCATAGTTATGTGTGTGGACCTATGCCTAACGTATCCATGGGAGGCTCATTATACTTTGTTCCATTCATAGATGACTTCTCACAAAAAGTGTGGGTATATCCTCTCCGGAAGAAGGATGAAGTTCTTTCAAAATTTTAGAATTTTGTAGCATTAGTGGAGAATCAGTCTGGCAAGAAATTCAAGCGCTTTAGGTCAGACAATGGTGGTGAGTATGTCTCTAAAGCCTTTCTGAAGTTTTGTGATTCCAAAGGCATCAAAAGAGAGTTGACTGCTCCATATAACCCTCCACAAAATGATGTTGCTGAGAGGATGAAATGTACCATACAAGAGAAGTTATGTATCATGTTGTCTAATGCAGAGTTGCCTAATGGATTTTGGGCAAAAGCATTAGCAAGTGCTGTCCATCTTATTAATAGATCTCCTAACAAGGCTTTAGATGAGAAGGTACCTAAAGAGCTTTGGTCTAAGAAGCCACCTTCTTACAAGCATCTTAGAGTCTTTGACTGTGAAGCGTATTGCCATGTTCTAAAGGAGTTTCAAAGCAAGTTGGCTCCTAAGTCAAAGAAATGCATATTTCTTGGCTATGGCAATCTTGGTGAGATGGGATTTCAGTTATGGAATCCTGAAGCTAAAAAGATAGTTCGTAGAAATGATGTATACTTCAACGAAGAAAAGATGCATAAGAAGCCTATGCATACAGTGGAGTTCAGGAGAGTTATCTTCCAAGAAGATGGAGTTGTCCACAATAGGACTGAAGTGCCTAATGTCAGACAACAAGGACAGAATCTTCATGTAGTACAAGATGTTGTTGAGGGACAACCGGCTCAAGAAGTTATTAGACGATCTACAAGAGTTTCCTCCTAATAGATTTACTCCCTCATTAGACGATATTATGTGGACAGATTGCGAAGAGCCTTCCTGCTATAAGGAAGCCACGTCAATGGATGACAAGGCAAAGTGGGAGAAAGCTATGGAATCATAAATGGACTTGTTGCATAAGAATCGAACTTGGAAGTTGGTTTGATTGCCTAAAGGTAAAAAGGCATTACCATGCAAATGGGTGTATAAGCAAAAAATTACACCACATGATAATAAACCCAAGTACAAGGTATGACTTGTTGCTAAAGGATTTAAGCAGCAGCAGCAGGGTATTGACTTTGATGAGATCTTTTCTTCGGCTGTCAAGATGACTACTCTGCGGTGTGTACTTGTGTTGGTTGCTAAAGACGACATGGAACTTGACCAGATGGATGTCAAGATGGCGTTCTTGCATGGTGATCTTCAAGAAGAAGTTTATATGCACCACCAAGAAGGTTTTGTTGAGAAGGGCAATGAAGACTTGGTGTGTCAGTTAGAAAAGACTCTTTATGGTCTAAAACAATCATCAAGGGAGTGGTATCGTAAATTCTACTCGTTCATGCTCTCTCAAGGCTACAGACGTAGCGATATGGACCATTGCCTCTACACTAAGCGAGCTAAAGATGATAGTTTGCTGATTTTGGTCCTTTATGTGGATAATATGTTAATTTTCGGGAAATGCAGGGATGAGATTTCAGCCTTGAAGTCAAAGTTACATGCAAACTTTGAAATGAAAGAGATGGGTGAAGCAAGCCATATCCTTGGCATGCGCATTAGGCGAGACAGATGCAAGAAATTGGTCTATCTGTCACAATCTGAGTACATTGCTAAAGTGATCAAGTGTTTCAATATGGAGAGGGAGAAGGCATTGAGTACTCCATTGCCTCCATATGTGAAACTTTCTAAAAATGATTGCCCTAAGTCTGAAGAGGAAAAGGTTGAAATGGCACTTGTCTGAAGAGGAAAAGGTTGAAATGGCACAAGTGCCTTATTCATCTACAGTTGGGATTTTGATGTATGCTATGATTGCTACACGTCCTGATATTGCTTTTGCAGTGGGAGTTCTTAGCAGAGATATGTCAAATCCAGCCAATAAACATTGGGAGGCAGCGAAAGGGGTTATGCGATGTTTGAATGGTACAAAAGACATGTGCATTTGCTTTGGAAGAAAGGAAGCATGTGTAATGGGTTACACTGATGCAGATTATGCAGGAGACTTGGACAAGAGAAGGTCCACTTTAGGCTATGTTTTTGAATTCACTAGAGGTGTAGTTTCATGACGATCTCGTTTGCAAGATTGTGTTACCTTGTCTACTACAGAGGATGAATATGTTGAAGCTTCAGAAGCTTGCAAGGAAGCTATCTGGCTTGGTCAGCTGGTGGGAGATTTGAGAATCAATGTTGAGATGCCTATGCTACATTGTGATAGCCAAAGTGCTATACAATTGGCAAAGAATCCAGTGTTTCATGCAAAGACAAAACATGTGGATGTGAAGTATCACTTCATTCGTGAGGTGCTTGAGGACAAGCGATTGCAGCTTGCCAAGATTCACACCACTGAGAATCCTACTGATCTTCTAACAAAGGGATTGCCTTCAGAGCGGTTTGCATATTGTCGGGCACCCATGGGTTTTGGGTAGATGATCATGGTCATCGTCTACCTGTATTGTATGTATATATACATTGTCACCCCAGCTTAAAGGCACATTGTCCTTTAAGTGGGAGGTTGTTGGGGTGGTAAAGCACAATGTGCCACACCTAAGGGTTGGGTGGCCAGAGACGAGACTAACCGGGAACTAACACTGACCATTCATTCTACATGAAACAACAAGGACTCATAACCCTAACACTATTGTGTTTGGAGTCCACCCAAACCTGTGTCTCATCTCTTCTTCTCTCTTCTCCATTGTTGCACACACATACACACACGCTCTCGCATGCACTCTTCAGAAACCACAAAATCGAAAGCTTAAACATGACAAGATTCCAAAAGCATAACCATAACGGCGACTCCCAACCATAGGCACAACGACATGAAGATTTTCCAACCATAACTAAAACATGACTTAAAAACCGCAAGTATAACCATAATGTGATTGCCAAACCATATTTGTAAAACCATAAACATAACCATAACCATAACGTGATTGCCAAACCATATTTGCAAAACCATAACCTTCATGTACGTAGATCCAGTACAAACTTTAATCTAGTATATGCGGATTACTTAAATGCATCGATCTAATACGGACCGATCCTCAACATACCGCAAACTCATTTGCATTTTTTGTATCCGTTTGCGTTTCTGAAGTCTATTTATGTTTTGAAATCTGTTTATGTTATTTTACTTTGTTGGTAGAAGACCGTTTACGTTTTTGAAGTACACAAGCCGTTTCGAAAGTCTGTTTAATTATTAAAATTAAGTCAGTTTGAGTTATTTTACTTCGCTTTCCAAAGTCCGTGTAAGGTTTCCACCTTTCTAGTCGAGGGAAATGAACTCAAGGCTTTATGAGAAAGCATTGGGTGTACAAACAGGTAAAACACTATCTCGAAAGCAATTATTGGTATTTTTAAAATCTTAAGCACAACAAACCTATAGCCAAGAACTCTCAAAACTAAATTCGGGTAAAAACTAACACGCTATCCTCTCTGAAAGATTCACTGCCACTTTAAATTGCAAAAATAATTGGATGGTTTTTAGTAATCATTAAAGCTTAGGACTTTCATTATAACCCTTAGATATTTTCTCAGATATTTATCAAAATAGCAGAAAATAGCACAGAAAATTAGCAGATTTGATTGTTACAGCAGGCAGGTGCTGGGAAGGGGCATCATTGATCTCCCAGCGATTGAATTACCAACAGGGGGTGCCATCTTGAGCCTGGGGGTGCTTGAGCTGCAAGTAACTGCTACATTCAGTCTATGACTAGAAAAAGCTATAAATAGGACCCCAAGCTTCTCATTTTTGGTAAGACTCGAAGTCTTGGCCAGAATTCTCTCATGCAAGAGAGATACTTCACAAAAATCACTAAGAGAGCAAAATTCTAATTGATTAAGCAAGGTAATTATACTAATCTCAGTTAACTAGCAATTTATATCTAGTTTTTAATTAAAAAAGATTAGATCATTATGTACTATTAAACACTCTATTATAAATTATTAAAGTGCTAATTATTTAATCTTAATGAAGATTAATAATCTACTTAATTACTAACCCTAAGTAGGATTAAAATTGTTTAATTTTGGTCTTAATTAATGAGAAATATATTAATCAAGCTCAATCAACTCTAAAATAACTATTAGAGCTTAATTATGCTATTAGAAAGCTAGGAAAATTATATGTTAATTTCTATAATTAAGTAGGCAAAAATGAGCTATTTTTAACTATAAAACTAATGAAAAACTTAGTAAACCAACTCAACAAATAACAAGATAATTACCAAAATTAGAAAACATTGTTAAGAACACAGGGTAATTATCTCATTACAAAAAATTAGTTTAGATAATTAATTAAGCTAAAATTTATTGATTTTAATAATAAATTAAAAGGAGAAATTAGTTAACTAATTTAGATAATTATAAGAGTTAGTAAACATCATTAGTAAGCTAACATAATTATGTAATTAATAAAAATTATTTTAGTTTTTTAATTAAGCTAAAATTGACTGATTTTAACTCTAAGTTAAAGAAGGAAATTAGATAATTAGTCTAGATAATTATAAGGTAACTGCTAGAGTTATTAATCATCATTAGTAAAAGCGGTGAAAATTATCTCATTATCAAAAATCTAGTTTTGCTATTTCATTAAGCTAAAATGGATTAGTTTTAGCTTTAAGTTAAAGAGAAATTATATAATTATCCTAAATAATTAAAACATAATTTAAAGAGTTAGTAAACATCATTACTAAGCTAAAGTAATTAGCTCATTAATAGAAAATTATTTTAGTTATTTAATTAAGCTAAAATTGATTGATTTTAACTATAAATTAAAGAGAAAAATTAGCTAATTAGCTTAGATAATTAGAAGAAAAAATTTCAGAGTTATTTAACATTATTAGTAAGAGGAGATAATTAGATCATGACGAGAAAGATAGTTTAGCTATTTATGTAGGCTAAAATTATCTAATTTAAACTGTAAATTAAAGAGGAAAATTAGTTAACTAGTTTGGATAATTACAAGGAAATTATGAGACTTAGACAGGGATTTCATTAACGTAATCACGATTGGGTGATTATGTCAATAACTCTAGTATTTACACAAAAAATTCACGTGATCACGTAATTGTTAACGTGACTTTGATTTTGACCTGCAAAAACCTATAGAGCCGGTTAGTCCTGTGGGACCCGTCGGGCTTTTTCATTTTCCCGACGGGCTCGCCGGGTATATGCAGTAGCCTGGTGGGCCCGTCGGGAAAATGAAAAAGCCCGACAGAAGTAATCATATATAGTAAATAGTGTGCTTACCCCGGTCTTTTAGCTAGGCAAATCCTTGGGGAGTGTATCGGAGTGCCGGGTATCATCTCCTTGTGAATTGACCTAAGGTTACAGAGTCACAGGTCCGAAACCAAAACAACTGAAAACTTGGAGAATCATGCTCATTGCGAAGAAGCCATTGGTCCAAATGAGGGCTGTAATTGGTTTTAGAAGATGAGCATATGTAAATGACGAGTAGATAGTCAAGGGTCGGATGTCCTCTACTAGTGTACTGGGCATATAAAGATCCTTGAAGTCTTGCATTTGAGTTGATTTACACTTGCCACTCCACAATATAAGAGCTATAATCCTTGATTGGGTTAAAATAGCTTTTATATATTGAATTGGTTACATGGGTGGACTACAATCCTTCACTGGGTACAAGTAGTCCTTAATTGAGTGATTATATTGAAGATTTATTTGCGTTAGTTCATGCATTGGTTTATACAGAGAGTGCATTATGTATTAAGATAGATTATTAGTGCATGAAATGACCAATCATATATTTTATTGCTTTCGTTTGTTTTTTTGCAGCAAATGAAATTAGCTGTGTCTTATTGTTTGCAAATCAAAGTAAACATATAAATAATCATTATAATAATAATTGCATAGAGAGATTCATAGCATTGTTATAGTTATTATGCCATGCATATAGTACATTGCAATGTGTATGGTTGCTCACAATATAGGTGATTGATATGTGGATTGACTAGCGTGCATTGAAAATCTCATATTGTGCATCATGGTTACTTTCATATTGAATGGTTTTTAAATTATAATATATATTAAAAATAAGAAAAATGTTTCAAAAACTGAATATCTTGTTCTTTTGTCTTCAGTTTTAATTTAAAAGCAATGGAGCAAAATGTGGGCACAAGTGGTACGAAGAAGCTAAAGAATAAAAAAGCTCTTGGCAAAGAGTGGAAATATGCTCACAACATATGCGGCCGATATATGGAGTGGCAATAAATTTTGTCACACAACAAAATCAGGTGGTGTACCACGTATTAGGGATCATTTTCTGGGTAGCACTAAAAATAGTTGTAAGAAATGTGAAGATTCTCAGGCACCTGCAGTTGCAAAGCGTTTGAGAGAAGAGCTCGCCAAAAAGGGTGGCAAGAGACAATAGATATATAGCTTTGTGCCTTCGAGTCAAGAGTTCCCAGAGCCAAATATTAACTCCGTAGATCCTATAGTGATGAAAACTAACCTTGGAGAACAATCTGCACAAGGAGAGAAAATTCCAGGCAGTGTTCCTTTTAAACGTCACAATGAAGGTGGACTTTGTCAAATGCGTCAGAAATCATTACATCAAAGCTTTGGAGTGCAGTCTCTAGAAGAAGCACAAACTGCACTCACCAAAGCAATATTCTTTACTGGAAGCGCTTTGGTCATGGTAGACAACAATCATTGGAAGGCTGCTTGGAAGAGAATTGGTGAGTTTGGTCCAGGATTTTCAGCTCCTTCTTATCACAGGATAAGAAATTTTTTCTTGGACAAATGTTACATCGAAGTCAAAGAGCCTGTTGGCAAAATAATACTTGGGAATATTTCACTTTCAGGATGTACGATTGTGAGTGATGACTCGTCAAATGTTCAGAGAAGACCGCTGATCAATGTAATGCTGGTTTGTCCAAGGGGAGAAACGTTTATAAAGGCGATTGATAGTTCTGGTAATACATTTTTGAGGTCTTGATTAATGTAATTAAAGAAATTGGTGCTGAACATGTCGTTCAAGTAGTCATGGACAACGCAAAGAATTGTAAGAACGCCAGTAAATTAATAAAGAAGTGCATTCCACATATTTTTTCCAATAATTGTAATACGCAGAGCTTGAACTTGGTGCTGAAAGATTGGTACACTAGCGAAGAAACCACATGGTTCGCCAAAATAATTGATACATCACGTCAGGTTGTGAAATTTATCTTGAAACGACAAAGAGTGCTCGATTTGTATAGGATGCGCATGTTAGTGATGTTGAAACTTCCTGCTGAAACTCGATTCTGCACACACTTTTATACCTTGGAATCAGTTCTCCGTAATAAATGTGATGTGATTGACACATTCAATTGCGCGGCCTTTGATGATGGCAGCTTGAACAGAAAGAAAAAGTGAAAGATAAAATTACATGTCTACGTGGCAATGTAAACAAGGTTGCTTGGTGGAGGAGTGTAATGGATGCATACCATGTAATGATGCCCGTTATGTTTTCGATCCGCAATCTTGATCAAAGGGCACCAAACTTGGGCAAAGTGTGGATGACATGGTGGTCAGTCCAACAAAGTCTTGAAAATCCTGAAGAGCTGAAAGAGTCTGTAGTAGAGAAGGAGTGGCGATTACCATTCTCTGGCAAACAACGAAAAATTTTGGCTAAGTATTTTCATGCAAGGTGGAAGAGCGCTCATAGTCCACTCCATAGCGTGGCTTACATGCTCGATCCAGAGTATTGAAATTTAGATCTAATGTCCAATACAGAGATGGTAGGTGATTTCTATCATGTGGTCAACACGTTCCACTCCAACGTTCAGGACCAAATTGATTGCATCAAAGAAATGAGTGCATTTAGATTAAAAGAAGGTCCTTTTGCGAATGATTTTGTACAGGTAATGGCAAAAGAGCAACCTGCATGGAAGTGGTGGATGATGAATGGTGGAGAGCATTACTCTGCCTTACGTCCCCTTACAATGAAAGTACTCGCACAATGTGCAGCAAACTCAAGTTCAGAGAGAAACTCGAGTATGTACAAGTATGTTCACAGCACTATTCGCAACAGACTATTAGCAGACAGAGCAAAAAAATTAGTGTATATGTATTGCAACAAAAAGATATTGAATCACATCGAAAGTGCTGGCTACAAGGAGGAAATGCCAACCTGGTTGTATGACTGTCAAAAGGAAGATGAAGAAGAGTTCAATGTTGGTGTATCTCAATGCACATTAGACGAAATAGAAGAGAATTTGATAATAGATGTGGAGGTTGAATTACAAGGAGAACCACAACACTCAGACTTAGAATCAGATAACAACTCAACTGATTCAATATAGCTTGAGAGTAGAATGAGTAAATGTCAAAAACCATTGTAAAAGACCTTGTATTCAAATGTGTTTTGAGTAATTACAATGCTTCGTATTCGCGATAGTACATAGTTTGCCGATCTCAATTGTGTTGCCCTAAAGCAGCATCTTGCTCATCAAACAGATTTCTAATTGTGCTTGGGGTATGTGGGTGTGCTTGCTTGAATTTATATTCGTTTGCCATGCCAAACATAATACATATTCCTTGTGGAATATCTTGTGAACAAATTGCGCATCGACTACTATTTTGCATCAAACAAATAAGACAAACTAAATGATAATAATGACCACATGTCAATGTATAATATCCACTGCATCCATCAAAATTCTTGTAGCAAACTGGACATTGGGAAGATGAGGATGCATCTGAAGTAGACAAGGGGACCAACTTCGGATGCAAGACAAGGTGGCTGATGTGTGTCCCTTGTACAGGTGTTGGATTCACTCGCTGTGTCAGATTTTGAACGTCTTGCATTAAGCGGTGAATGCTTTTCTCCATCTGGACTTGTGAGGGTTGTGGTGTCTGGGTGGCTATAGAAAGCCGTGTTATTTCTGCATCTTTCTCTGCTAACTGTGTCGTGTAAATATCCTTCTCTCTTTTTAAGTGTAGGTTGGCGCCTTCCATTATCAATGCCAGCTCATCTCGAGTGAAAGTGACACAACTCTCCCTTAAATCATGAGTGGCAATAGTTGTCTCCTTTGACGAGAAGTTTACTGGTCGCTATTGCACAAAGTGAACATATAACCTTTTTGCAAAATATAGCGCACAATCTGCATTGTGCAGGGGATGGCCATAAACCTCCAAATAAATCCTCTTAGCGTTATCTTTGATCGCATCATGGTTTCACTTCAAAACCTTCCACCTTCCTTTCTTGATCTCTGCGTCCTCACATGGCCATATTGTCTTGATCATGTCCTTTGTCACTTCTTTATTGATCTCTTTCCATTGCATATGGTTTGGATTTGCCCACTTTTGAGAGTCGGCGAGCAGTACGCATCACTTGTTGTGCCAACATGCCGTGTGCCAGAGACTTCATGCGCTGAAATGCATTAACAGCCGTTTGTTGTTGATCATCAGGCAGTGATTGGGCGCCAATATCTTGTTCTTCATCGGCCATTTTCTCTTAGAGCTACAATCAATAGATAGACAAATATTCAATATCATTGGCAAATATATATTCTCACTCATTGGGACACTGCGTGGAATCCACTAAATCAAACCACAACAAATGCGACTAATTGAACCACAAGGCAAATTTGAAATACTGATACTTAAATGACAAATTTGAAATGACTATAGACAATTGACTAAATTAAGTGAACCACTTCAAACCAAATAATACACTTCAATAAGAAAAAGAATACCGTGGACAAGACATATGTATATCATAGAAATGTTTAAATCGGATAAAATGATGGTGCAAGTCCAACAAGTGGACGTTGGACAGGGTTAGGGTCTGTCTTTAAATGTTCTTTGAAAAATATCAACACGTCAGAAGCATTCCTTCTTTGCTCCCGCTCTTTTAACTTCATCCAACAATCTACTTTAATTCGAATAGCCCTCATAACATCTTCGTCCGGGTGGTGAAAAACTTCTTCTGGAAAATAAACTTTTCTGGCTGCACTCCAAAAATCTGCGAGCATGTCAAATAGGTAGCCCAATTCATACATGTCACTCGCTTTTGTGTATGCATCTATGCACCGTGGACCGTATAGTTCAGGAGCAATCCACGATCGCTTAGCCATCTCGGCATTCCCTGCTCTCTGTGCATTCAAAACTGCTTCGTTTGACTGTGCGCTTGGATGTAGATAATTATTTGCTACACGCTTAGCTGGTGTTCTCAGCATCATACCCCAATCAATGATGCCGACGCGGGGTTTATTGGTACGAGTAAAGTCCAACATTACGTTAAACGAGTGCAGGTCATTGTGCACTATACCGGTCAAGTGGGCAACCGCAATGCCGTCGATTAAGGCATGACAAATTGCTAGCATTTGCTCGATCACTCCTTTGATCCGCATCATGTCTATCTCGCTTATAGGAAGATTTTCCACAGGCAATGACCTCCAACTGTGTTGTAGCCTGTGCATGTGTCGTCTGAACAATCCGTGAGCAAACGGTAAGCAACACATCATGTCGCCCATGGTACCCCCATTGTAGTATGGGAATATCGTGATCCAAGGAGCTTCTGTAGTAAACCCAATGCACCTTACAATGGAAGGGTGAAGCGTTTTCATTCCTTGCTCTGTCTGAAACCTGTCAAATTTCGCCTCACTCCTCCCTTGTAACATTTTTCCACATATGTAATGTGGTCTAGAAAAAATGAGATGCCTTTGATAGTGTACAATGTGCACACACCAAAGGAGCCTGCCCCAATCCTCATACCTTCTACCAAGGCTTCGTGAGGGATGCCGACAAGATGAGCGCACTTTGCATTCAAAGCAATGCGCATGATTGTGTCGGTGCCACTGGCATCGGATCGACCTCCCAAAGCTGCTTGCGCATCTTGGGCCATCTTCAATCTCTTGGGTAAGGCTGCTTGGTCCTGCGCTTTCACACGCTTCATCTTTACCTTCTGTTATTCCCACAATTCATCCCAGAGCTCTACTTTTGATATGTCATAGGCAGGTGGGATATCTTCCTTTAAGTCTCTGCAACATACTTTCATATTGCCCAACACTGTCCTGACCTTGTGGTGGGGGTCAAATTATCGTATCCCAGCTGGAAGCAACAACTCATATTGGCCTTCAAGTCGCAACCTGCGCTCTGTGTTCTTCCATATAGCGCTAGTGATGTCTTTGATGTAGACATTGCTTTCACTAATCTGTTGTATGCGATCAGCTGCACATGATGAGATTGCCCAAATACATTCTTTACGAATGGCATGCATCATAATACATTTCTTTTGCTCTGGCGTCATATTTGCATTGGATAATAAAAAAACAGCATATCAAATATAAATTCATGGTTATGAATGATACTAACACTCTCACACTATCTCAGGTAAACTCTGAACCACCACTTGAAGACTTTAACAAATGTGCAAGGAAATATTGATAAAAATTGAAAATAATCTTCACTTAAAATTGCAATCTGTTACACGTGTAAAAAGCAGTTCAAACAAGTGGTTTATAAGAACTTAATTCAGATCAAACAATACATGTTAACAGTCTGGCACATTTCAACATATATTGAATTTTTAACTTATATTTCTCTCCGTGCGCACATACTAATTCAAACAAAGCACACACCGACTTAAAAACTTCAAAAACATTTAAAACATTGAAAGTATACAAATTGGATTAGCAAATTGTGTTCACACACTTTTTTACATAGAATTTATGTAAATGTAGCAATTAAAAAGCGATGATAATTGATGCTCTTTAAAAAGATACAAAAGAATATTTAACATGCAAATTGTGTGCATTTAGATTTTTTTTACAGAGAATTTATGTAAATGAAGCATTAAAAATAGCGATAATGCTTGAGAGTCCTTTAAAAAGATTAAAAGGAATATTAAATATGCAATTTGTGTGCAAATACTTTTTTACATGTAATTTATATAAATGGAACATTTAAAATAGCGATGATTGATGAATAAAGTATTCTTTTGAATATGATTAGCTAGTATATAATTTCAAATGGACAGTTAAAAACAACAAAATCAAACAATTCATACATTTTGTATATGAAATACTCTTCACAACCGCGTTATCGACCAAGTATTTCATATACTTAATACTTGAAAAATTAACAGCACATGCACATATAAATTATATGACGTTCGTACGGTCGGGTTAACGACTTGAACACCACATTTATGCAAAAACAGATGCTTCTAACAAACGACACTCTATTAGCCGCGTTACCGATTGAGTTCCGCCTGAATCTAAGGAAAAAAAATGACCTGCATACAAACATCATATAGCCGCATTACCGACCGATGCCCATATGTTTTTTGAAAAGGGGAAGGGAAGTTGACTTACCATAAGGATACTAGATTCGCCGCCGTTACTGACGTAGTATCCAGACAGTAAGCCAGTACTTACCACAAGGACACCATCTTCCCCGCATCACAGAGGTGATGCCCCCGTGATAAGCACTGTTTCGTAGAACAACTTACACACACACACTCCCATTGTGTGGTAAGGTACCTTATTACTGTCGTGCAATACGACAAAAGGCACGCTACCACACAACGTATACACACACACAACACATACCCGGATCGTCTCTCCTCTCTCCTCTCGACGTACCTGCAAAGGTGGTCGCAAGCTCTCTCTCTCTCTCTCTCTCTCTCTCTCTCTCTCTCTCTCTCTCTCTCTCTCTCTCTCTCTCTCTGTGAAGATGAAAGCAAGACAAAAATACACCCAGCGGGCCCCGATCGGGCCCGCATATATATAACGCTGAGAGCCTGCCGGGCTTTTTAGTATCCTCGGCGGGCCCGCAGGGAAAATGGTGAATCGCGAGAGCCCGCCGGGGATACTGAAAAGCCCGACGGGAATTTTGTGGGTTTGCAGGTCACTATTAACCGGGTTCTGTGTGATTATGTTTATTGTGATCATGTAAATGTGTCAATAAGACCTTGTGATCACACAAAATTTGACATAATTATGTAAATATTAAATCCTTGGACTTAGGACCATCATCAACTAGCTGTGATAATGATATCATAATTAGGTAATTAGTTTAAGTAATTATAATAGATCAAAAACCTTATTTTAAGCTAAAAATTGATTAGGATAAATAAAAATTATGGTTAAAAGTTTCTAGAAAAATTATTGGAAGTATAAACCATTGATAGAAAGTTGAGGAAATTCAATCTTAAGGAGATAATGAACTTAATAAATATTAAGAAAAAAAAAGCAAATCTTAGGCTTATTAAAAGAAGGAAAAAATAGAAAACGAGATGAAAAAATTTATAAGAAAATTAGGGGAGCTTAAGAAACCCTTAAGGAAGCTAAGATAAAATTATCTTACCTATGTAAGAAAATAAGGAATTACTAGGTAAAGAAATTACCATTTATGACTGTAAATTTAACCCTAGTTGGGGTGAAAAGAGGAACGAGATTCAATACGAAGGTGAAGTCAAGTTTTTTTTATAATTTACCTAATAAATAGATGTCCTTTTTATAAAGATAGAAGTCATGTCTCCAAAGAGGAGCCGAGTAAACCCTTAATCTGATGAGGAACCTTCTCTTAGATTGTCTCCTTGATTTTGAGGAATGGCTCTAGCAGTAGTTCGAAGGTTTTGCTCTTCTAGACATCTATTTCTATAGTGCCCCATTTGATTGCATCCATAGCACCTAACGTTTGGGAAGGTCTGCCCCAAGTTCATTGCTACAGCTACTCCACATTGTTGATATCCTTGGTTGAAAGTTCCCCTGGCTCTTCTCCTAAAAATATTAAATCCATTATAGTTCCTTGTAGAGTTGGTTTCTTCAGCTGCAAGAGGCTTGGCCCTGAGAAGGGCATCCTGAATTGATGTAGGCTTCATGCCTTTGAGACATGTACTCAAGGGTTTATTGAGGCCTTGATAGAAGCGGAAACCAGCTGCTTCAGTGTCATCTTGGGAGCATATCATTGTAAGGACACAAATTTTTTGTAGTACTCCTCCAGAGAGAGTCCTAACTGGCATAGACCAAAGAACTCATTTATCTTGATAGCCTGATGTGCAGGAGGGAGATAGCGTTCTTTGATTGCATGCTTCATTTTCTCTCAAGATGGACTGGTGGGATTATCTCTACACTGTTTCTTCCACCAAAGTTTGGCATCTCCGCTGAAACGGAACATGCCTAACATTGCTTGGTTTGCTTGAGCAGTTCTTGCAGCTTTAAAGTAGTCGTCCATAGCATCTAACAAAGCTTCGGCATCTCGCTCTAAATTGGGTCCCTCTCCTTTGAAGGTAGGAAGTTGGACTTCCTTTAGTAGTAATTTTTTCTCTTGAGTAACAATGTAAAGGCTATTTACGCAAGTATTACTCTGGGATTGAATTAGTGGAGTTTAGTACTAGATGAAAATATCTCTTACTTATACTTTTAACTTATCTGATACTCAAAAAATTTGCACACTAGATGAAGAAAATTGCCAAACCATAAACAAAACTGCTTATTGCATACCCATGAGAACCATAGTATGTACAAGAGCTAATACAATCCATGAAGATCCTACTATGTACAAGGGTGACGACAATTCTATACTAGAATCTTGTGGACTTTGGATGGATCAAATATATGATCAAAAGATACAACATCTTTTGGTCCACTAAAACTAGGGCCTACACCTATGGGCCTAATTCTACCTGGGTAGATTACTTTAGACACATGATCAAACACCCATTGATTTTTTGATACTTGGACACCATCTACTACAAGAGTTTCCTCTAGATTCTCTGTCTCAATGAGAAAGTATACTTCAATCACTTGAAGATCTTCCGCTCATTTGAGTCTTTTCATATTTAGTGCTAAACCTTCTAACTCTCCCACATCAATGAAGAAAATTCCACTAGATCCTGACTATCTGATCCTCCAAGTGGGAGGAGAAAATCTCTTGTCTAGCCATTTCATCATGCTTTTTTGCATTGAATAGCGTCGAGATAGGCATGTCCTCATAAACTTAATGTTGAAATCTAATGAATTTATGGTAGGCCTGATGGAAATCTTCCTGCAAAGATGGGGATAATTCTCTCTCTTTCTTTCTCTCCCTCTTTTCAATTAAATACCTCTTTAATCGAATTCGTCAAAGATCACTTATTTCAACCTAACACCTTTAAATTTTACTAGGTTCAGGATCTCAATTAACACACGCTCTGATACCTAGTGAGATGTCCCCAACCCACCAATCACCATGGGGTCCTTGACAGGTCTCTAGGCCTATGAAAGTCAGAGTCTCTAGGGAATATACCTTTACCATTGACAATGTCTTGGGTCTATAGCCCTAGAAGAAGACCTAGTCCTATCTTACAACGAAAACGGGACAACATCTTAAAAGTCTAAAAACTCTTTCAGCCCTATAACTTCCAGAAATTGAGCTAAGGTATCCTCAACCAATACTTTTTTCTCCCTAACAGATGTGAGGGCACAGCCGTTGGTGGGCTCCTCTTCCAAGTGAAGAAGTTTTCTAAAAGTTTTTAGCATGCGGGGATGGATAGTTACTTGACTAATCAGGTCCACCCATCCATGGTTGACAACCTTAGTCAATCTCCACTTACCACCCCGCACTCACACATGGTTCTTTTGTTTTCTAATTCCTATCACATTGTTTTAACAATTAAATAATGGTTTCTTTTAACTTTTCGTCATAGTGATCCCTTCAATCAAGTATTAAAGACAACATTGAAAAGCATTATTTTAGCAAACAGACATCTTTAAACTTAAGAGAGGGTACTGTCAATCAAAAACATTGACCATAATAACCATGACTAGTACTCTTCTTGTCTCAAGGCCACCTAAGGGTGAAAAAACGACACCCATTCCTTATTCATAATCTAGGGTGGAAGCCCATCACCCAAAGTTCGTGGTGCCCATACGCCAAAGTAGTTGCCCATACAACCGGGCGACTTCCTTAGGATAAAAACGGTATCCTAACTTATGTAGAAACATCAAGACATGACGCGGAGTAGAAATTCATCGTTCATGGGGGTAACCAACTTATCCATGGCTGGAAAGCCATCATTATTCGTCAAAATATACCAAGGAGTCGGAGGTGTCTTGAGACAAGCTGTCTTAAGGATGATCGATCATATCTTTCCTAATTGAACCAGTCTTAACCCAAACAATTCTTTCCTAATTTACAAACAAATGCACGTTGGTTGCTTGGAAGATGCCTTCGTTTTCAGCCAGTTTTCACTTTTTCTAATTCCTTACATACTCTTTTATGTATGCAATGTTAAAGAAGAACTTGAATTATTCAACTTAAATTATAATGAATACCCACCTGGGATTGGTCGGGTATTTGTTGCAGTGCTGGGACCTGAATGCTTTCATCTATAGGCCTACTACTAGGCTCAGCCTCGTGGTCATGCGACGTTGTAGCCCTCTTGGGAATATTGCCTTCCTCATCAGACTGAGGATTTGCTCGGGTCCTCTTTGGAGCCATGACTCTTATTCTCTGAAAAGGACATTATTTATTAGGTAAATTATTAAAAAAACTTGACTTCACCTTCGTATTGAATCTCATTCCTATTTTTATCCCAACTAGGATTAAATTTGTAGTCATAAATGGTAATATCTTGACTTGGTAATTTCTTAATTGCTTACAAAGGTAAGATAATTTTATCTTAGCTTCCTTAAGGGTTTTCTAAGCTCCCCTATTTTTCTTATAATTTTTTGTATTTTGTTTTCTAAATTTTCCTTCTTTATTAAGCCTGAGATTTGCTTATTTTTCTTAATATTTTATTAAATTCATTATCTCCTAAAGATTGAATTTTCTTAGCTTCCTATCAGTGGTTTATACTTTCAATAATTTTCCTAGAAACTTCTAACCATAATTTCTATTTATCCTAATTAAAGTTTTGCTTCAAATAGGGTTTTTAATCTATTATAATTACTTAAACTAATTAACTAATTATGATATAGCTATCACACCTAGTCGATGATTCCTACTACTTTGATAATTACCTCGTAAATATCCAAGTTAGTTAAATAAATTTTCCCTTTAATTTACAACTAAAATCAGTCCCGTTTGTATTTTTTGAAGTACATAAGCTGTTTTTGAAGTCTGTTTGTCTTTTTTATACCCTAAACCGTCGAAACACAGACATATCCTAGCAACGAAACCTTGAGCGTCTTCATACGGCCAAACACATAAGCAACTAGCCCTACCTAAGTAACGAAGCAGGTAGGTCTAAACATTTCGGCAAAGAGGTTGTTAACCTAAGTGGCTAGCCCTAAGCAGCAAGCCCTGAGCGATAAGTCTTAAGCGGTTTGAATGTCGATTCGCCCTAAGCGACTAGCCCTAGTTAAGCGGCTAAATGGCTAAATAACGAAGCGAGCGGGCCTAAGTGGCGCGGCTAAGCACCTAAATACCTAAGAGACTGTCCCTAAGCAACCAACCCTAATTAAGCGGTGTCAATATCGATTAGCCCTATGTGACTAGTCCTAAGCGGATAAATAAAGAAGGGGGAAGGACTAAGTGCCACGACTAAGCGACTGAATACCTAAGCGGCTAGTTCTAAATGGCTAGCCGGAGGTGGCTAACACTAAGCGGCTAACCCTAAGCGTGTAGCCTTCAACGACCTAAATAAGAACTAGTCCTGAGTGGCTAAGCAACTAGCAGGCTAAGCAGCAAGCCCTAATAAGATATTTGAATATCGATTAGACCTAAACGACTAGCCCTAAGCGGCTAAGTGGCTAAATAACAAAGCTAGTTGAGTTGCGGGTAGGACTAAGCGGGCTCGTCTAAGCGACTCAATACGTAAGCATCTAGCCTTCACCGGTCTAAATACGGACTAGTCATAAGCGGTGAAACCACTTATTACCTAATGGTTAGCTTCAAGGGGCTAACCCTAATTAAGCGAATAGCCCAAAGCGGACAACTACGTCCGATCAACATAACGTCAATTTGTCCTAAGTGATCGACATAACAACGCTTTGGAGTTGTAGCTGTCAAATGGATGAAGGGTCTACATCAGAGCTCTCCCCACCCCAAACCATACCCAAAAGTCTCGGTTAGTCTCTTTGGACTATCTCTTGCTTCCCTACCTGTCGCACCTACGGCTAGTCTCTTCGAACTACCATTACATGCCAACGAGGGAGGTGGTCTTCTTTGGTAGCATCCGTGTTCCCTTTTTAGATATAATGTGACCTAGATAATGCATATCAGTCTCAAAGAAATCACATTTTCATTCCTTTGCAAATTATTTATATTTTCACAATAACTCAAACACTAAACGTAAATGCTTTGAGAATTCTTCTTAAGATTTATTGTAGACTAGTATATCATCTAGGAAAACTACTATGAATTTCCCCAAGTATGGATGTAAAATGTTATCCATCATCATTACAAATATTGCTGGTGTATTGGCTAGCCAAAATGGCATAACCAAGAACTCAAAATGCTGAAAAGGGGTCCTAAATGCTGTCTTCACTTCTAGTCTAATTCTAAGTTGATGATAACCAGATCTCAGGTCTATCTTACTTTGACCTCAAGAGTTGATAAAAAACTCATCCATACACAACATCGTGTACTTGTTCTTAATTATTATATGTATAAGAGCCCTATGATCTATGCACATTCACATAGATCTGTCCTTCTTCTTAGGTGATGGGACTAGAACTAGGCCTAATAACATCTTTGTTTAAGTTTTTCGTTAACTATTTTTCCATATGCTGTGCTTTAGAGTGGATTAATCTATAAGCATGTTTGCTTATAGGTTTTGATCTTGGCACAACAATGATGCCATGGTCTACTTTTTGTGATGGCGATAAATTCTTAAGGGTCTCTTTTGCCTTGGATTTTTGTTTTTGAATGGCATGCATGCCAAAGAGGGTTCTCAAACAGTGGGTCTCGTCCAAGGCCGTCTTTTTTAGTGTGCTTGTCTAGGCAAACATTACTTACAATTTCAACTATGAAACTTTATTACTTTAATTTAAAACAACAAAATTTAAAAGAGAATAACAAGCAAATACCTTAGCTATCTGGCCTCTAGAGCTGCTCTGTGTAACTCCATGGAAGAAATGAGAGGGATAGAGCGGACACTACATTCACCTTGTAGGGTGATGACCCTACCACCATGCTCAAATTGTGTGTTATGCAAATAACTCCGAACTAGACTATGGCCCAGCTAGACAACCATTCCCTGTCTAAGTACACATTTTCTCTAGAAAAGTGTATGACTAGAAAGTCAAGCAAAGACTCATAGTCCTACATGGCTAATGAAACTCTCAAGACTACGGTATCCTATACCATCTTATCATAACCATTGGCCAATCCAATAGTGTACTCATGATCGCTCACAGTTTTGGTCAATCTTAACTTCTTATCCAAAGAGTAGTTTAAGAAGTTATGGCTAGCTCCATCATCTATGTAAGCATTGACTCTATGGCCACCTATTGTGCCATACATGCACACCATCTCATGAGGACCTACGCTAGGCTGCCACATAGTTGGTGTCACTAAACAAGCATGACTGTAATGCCTATTGCTCTGCAATGGAACAATAAGCACTACGGGAATGGATACCCTCACACTACCTTACATTATATGAACAACAAGGTATATGAAGACAGAATAGAAGACAATACACAAGAACAGAACACCGTTGTCTTCATTGATATGTAACAGAACATAGAATTACATAAGAATGATATATTGATTGCATGAAAGATATCCACAAAGACTGGTATGCTCCTCCAAATACACCCGCTGCTCGAGTGCAAATCGAGAACGGTGCAAAACCTTGTCATGTCCCATGATATCCCATGAAGAGCTGTCGTAAAGCCGCATGACTCCTAGTCCGTAATGTACGGACATCCGTAGGACCGCAATGTGCGGGTTATTCCGTAACACCTAGCACGCACGGTGGATTGCGTGAACCCACAGCTTTAGCCTCTTTGTGTCGAAGGCTCCGGTTGTTGCTCCTCTTCCCGCTCTGGTGACGAGGAAATATCGATGTAGCCAAATCCCCAAAAGTCTTGCCGATGGGCCCTGTAAACCTCCGCCAGCAACTGTGGATCTATCTCAGGCTGCTCTGGCCAAGGATCCCTTGAAATGAATTGCGTTGGCAAGGAAACAGACTAAGGGGCCTGTGGTAAAGGGGCAAGAGGGGTATGAATAGGGTAATACCGAGCCAAATATCTATTTAGAGCAGTCCAAAAAGGTGGACATGGCGGGAGACTAAGTGAAAAAGAATGAGCCAGTGTCTCCCCCCAAAAACAAACTCTATGCTGCTCCCTACGAAGACGACGAATCACTTGCTACAAACGAGAGACATGGGCCTGGGCCTCATCACATTCTTCTGTAGCTTTCACCCAATCAGAAATATCAAAACCTTCTTGGACAATGCTCTTACCTCTGTCATTAGTCGGCGGCTCAGACTGGCTCACCACAAATTGTTGAGCTGGTAGCTGTGTTAGCGCCTCATCAGATAGCCTTGACCTCCAACTTTACATTTGACCCTCCAAAAAAATGTGCAGGTCCTGCTGCATTTTAACTGCTAAGGCATCAAGATCATTCATATTAATCATCACATCACCAGGATGCGATGCTAAATAATTGGCCAAGCTATTCTGTGTGTGCAATCGAAGAAGTTCATCTTGGACAGAAGCGACAAACGCAAAATTAGTCCCCCCTCAAGCATTTCATCAGCCCCCCTCAAAGTCTGTTGCCGGGTTGTACTATCCAATGTTGAGTTTTGGCTTATCAGCCTCACATTGCGAGCCTGCAAGGCAGCCACCTACGTTTCGAGCTCGGCAATGCGTGCCTCAGGAGCTGACCAAACCGACCGCAAGGAATCTGCAATGTGCTGCAAAAATGCTCTGCATGCCTGGAGCTAATTTGAGGGATTTACGGTATGAGTCTCCTAAGGTAGAGCTGGAGAGATAGTTCCCACCGCAGTGGCAGTTGCTATATTAACACTAGGGTTTTTTGGTTGCGAGAAAGTGTCCGCACCTACAGAGCCAGTTCTAACCGGAGTGGAAGTTGCAGCCCGCTCCTACATTCTTCGCCGCCAACGCGCAATTGCGGAATCCTCCGGTAGTCTGCCATTGATCAAACAGGATGTTGCAGTAGGAGGTGGTGTGGAAAGCAGGACTTCCTCCCGTCCTCGCTTTTGGCTCAATGTCCTTGCAGTGGCCATCTCCTATGAACCAGAGGCTACCACTGCAGTAGAAGTACCATCCACATCCAATACTCGAGCAGGTGTTTGAGACACCCCCTCAACAGGCACTACAGAACTCTAAGCTTGTGCTGACTGCGTAGTATTGCGTGCGAGAAATCGATCATCTTCGAAGTGGCAAAAAGGGCGAAGGGCAAGTGGCAAAACTTCCTACAAGGGAAACACTAGAGTAAGAAGTTGCCCGACCTTGGTATTCATTGGGGTACTGCACCCCATCTACCCCACCACTCATTGAAATTCTGCTAGCAATCATTCTCTGATGATCGCTGCCCAAGCCACTGGCCCAAAGTTGTCCGAATGCAATACACTACGCACTTTAGAAAAAATTGTGTAGGTTTTGGCTTGCAACCAAATTGCCTCCAAAAACCAGCGATATCTATCTCGTATCATTGCATCAGTGAGGCTTGATAACTTATATTCGCCTCTCACTTTTAAGTCGCACTCCAGCTCTACCTCTACAACATGAATAACATGTGAAGCTCGCACAACACCATCGCTTGGCAGGCAACAGCATCTTGAAATTCTTTCAGCTGTCAACTGAATCTGCTGATTGTTGACCTGTACCATATCACCAAGAGCTAACTCCTCAATCAAAGCAGTGGCCTGCTGTTGAACAGGAATACCCTGCCAATCGAGGTTAGCAAATACGCGCAACACAAATCCTGCAACCATGTGTCCACCCGTCTGAGAGCCAGCTGGTACATAGGAGTAAACGGAATGCACGGTAACAAGGAGGCCGTCATGGTGGCAAAGGCACACAAAGGGAAAGAAGAACACAGAAGTGCAACCTTGCGAAAGCCCTGCAAATAGCGCAAGCAAAGGTATCTACTACATGCACAAAACCACTCACAAAGAGTTCTCAAAATAGGGCGTGCCACGGTGTCGCAACCATCATAACCCTTTTTCCGCTTTTCGAGATTGCATGTTAAATGATCCCCAATCATGATTAAGGAAGCTTCCGGCTCTTGTACCGTAGGAAAGGGGCACTAAATTGAGCTAGGTCAAACATAATGGGAGAGTCGGAACCCATTCACTGGCACAGAAATCACCTCCACCTGCAAGTCAGCCAAATAAAAGGAGGTAGGCCCACATGACTTAAAAATCCAGAACGGCCCTGACCACCGTAATTTTAGCTTCCCGAGCATCTTTCCCAGGCGGGAATTAAATACAAGAACCAACTAGCCCCGTAAAAATTGCCGAGCTTAGGGCCATCCAGCCATTTCTTCCGCCGAGATTGCAGGTCTTGCAACACCGCAAAACTACGCAATCGCTCTTCATCTAATTCCTGCAAAACATCCAAACAATAAACAATGGAATCTTCCGGAAGAAGCCAATGAGCATCCGCAAACTCGGAACCACATGCTCCACATGGGTGATTTCCTCCATTCCAAATGCCAATTTGAAGGAGTTAGTCATGTTGCCACTTTATATGTTGTACGATAGACCCATAATGCGAAAGGAAGTTTGACATCCCAATCCGTTCAATGCAGATTAACTAGATTTGTCAAGATGAAAACCAATTGCTTATTAGTTGATTCAACCTGCCCATTTGCCTGAGGGTAATATGGAGAAGATTTCATGTGTAACACAAAATAAAATTTTAACATTTGCTCCATCACCTTATTCAAGAAATGGCTACCCCGATCACTAATCAACTCAATAGGATAGCCATATCTCAAAAAAATATCCTTATGTAAGCACCCAACAATAGAAACCGATGTATTATCTTTCAAAGGCCATGCTTCCACCCATTTAGTCACATAAGCCGTGGCCGTCAAAATAAACCTATTACCAGTGTTAGCTGCTACTGGTTCAAAAGGCCCAATAAAATCCAATCCCCATTTCTAAAAAGGCTCCAAGGGTAATACTAGTTGTAAAGGCATTCTGGACATTTTAGTAGGTTGCCCCAACCGCTGACACACATCACAATGTTGTACAAAACCCCTTGCGTCTTGAAACAATGTTGGCCACCATAATCCAGATTGTAACACTTTCCTTGCCGTGATCAAAGCTGCAAAGTGGCCCCCTGCAATGCTTATATATACCTCCTCCAGAACAGATCCTTGTTTTTGTGGGTAGGACATCCATAACCGTGTGACGTTCTTGCCTAACAATTTTCTCCAATGGTTCGGGAATAGGCAAGACTTTTTCTTGCCCCCTTGCTCTGCTATTCTTGGGTCCCCTAAAGATTGCCCCTCCAAAATCATAGAAATATCTGCAAGATAGAGAGAAACTAAATCCATGTTAGCCTTCAAGAATTGCTCCTCTTCATCTTCTTATAATCCTTCCACCATATTCACTATCTCCGCTATCACAAGCCATGCTTCCTGAATTGGTTGTCTGCATGTTCCCAACATCACCCGAACTTTCCTACGACCTTTTTAACTGTTAGCATATTTGCCTCCCAATTATGTTTCACCTGGCTTAATGTAACCATGGTCTCCCCAAAATAACAAAATAATCCTGACTGTGATCCTCAATATTTAAGACTACTAAGGAAACAACAAAAGACAACCCAGCCACATCCAGCACAATGCCTCGGAGTAATCCTACTGGCTGTACTCTTCTCTGATTTGCCATGCAAACTACAAAGGGTACAAGTTCCCAATCACTAAGGCCAAAGCGCTCACAAGCCGCTTGAGTAATAATACTCACTCCCGCATCTCCATCTAATAGGACTTTGTCGATGTATGTGCGATATCTTATTGAAAGCTCCGGAATGCATGTATCCGTAATCTTAGTTGTCGGCAACGAGACTGAATCATCCCACTTACCCTGAGCTACCGCAATATCAACTTCCATCTCATTCATTGCTTTGAACTTCTGATTCTAGAACCTCTTTCCAAATTGAATCCCAATTATCCTCTTCAATGGTATTTGCCTTGTTTTGGACTTTCCCCTCTATCTTTTTTGGCAATGGTGATACTGAATGTGGCATCCAAGTTACAGTCTTTTTACGTACATCTTCTTGAGTTGCCCAATCCGGGACCTTAACATCGGTTGTTGGTACCACATTTTTGCAAGAACAGGTTATCAACGAAACTACCAGGTCTGATTTTTCCAGCCCCTCAATCTGAACCATAGCCACACTCCATTACTTCTCAACAGCACGTTCCTGTTTCTTCCGGATCATACTCCATAGCCTTTGAACACTCGGACCACCAATGCCCATCTCCCAAACAGAAAAGACTGGTCTTGGGTCAATTAGGATCTCGGCCACCTCTTTGGTGACTGCGACCCCCTCCTTGACCCCGTCCATTGGCTTGTCCTTGAAAAGGCGCCTCTGATGCATGAGCATGAGCCATGACCACCACATGCTCTTGTCCATGCCCTGACTGTCATGACTGCAATCTAGAAGAATCACGACTCCTACGGCCATGACCATTGTAAAAACATTCCACTATATTATGGGTGGTGGCTGTGCAAATTGCACACCAATTCTGATTCATTGCACACTCTTGAGCGGCATGTCCCAGATTTCGGCACTGAGTACACCACAGCTCCTTCAGACTTTTAACCACCGTAGAAGATTTCACCGATCCGGATGGAACACCTTTCCCTTGACGCTGGGATTTTTTCTGAGGTGCTTCCTCCGATTCTTTCATCGAACCACTGTTGCCTGAATCTAAGGATTCTGAGTCTGCACTCTCCGACTCCAAACTATCACTACCACTTCCCTGAGATTTACGATGAGATTTCTTGCGATCCTTTTTCTTTGATTTCTTTGGTGATTCCGTATCCTCTAAAGCCTTTCCTGCTACAACAACCCTTGCAATGACATTATCCAGTGGAGTGGTTACCTTATCTACTGTTGCCATAGAAATTTTGAGATCCTTATTGAGTCCTCGCAAAAAATAATCATTAAACACCTCGCTGGCCGTTGTGCCTGAGGTACCCGCTGCAAAAGCATCAGGAGCTTTGCAGCATAATCCTCCACTGACAACGACTTTTGATGTAACGTCCAAAGCTTTTCCAAATGTTGAGGGATCATCTTTTTCGTTCTAAATCGACGCAAGAATGCTCTAGACCCTTCGACATACGTCCGAAAGTGATCGTCAGGATACTCTGACAGCCATTTTGCAGCTTTCCCTGAAAGTGTGGATTCAAACACCGATTGTTAATGGAGAGGAACCACAACGCCAGGATGATTCAATCCATACACTTTATTAAATTGTTGTAAATGTGCATCAGGGTCTTCCTTTGAAAGACCTCAAAAGCACCTATACTTAATCTGACCACCCGCCACTAGCTGTGCCATAGTCCCTTACCCAAATGTACCCCCTCCTGGAAAAAGCTGTCTAACAATAGGAGGCGAGGACGATGGTGGTGAAACCCTGGGACTGCTTACCGGAGTTGGTGATGGAGCAACATGAGTGGGTGAGGGAGAGCGCATGGAAGGAGGACATGACTGACTACCTGGAGTACGCCGAATACACTGCAGAATACACCGACCACGCACCGGGCTTGGCGACGGAGACACATGTTCCTCAGCCTGAGGTGTAGAGAAAACAAATTCATCCGAACAGCCTCTCCTCCGCCGTCTTCCCACAATTGGGACAATAGGGTCAGGAGGACCCTACGACATAGTGCGCATACATGTTCACAGCAGGTCACCCATCGCGCATCGTGGTCGCCAGATGTAACGCCTATTGATCCACAATGGAACAATAAGTGTTAGGATATATGACGTAGCTAAATAGATATTTGAGTAGTTTAATTAATGGAAAGAGATAGATTTCACACACAAGAGATTATAGAGTAGAGAGAGAAAGAGAGTACACACAATATACGTGGTTCACCCAATGTGGGCTACGTCCATAGGAAAGCAGCCAATCAATGGTTTTAGTACTTCAAAACAAGAAGTAGTTTACAAAGGGATTATACCCTTAATAGAGCTCCCGCCTTGCTTCACTCTCACCACCTCACACCCACCTTGTTGCATCAACTTCACACTATGAAATGTGTGTAGAAATGGCCTACTTTTATAGGCCAAAAGGGCTGCCCTCTCTCATGAGAGGCAACCGTGTGTAGCTGTCCTTATGTAGATAAGTCCAAATTGGACCCTCCAATCCGCCCATGTGTGGCCGCCCTTGAGAAGACAAGTCCGCTTTTGAATTCGGCCACCGGCCATTGAATTTGACCATCGGCGCCATTGAATTTCGACACCGGCCATTGACTATTGGCCGTGAAAATTTTGGTTTCCGGCGAGTGATTTTCCTTCACGCACGATGGCTTCTCCTCATAATGGGGGCCTTACAAATGTGCATTTTAACCACAAAAAATTACAAGGGGTAAATCAGGCTCCATACTTAACAATCTCCCACTTGGAGACTGATCTCCAAACCAAACCTGTGACTGCTTTCCATCCTGTCTTCTTATCCTTGAATTCCCATTGAAGATGAGAAAAAGCTCAACTTCCCCTTGTTGACCACCTTTGTAAACATGTCTGCAGGATTTTCACTTGTATGCACCTTTCCTAGCTTTAGCTGTCCCTCTTCCAAAAGAGTGCGTATGAAGTGATATCTCACCCCAATGTGCTTTGTCCTTGAATGAAAGGCCGAGTTCTTCACAAGATGGATAGCGCTTTGGTTATCACTGTACAAGACACAATTGTCTTGTTTGAATCCAAGCTCTTCTAAGAATTTGTGAAGCCACATAATTTCTTTGCTTGCCTCCGTCATTGCTACATACTATGCTTCCATGGTAGAAAGTGAGACCACTTTCTGCAGCTTTGAAGCCTAGCTTATTGCTGTGCGTCCAACCGTGAAGACATAGGCCGTAGTGCTCCTTCGAGTATCTTTGTCACCTGCCATATCTGCATCAGCATACCCCTGAAGAAAAATATCAGTTCCTCCAAAATACAAAGCATTTGTTGTTGTCCCTTTTAGATACCTAAGTATCCACTTCATAGCTTGCCAATGCTCTTTACCTGGGTTGTCCATGAACCTACTCACAACTCCCACTGCATGTGCAATGTCTGGCCTTGTCTACACCATAGCATACATTAGAGAACCTACCGCTGCAGCATATGGAACTTTAGACATATAGGCTATCTCCTCTTGTGTCTTTGGACACATATCCTTCATTAGTTTAAAGTGACCAGCCAAAGGTGTAGAAACTGGTTTTGCATTCTGCATTGCAAACCTTTCTAGTACCTTCTTGATGTAATCCTCTTGAGATAGCTTTATTGTCTTCTTCGTCCTGTCCCTTGATATTTTCATACCAAGTATCCTCTTTGTAGCACCTAAATCTTTCATTGAAAAAGATTTAGATAGCTTCTCTTTTAGGTCTTTGATGTCCTGCATGTTAGCACTTGCAATCAACATGTCATCAACATACAACATTATGATAATAAATTTACCAGCTCCCAAATTCTTCGTGTAGACGTAGTGATCCGAGTTGCATCTTGTGAATCCATGATCCAACATCCATTGATCAAACTTTAAGTACCATTGTCTTGATGTTTGCTTTAAACCATACAAGCACTTCTTTAATCTACAAACCATTTTCTCCTTACCGTTTACTTCATAACCCTTTGGTTGAAGCATGTAGATTTCCTCCTCTAAGTCACCATGAGGGAACACCGTATTTACATCCATTTGCTCGAGATTTAGATCATGAGCAGCCACAAGGCTTAAGACAAGCCTAATTGAGTTCATTTTTACAATAGGAGAAAATATTTCATTGAGTCAATACCTTTCTTTTGAGAAAACCCTTTTACCACAAGCCTAGACTTGTACCTTTTCTTCCCACATTCTTCTTCCTTCAGCTTGTACACCCATTTGTTTTGAAGTGCTCGCTTACCTTTAGGCAACTCAACCAACTCCCATGTTTGGTTGCGATGTAGTGAGTCCATCTCCACTTGCATGCTCTTTGTCCATTCTTCTTTGGATTCGTGTTGCATAGCTTCTTCGTATGATTCCGGCTCTCCAGAATTTGAGATCAAGAGTCGGTTGAAGGAAGGAACAAACCTTTCTGGAGGTCTACTTGCTCTTGTAGATCTTCGGGGAATAGGTTGAGGCTCCTCATTTGGATGACGTTATTGCACATTGTCACCGTTTGCAGTCCTTGAGTCTTCACCGTCTTTAAGCTCCATGTCTCATCACCTGTTTCTTTTGTTTGTTTTCTTTCCAAGTAATCTTTGTACATATTTTGTTCGTTAAAAATTACATCCCTACTCCTTAAGATTTTACCATCTTCAGGATTCCATAGGCGATACCCAAAGTCACCTTCTCCATAGCCAATGAAGAAACACTTTTTGGACTTTGCATCTAGGTTTGATCTTAGGCTTGTATCTATCTAGCTTTGATCTTAGGCTTCTATCTATGTGCATGAAAGCATCACACCCAAACACTTTGAGAAATGCATAATTCACCGGTTTACCTATCCATGCCTCTTCTGGAACTCCCCCATCCAATGCCGTTGAGGGTGACCGGTTGATTAAGTACACAGACGTACTTATAGCTTCCGCCCAAAGCTCAAGCGGTAGGCCTGCATGTATCATTCTCCACAAAGGCTTTTCACCTTTGAAATATGGAAAACACATCGGACTTATTCTTCATGACATAAACCCATGTTTTTCTAGTCTCATCTTCTATGAATGTTACATAGTACAATGAGCCACCAAGTGATGGTGTACTTGCAGGACCCTAAGCATCAGAATGAACCAACTCAAGTTTTTAATTTTTTCTTTCATTTCCCGATTTTTGAAATTTTACCCTCTTTTGTTTACCATAAAGACAATCTTCACAGAACTCTAAGTCCACTTCTTTCAAACCTGGTAGAAGCTCCTCATTCAAAGGATTCGCATTCTTTTGGCACTCATATGCACAAGCCGATACTGCCACACCGCACTGTCAACTTCTGTAGTTGCTGCACAAGCTGAAGGTGCGTGCTGATAGTACACAAGCAAAATGTACCGACCTTTTCTCCCTTGGCAACCACCAAGGTCCCTTTGAGATCTTCCACCGTTTGTTTTTGAATGCAATGTTGTGACCTTCATCGTCCAATTTTATTGTAGAGATCAATTTTTTCCGAAGAGAAGGAACATGCCTAACATCTTCAAGCTTCCATTCATTTTCATTAGCAGTTTTGACAGAAACTGTACCTTTGCCGACAATCTCACAAGCTTCATCATCTCCCAAGTATACATACCCAAAATTACCTTTGGTGTAATCTTGGAAATGTTGCTTGTGTGGTGTTGCATGGAATGAAGCCCCAGAATCTACTATCCAGGAATTAGACACATTGTCTAATGAGAGAATTAGAGCATCTTGCTCTACTTTACCTGCCACATTGGCCTTTGATGTTGGCTTGTTGTCTTGAGACTCAATCTCCTTCTTCTTTTTGGACCAGCAATCCTTCTTGACATGTCCCTTCTTGCCGTAGTTCCAACATTCAAGAACTAACTTTGTGCGTGACTTGCTTCGTCTTGAACGATCACGACCCTTTTGGTTTTTGAACCTCTCCTTATCCCTTCCTCTTGTTTCCACTGACAGTACAGTACTTGATGATTCTCCTGTGCTTCTCCTTCGTATTTCCTCACTTAGGAGAACACCCACAACATCATCAAACTTAAGAGTATTTGTGCCAGAAATAAAATTACTTACAGCCATGACAAGGCTATCCCAACTATCCAGTAGAGATGATAGTATAAGGAGAGCTCGCACTTTGTCATCGAAATTGATTTTCACCGATCGAACTTGAATTATGTTTGTGTGAAAGTCATTTAGGTGTTTTGCAACCGAACCATTCTCTGCCATCTTTAGATTGAACAAGCACTTCATAAGAAATACCTTATTGGATGCCGATAGTTTCTCATAGAAGTTGTCAAGTGACTTCATCAAGTCCTCCGTGGTCTTCATCTCCAAAACATTGAAGGCCACCGTTGACACCAAGCTTAACCGGATTATTTCTAGTGCCTTTCGATCAAGAACAATCCATGCTTCATCTGCCATTGTTGCGGGCTTCTTCGCAAGACCGCCTAGTGGTGCAAATAGAGGTCCTTCTGGTAGAGATAGTCTTCAATCTTCATCTTCCAATGTTGGTAATTTTTGCCGTTGAACTTCTCAATCTTGAGCTTCCCTTCCTCTGCATAACTCCCACTCAATTCAAGGAATCCTTTCCTTGAGATACTTTAGCTACGAGCAAACCTTGCTCTGATACCAGTTGTTAGGAAATATGATGTAGCTAAATAAATATTTGAGTAGTTTACTTAATGGAGAGAGATAGATTTCACACACAAGAGATTATAGAGTAGAGAGAGAGAGAGAGAGAGTACACACAATATATGTGGTTCACCCAATATGGGCTACATCCACGGGAAAGCAGCCACTCAATGGTTTTAGTACTTCAAAACAATAAGTAGTTTACAAAGGGATTATACCCTTAATAGAGCTCCCACCTTGCTTCACTCTCACCACCTCACACCCACCTTGTTGCATCAACTTCACACTATGAAATGTGTGTAGAAATGGCCTCCTTTTATAGGCCAAAAGGGCTGCCCTCTCTCATGAGAGGCAACCATGTGTAGCCGTCCTTGTGCAGATAAGTCCAAATCGGACCCTCCAATCTGCCCATGTGTGGCCGCTCTTGAGAAGATAAGTCTGCTTTTAAATTCGGCCACCGGCCATTGACTATTGGCCGTGAAAATTTTGGTTTCCGGCGAGTGATTTCCTTCACGCACGATGGCTTCTCCTCATAATGGGGGCCTTACAAATGTGCGTTTTTACCACAGAAAATTACAAGGGGTAAATCAGGCTCCATACTTAACAATAAGCACTACGAGAATGGATACCCTCACACTGCCTTACATTATATGAACAACAAGGTATATGAAGATAGAATAGAAGACAATACACAGGAACAGAACACTGTCGTCTGCATTGATATGTAACAGAACACAGAATTACATGAGAATGATATATTGATTGCATGAAAGATATCCACAAAGACTGGTATGCCCCCCCAAATACACCCGCTGCTCCAGTGCAGATTGGGACGGTGCAAAACCCCGTCCTGTCCCATGATATTTCATGAAGAACTGTCCTAAAGCCGCATGACTCCTAGTTTGCAATGTCCGAACATCCGCAGGACCGCAATGTGTGGCTTATGCCGTATACAACAACAATGACGCTCAACATAGTCGCACACAATCACCTCCTTGAACTCTCTAAAATTGAGAGAAAGCCTCTATGCCATATGAACCAACCTAGAGGATTTACTATCTCTGTTGGGCTCACTACCACTAGTGCTAGCTTTAAGATTTGGGCATTTGGCCTTGGTGTTTGGCCTTGGTGTGACCAACCTCATTGCAGCTAAAGTAGCAATTTCTCTTTTGCACTTTAACGTAGTTCTCTTTTTCTGGATTTCAAACTTTTTTTTTTAATGATCACAAATTTTTAGTCCAACCACCACCCTGTCCCCTTGGTCTAACCTCTCTCCATCTACCTCTCACTATGGAACACCTTTCTTTTGAATCATGACCCCTTTTTCTCTTTATCCCCAATACTATCTGCCCCATCTTATGTACCACGCCACTTGATGTTATCATATATTTGTGCATATTTGATTGCCTCGGATAAGTCTTTTGGCTCAAGAGGCTCAATGTACTCAAGATTATCATTTGTAAGGCCTCTCTTGAAGCCCCACAAAGTCTAGAATGCATCCATCCCTTTTAACTCGAGCACTATCTCTCTATAGTATAAGATGTACTTAGTTAGGGACTCATTCTCCATCAAGAACTTGTCCCATAACTCCCAATATTTCTCTTCTTCATTTCCTGGCAAGAACTTCTTTCAAAATATCATTTTGAATTCCACCCAAGTGGCAGGACGAGTAGTCAAGCTCATCCACCACTTGTATACCTTGCCAAACAACAAGAAGCTAGCCTCTATGGGTGCTAGGCTGCTTCCACAATGGATGAATGTTCAACCATTTCGCTAGGAATACATTCACGAAATCTTAGTTTTTCTCTCTTTCCTTGCCTCCAAATCTAGGAAATATAAAATCCTTGAGTAGATATGAGGCTATCTCTATGAATGGCCCCATAGGTGCATCGGTCTGTACTCTTGTAACTACAGGTGAGGCTACGCTCACATGTGCCACGGGTGTCCTCCTACTACGAGGAAGAAGAGAGCCTAATAAAGAAGTTTTCAATGCATCTATGCGTGTGGAGATGCTCTGAAGCATCATGACTACATTAGCTTGGACTTTTTCTAAGGTGGTCAATTTTGCATTAAAATATTTAAGTATCTTACTGTTGAGCTTCATCTCTATATGAAAATTGGCAGAATCGGCTAGGTCATAGTCCTCCTCCTCCTCATCAAAGGGTCCCTCATGATCCCCCTTATCGACATCGATCTTCATGAAATCTCGATCAGCATCTAGAAGTGGGTCGTCAGAGCCGATGGTCTCTACGGGTGCATTGGGTCCAATCGCAGGGTCTACAATCGTGGAGGACTTTGGCAGATGATGTGAGGTGACCGATGATGTGCTCCAGAATGGGATAGAACCTGACATCTATGGCCAGAAGCTTGATCTGGGTTAAGTCCACAACCGATGAGAACAAACCCAAAAATCCTAGAGAACTAGAGGGCGACAAAGACACAGTATGATGAGCAGACTTTTTAAATATATTTTTAAGCAAATAAATGTGCAAAAAACCAAGACAATGGAGATTTGCACACACAACGCTTAACAAATGAGCAAGAAAGTAAAATAATCACCCCCCCCCCCCCCCCCCCCCCCCCCCCCCCCCCCCCCCCCCCCCCTTTTGAGAGTTGAGAATCGACATCGAAGGCCATGGTGCATCATACAATCCACTTTGAGAGTTGACCTTGCCAAGCAATCCAAAATCAATGGAGCTCGTAGCTGAACTTGACAAAGAAAATCCTTCCTTTAAGACTTTATTTGCCCACGTGTGTGAAGCTATGAGATAATCAATTTTTGAACATTTGAAGCCTTTTCCTTACTTTATTCTCTCTATAAATACAAGTAGAGAGAGAGAGAGAGAGAGAGAGAGAGAGAGAGAGAGAGAGAGAGAGAGGGTAGTGAGTTTGTGGCAATGGTGGTGGCTGCACACTCAATGGCAATGGCTAGAGCACGTGGGCGGCAAGTGTGATGGGCAGTGCAATGGTGGTGGCGACAACAAGTTCCCTATCAGTGGTGGGTGCTAATGGAGTGAAAGAAGGGGTGGCACAATGGACGTTGCTAGCCGCAGCTGGCGGCGCCCTCTATCCCTGTGTTTGATGGTGGGTGGTAGCCACCAAAGGTGGCATTGTACCAAGTGGTGGTAGTGGTGGGCTCCTACGGTACTATTGGGCAACGCGATGACATGCTACAACCGTCGACGAAGAAACAGATGGCGAGAGGGCTCTCAGAGGGATGACATGCAACACGACAGTACTCCAATAATAGGGGATGCTCATTGATGGCTTCAAAGGGAAGCAAGGAGTGCTTTCAGTTGGCAGCCAAGGCAATGAGGAGCACAAGAGGGCAAAGGATAGTGCAAGCCGCTGCTATAGTTCCTAACTGTGGTATGAAGAGTGACTATAGTGGAGGAGAGAATGCAAGTGATGGCCAACATTGTGTTGCTAACCCTAGGTCCGTAGTTTAGGCCAGACTGTTCACAATGAAACATGAAAGTGGATCATAATCATTTTGTGCAATCATTTCACGTGTTCTTGCTGAAAACTTATTGAAAGAAAGAAGGTTTAAGAAGGGTCAAAAGAAATGCATTAATGAATTCTTGTAGAGTTCTACCTTGGACAAGGACGAATTTCAAATTTGGAATCAATAGGGTCGGTTATCGATAGATATTCAAGATCATGAATAGAAATTTGAAGCACTCAAAATTGAAGGGCTCCTTACAACCAAAGCCATCAATTGTTCAATAGGCAACGGTTAATTAGAATTAATTCCACCATCATATAAATGCTTGGGGAGCCTTTTACATCAATGGCATATATCTTGGTAAGAAGAAAGGCCTTATGTTTAACTATTTCAATAACATTTTCTTTGACTTAAGGACTTTATAGTGAGAAATAATTGAAAGGAAAATTGAGCTATGGAGGATCACACAATGAACCATTCAATGTTGGTAATGAACATAGTGATTGCAAGTTTGTGGCGTTATATAGGCTTAAGATGGAAGGTGGTAATAAATGGTCAAAAGGATGTGCATCGCATGTGGAGAAGGGAAAATAGCATGTGGGCTACACAATGCCTAGCACATAGGCATAATGTGTAGCATGTGGTCTACATAATAAGTAACACGTAAGCTATAATGTGTAGCATGTGTCTATAATGAGTAGCATGTGTGAGCCTTATAGGGATTTTCCTCACTACGAGTGTAAGCTAAATTCTTACCCCAAAAGACACCCCCAAAAGCTAAAGCTTACATTAGAAACATGGACTCTAATCAAGTAGTCTAATATGGGTTACATTGGGTAATTACATAGGGCTCTTAAAGATGAATCTAAGGCATGAAGATAGTGTAGGTTTGACCTCCAAACTCTGTGGCTTGGGGTAGTGTTGAAACACTTTACAATGTGGGTCATCATTTTCTATTACTAGGAACTTCATGAGTGGCCTCATCTTCTCTGCTTTGATTCCTTGCCTTTTTTTTGGAGTCTAGAGGATTTTGATGATGATGCACACATGGGTGCACGTGTTTTGAACTGGGTTCCGTGCATATCCCTAGTAATGGTCAATTTTCCTCTCCATGAGCTTGAATTAGGATATGGATCATAGTAGCAGAAGCACTTTATGATTGTTAAAACCTTGATAGGCATTGCATGCATATCATGGCAAAGCAGTTGATCACATATTGTGTTCATGAGAAAGGTCCCTGTTTACATGCAGTAATGTTTAGTTCTCTATGTAACGCAAAAAAAAAAAAAACTCCATAATGGAGAACATACATTGTGGGATGTGATACACGGTTTATAAGGATGATTGTGCTTGTAGGGTCTTCTTCTTATGCTTTAATACTTGGAGTGCTTCGGATGCGCAGTGTGATGGAGACAAGTCTTAATGCTTTGCGAAAGTAGCCTTTATTGAAGAGAAATTAGAATTTAGATTCAAATAAAGCCTCTTAAATTTCAATGAATGGAATCCTTGATACTCTTAGAACTCCGTGCTATGCAGTAATGGGAAGGATGCTATGAGCCAAGGAAATAGTAAATTGCCATGAAACATTATCCTTTGTGTTTGCATTAGACCAAGAGATCATACAAGTTTAGCATATGGCCTTGTATAGGCTCAAGATGGAAGGTAATAATAAATGGTGAAAAGGATATGCACCACAAGTGGAAAAGGGAAAATAGCATGTAGAATATAAGATGTAGCACATAGGCTATAATGTGCATGTGGCTTTGATGAGGAGCATGTGTAAGGCTTATAAGGTTCCATGAGAAATATGTGACTATGCACATAAATGGTGCATGCTTTGCTTTTAAAGGTTGTTTTCATTGCAAGTGTAAGCTAAAGGTTTACTTCAACAATGTTAAATTATATCATCATTATAGGATACCAAAAAGGCAAGCTAGGCAAAAAACCCTAAAAATTTTAGTGTCTAGTTAGAGAAGAACATCAGGGGGTCGGGTGCTTTTGAAGTTGATTGTGAGGATTTTAATCTTGTAAAGTTGGTATTCCACCACACCAATATTCTTGAAATAATCAAGGCCCAATAGGTTTGGGAGGAGCTAGATGTTGAGGGTTCCGGTAAACATGGTGGAATTGCACATTGGGGGGAGATCTAAAAACACTGAAGTGTATGTGCAATATGTCAAAGTATGCCAATGCAAAAAATCCTTTTATCTATTGCATGGTTACAAAAAAGGAGTTGAATCTTGCAAATTAGAATAAAGCTCCAAACAGACACTCTAAAAATTTAAACTTTCAAGCAGTTTTTGATATCCCCCCCAAATGTACACCTATGCACACTGCATGTACTATGCAAAATTATTGAGAAGATTATGGATATTTACATGGGGTTTGCATAAAAATTGCAATGTTTGTCAGCAAAGGTAATTTTCTTAAAAAGTATTGAAAGATTATTGTCAAATATTGGACTTCATGGCGGGAATGTGGTGATTGAGACACACCTCAAGAGTTCATTTGGTGGAAACAGTGTTGGCCAAATGTGGTGATTGAGACACACCTCAAGAGTTCATTTGGTGGAAACAGTGTTGGCCAAATGTGGTGATTGAGACTCACCTCAAGGGGTCATTTGGTGGAAACAATGAAGGATAGGACTTTCCTGGGATTGCATGGGAAATTGGATAGGGGGTGCATCCAATGTTTAGTACAACCATTGGAAGGCCCTTCATAGTGTTGTGAAGGACCATGGACTTGGTGGCATAGCAAGAAATCAGAAGGTAGTAGTGTTGGAAGCCTTGGATGTAGTCTTCTCATACTATGATAAAACCCAGCGAGGAAAGAATGACCTCTTCAACTTTAAGAAAGAGTTCAACAGATTTCAACAAGATATGAAAAATTGCTTGAAGCTTAGAGTTCTTCACACAATACATGGTACTACTTATTAATTACGATTCTACTAATTTACACGAAAATTTTTGCATAAAATGCTAACATTAGGAAGTGAATGGGATATAAGAGGTCCTCTTTTTTTGGCAGTTTAAGGAAATACTCGAGGCTTAAGTTAGCTTTAACCAAGCCTAAAGAGTGGGACCACCTTAGTCTCCCATCCAGCACGTGGAGTAGGAATCCATTGATAGCATTTTCCCCTTTTCAAGTCCACATTCGATCATAACTTGATCATTCTTGCACAAATGTTCTTAATGTTGGTGTCTTTCAATGCTTTGTTGCGTGATTTTGTTTAAAATTATAGTTTTAAGTTATGTTATTTTGACATTAATTTTAAGTGCTTTTCAAAAAGTGACCTTGGGTATATAAGTGACTTTCTAGGTTTTAAACTTCATTTATCACATTCACAAAACTCTAGATCTAAGCTTTTTCCGCATCTTCTTCGCGACCAAACCCATAGCAACGTCTTCTAATGCAATCCTCACACAACTAGAAAAGACAGGACTTGCGGATCGAGCACATGAACTACTCAATGTGTTTGAGGGGACAATTAACAATTAACAAACAAGAATGATCAAGTTATGATCGAATTCAACTAAATTGTAAAAAACCATTTTTAAAGTTGAAACATCTTGAATTGACAAAATTGACAGATCTTGGTCATACGGGGTTTGATTTAAAATTTGCAACACGGTGGCCATTGTACACATGATGTAGGAGTAACTGTGAGGTTTAGTCAAAAAGTGACTTGACAGCTCAGGGTGTGTATAGTTCGACCTTCATTTAGAAGCCTCATTTCTTCTTTGTTTGTGTGTGTGTGTGTGTGTGTGTGTGTGTGTGTGTGTGTGTGTGTGAGAGAGAGAGAGAGAGAGAGAGAGAGAGAGAGAGAGAGAGAGAGAGAGAGAGAGAGAGAGAGAGAGAGATTGAACTATTGTCTACGGAGGTCATATATGACCTATGGGACCAAAAAGGCAAACAAAACATTACATCGATGCTTCTAGATGAAGGCATTAGGTACATATCAGTTAAAGACTGAGGGTCCATTAACCAGGAGGAAAGCAAAGAACAAAACTAAGAGGGGTTAGGTGAGGGGGAAGCCGGTTTGGGAGTTCGAAACTCCTAAATGACAGCTTTGCCACCTCAATTTTCTTGAGCTCGCTTGCTTAGTTGATTTGTAGTCAATTCTTCGGCGATCCAAAGGTTTTTCCCCTTGAGAAGACGAGATTGGCATAATAATCGTATTGCCTCTTCTTTATCCTTGAAGGTGAGGACACACTGCTTAGGTGGCACCTTCCTATGTGTATCGTTGATCCAAGCGATGGTTTTGGGCTTTATGTGGATTGGTTGAAGTATATCATTGAGCATGGTGATGGCTTCTTCAAGGGTGTCCTCATTGGTGCACCATGGGGAGGGAAGTCCCCCAATCCTGACCTTGAGGCAAATGGATTCTTGTAGTCGACGTTCTTGTAAGACTGCTTGTCTCTTATTGTCAATCTTCTTGGTGATGTTGTGTGTAGCCGAGTGAGCTTGGGTGATCTTCTCTTCAACTTTCTTCACTTTATTGGAAGTGAGATCTACCATAGAATCAAATCGTGCCTCAAGTTTGCTAAGGCAAGCCTTGAGGTCACGATTTTCTTCTAAAACTATGTCTAAGGTTGCTTGAAATTGTTCAATGTGGTCAACTTTGCTCGGGGCTGCTACGACAGCAGCGAAACGTGGTCGTGCTGTGGGAGTCTTTGGGAGAGATGTCTTTGCCTTGGTAGCCATATCCTTCATCGGAAGTGGAAAAATCCACTATTTGTATTGCAGAGGTGTGACCTCTCTCTAATTGAGTAGGTGCCCTTTGAGAGGGTTTGTGCTTATGGGGCAATTGACACGAGTGAGAGGAGGCACCCAAATATGCAAGGCTTGATGTGTAGGTCCCTGATTGGGGGTGAGGTGCAACTTCACACGCTAATGGGGTAGTTGAGCAAAGCCCCTGACTGGGCGCTTGTGGAGCCAGTCCTGACAGGGCACGACAAAGTTGCAGAGGGCACGTTTTTGACAGAGTGGAGAGAGAGAGAGAGAGAGAGAGAGAGAGAGAGAGAGAGAGAGAGAGCTATCTTGGTGTGACCTTCTCACATGCCCTATGTCTTGCATGCTTCGAGCTTCAACACCAGATATGAGAGGTATGTTTCCTACCTGGTACACTACAATTTGATGCATGTGCATGTCAAAATGGTAGGTAGACAACCTGGTGAGACCTAGACTTTCAAAATGCAAAATCAATGCTTACGTCAAGAATGAGCACCCAATCATCACTAGACTTCATAAACAATTTTCCCTTGAGTCTACTAACATGCCCATAGCATCAAGTTTGATTTTGACAACTCTCGAAATCTCCTGCATCAAAAAATCACATTTTTTTCCCGTAATAAGAAAAACACTAGACTTGATCAATAGCTTCAGAACACTAAAAATACGAGAGAGAGAGAGAGAGAGAGAGAGAGAGAGAG